>NC_064670.1:69807712-70130212 GCF_943734685.1 Anopheles coluzzii
AAAAAAGACGAGTGAGAATAGGAGTGAGGGTATTGCCACATTTTTTCAAAACACAGGCAGGGATGCCATCGGGGCCTGGTGAAAACGAAGTTTTAAGTTTGGATAAAGCGGATTTTACTAGGCTTTCACTTACAACGACTGAATTACATGATATCACATCAGAGGGCGTGTAAGACAAGCCTACGTCCAAAGGAACCTTAAAAGTACTAGGATCGACAAATACACTAGAGAAATGTTTGGCAAACAGGTTACATATATCAGGATTGGACGTAGCAGAGGACAGATCAAGAAACAGGGTGGATGGAAGGCTAGCAGAGCCTCGCCGAGAGTTCGCAAAACGAAAGAATGACCCAGGATCAATAAAGAAGCGCATTTGAAGACGCCTAACGTAGCGACGATACAGATGGCGATTAAGAAGACGATAAGCCTTAGCCGCATATTTATATACACAAAGATTGTGTAAAGTATTATTTAAACGGTAGGCGCGTTGAGCGCGGTTTTTGTCCGATTTTAATAGACGTAAAGCTCTGTTCGACCACTTAGGATTAGGAGCGGGTTTAAGGAGAGGACAGCAGGAAGGGAAGGCGGAAGTGATTACATTAGTAAACGCTGCTACAGCTTGATTTATGTCACAGTCAGCATCAATAAAGGACCAATCGGTATCGGCTAATATACGATGAAGCTTTTGGTAGTCCAATTTCCTAAAATTGAACATACGAGCCGTAGGTATTCGTTGGGAGGATGCAGGGCGAGAGTGCGTAAGGAGCACGCTTGTCTCAAGAGCAGGATGATGATTGTCTAGCGCGACGAGTGGAACAGGTGAAGCTATGACGGGGGAGCAGCACTCCAAGAAGGCAGCATTGGCAAATAGAAGATCTAATTGTCTTCCGCGTATATTTTTTATGCCGGATAATTGCAGCAAACCGTTTACCGACATTCCATCAAGCAGAGAAACATTTTCACGAGATACACCAGTAGGAATGAACTGATTAACGCACGATGCCGACGGTTGCCAGGAGAGTGATGGTGAATTAAAATCACCAAGTAACACCATAAGATCATTTGGTTTAAGTTTGCCAGCAACGAAACTAACACTCTCATGTAAAACGACAAGGACTACTTCGGAAGAACGCAAATCGGGTGGGATGTAAACGGCGCCGATATAGATTGCAAGGTTTTGAAGCTTAACAATTGTCCAAACAGACTCCAGCGAGTCGAACGGCAGTGATAAAGTTGACGTGTTCAGCACGGAAGAGCAGGCAATGAGTACACCACCACCACGGCAACGGTTACTGTTGAGAGAATTTCGGTCGCAGCGATAGATGACATACGCATCCTCCGAGATAAGAGAGGACGGAATTGAGCCATCGAGCCATGTTTCAGTTAACACCAACACATCCATATCAAGCTCAGATAGAGAGAGGCGTAACTCGTCTAGTTTTGTGCGCAATCCTCTTACGTTTTGATAGTAGATGTTTAGTCGATCTATCGAAGGAATGAGAGAGCGAGATGCGCCGGGAGTGCTCTCGCTGCAAGTTATTAATGGCGGAAGAGAGTCAGACGGATTGTGTGTATTAGATGCAGGGTTAGCTTCCATCAATTCGGGTAAAGTCGGTAGTTCATGAAAATCTTCAGCTGGATCAGCCGGTTTACGCTTGCTGAAAGTACTGCGTATAAGGCAAGCTCATAGGACCATGATCGGGCGAAATAGTGAAATCAGCGTTTCGCAGATGTGTCGTGTGGTTGATAGAAGGTGGCGATGAATGATGATCCGATTCACGGGTAACAGGCGCAGAAGGTGCATGGGATGCTGTAGTAGTGGGTCGCCAAACATTGACGGAGCGGGGATTAAGGTCGATGAACTCCTTAAAAGAGATCCCGCGAGGCCAGGTTGAAGCAGCCAAAGCAATAGCCCGGTGCGAATCCGGTACACCAATTTTAAAAGATACGTAGGAGAGCGTAGAAAGATCCCGGTCGCGTCGTACAAGGCTGTATACCAAGATGTCGTCTGTCCCTATGTTGGAACAGGCCATTTCACGGATCGCTTCAATCGGAGTATCAGGAGCAATACGGGAGATAAAGACCCAAGTACGGCGTGGGCGTTCAGGAACGGTCGTAATATTGTTGTAGGACAACCCTGTACCCGATGACAGCATAGCGCGTGTAACGGTATTGGTAGGCGACGAGTCGGGAGAGCGATCCATCAATCGACGTTTGGAAGGATTCTCACCAACAGCTTGATGGGTGAGCTTAGAGGCCGCAACTGGATTCGTGGTCGTTGAGTGCGTAGCAGGAATCGCGGAATGGTGAGCACTCGATGTAGTAGTATGCGTGGCAAGATGAGAGTTGAGCTTGTTCATTAGTGAGTTGAAGGAAGTGAGAAACTCACGGTGCATGAGATCAAGCCCCTTGATGCCATGCTTAACTTCATCAAGCGTTGTGAGTAGTGGAGCCTGTGAGTAGTTGCGTTCCATTGAGTGAGAAGCAGTAAGTGAGTCGATGAAATCTTTCACGGAACGAATTGACGATGCTGATTCCTGTTTCATCAAAGCTATCTCGTTTCTAAAACAATCCAGTGAAGAGGAAAGTTCTAGTCGCAAGCCAGCTGATGTCGCCTGCACAGAACGTGAGGTATCGCGGAAATCGGACTGCAACGATTCCAACAGGTAGGCAGCATCACGAGAAAGGCCGTGCGAGAAGCGTAAAGTGTCAACGGCCCGCAAACGCTGAGCACAATCCGCGCAAGCCCAGAATAAATTTTGTGACTTCTTAAAATCACGCAGGAGCGGGGTTGAAAGTCCAATGCACTTATCGTGGTAATAGTGTTCACACAGACCGAAGCACGGAATTGGATCGTTGCTAATAGCACCTTCACATTTCTTACAGATCACGGACGCCATCGCAAAATAGCACAGTGAGTGGTCACAACAACCGCAGGCGGATCGCAATGTTTATTTGTTGAACCGTACAAATTCACAGGTGCCGCACAAATTTGTGATACGTGAACGCGCGAGTGCGAATTAACCGAACTAAAACAGTTCAAGCACTTAAACACCAAGAAAATCGCGGTAAAAATCAACTTGGAAATAGCAGAGTGAGAAAGCACAACCAGCCGCTATGAGTGACAAGTGACAAGTGACATTATCGAGCATTCAGTATCATTCTATAATTCCCCAATATTGTTAGTTCCGAAAAAATCAGAGACAGAGAAAAAATGGAGACTTGTCGTAGATTACCGGCAATTAAATAAAAAAATAATGCCAGATAAATTTCCATTGCCAAGGACCGATGAAATATTAGATCAACTCGGTAGGGCAAAATACTTCACAACACTAGATCTCATGTCAGGTTTCCACCAAATACCTTTGTATAAAGAATCGCGGAAGTATACTGCGTTTTCCACTGCTGCAGGCCACTATCAATTCAAAAGGTGTTGGGAAAACTGAGCGCAGCACCGCTACTCAACCCTGTCGCCACGTGACAAGGGCTTGACGTACGCGTTCGGCTAAGCTCGGCGCTGCTCGGCTAAGTTCGGGAATGAAGGGCTGGGGATCGGTCTTCATCTTTTATCCGCCGACCCGGACCCGGCCGACGGTAGCGCGTGCTCGTCCCGTTTTATCTTGTACAGTGCGTGTCTCGTGAACGCGTCTATTTTATGTAATATTTAATATGTTAAAAGAAATATGTAATAAGTTGCAAACCATAAAAGTGGCGACGAGTAAAAAGGAAAAAGACTTTAGTAGTGAAAAAAAGTGTAAAGTAATACGTGTGCAAAATTCCGTCAACGCGTAAACGGCGCCGAAAGGACACGAGTCCGGAAGACATCGAGATGGATGAAGAGCAGCGAAGACATTCGCAGCATTTCGAGGTTCCGGGACCGGTGTTTCTGCAACCGGTAATTGGTCAGCCCCTCCTGCCCAACGCTCCTGCCATGGATCAGCCCACGGGTGTCCAACCATCGACAAGCCAGCAATCGCCATCGTTCCAGCCAGCGACAAGCCAGCAAGCGCCATCGTTCTAGCCAGCGACAAGCCAGCAAGCGCCATCGTTCCCGCAAGCCACAACCCAGCACCCGCCATCGCTGTCGAATTCATGCGCAAACGGTGAGCCCTCAATGATCCAATTTATGCAACTTTTGCAACATCAAATGAAACAGCAACAGCAAATGCAGCAAATGCAGCAACAGTTGATGACACAATTAATGCAGCAGCAGCAGCAGCCGGTATCACAACCGGTAACAGCATCACACACACAGCAGCAGTTCCAGCCGGGTCCACCCAACCCGGAGCAAATCCTTGATGCATTGGCCAGTAACTTCACCGAGTTCCGCTTCGAGGCCGAAGCCGGAATCACGTTCGAGGCCTGGTACTCACGGTACGAGGATTTATTCATCAATGATACTGCACGGATTGACGATTCCGCAAAGGTGAGGCTGCTCATGCGTAAGCTGGGTGCAATGCAGCACGAAAGGTACGTTAATTTTATATTATCCCGTTATCCTCGTGATTTTACGCTGGAAGCCACAATCGAGAAGCTGAAATCAATTTTTGACAAGGCTGAATCGCTATTAAGTAAGCGTTATAAGTGCATGCAGCTCAATAAATCCCGTTCCGAAGATTTTTCCTGGTGTACGCGTGTCGTGTCAATCGAGCGTGTGTCGATTTCCAGCTAAAAGGGATGAACGAAGAGCAGCTTAAGTGTCTCGTTTTTGTGTGTGGGTTAAAGGAGGAAACGGATAAAGATTTTCGGCTCAAATTGCTCACTCGCATAGAAGAGCGCGCTGATGTAAAAGATTGGGTAAAAGATTGTCCGCAAGCTACACAAAAGTGTCGAGTATGCAACAAGGCTGGTCATCGGGAAAATCGCTGTCGCAATCGAAAAGGTGTTCGCCGGGGAAGAAATCAATTTTTTCCAACTAATACCGTTAGGGTGTGCAGCGTACAAGCAAACCGCAAATTTGTCAATGTGTCCATCAATCGGAACGGTCATACTCCTGCAGTTGGATACAGCGTCTGACATAACCGTCATAGACGAAACAGCATGGAGGAAATTAGGGCAACGGAGGACCGGCGACGTTGTGTCGTAAACACTTAGGCGGCGCTCTGGGACCAATCGAACGAGACAAACAAACACGACTCTGTTCGATAGGTGCTCTGTCAGCTGTTCGATGTCTTATAGACCTGTCATGATGCACTGCAATACGCCTATCTTATCAACTCGAAAATGAAGCATTTTCATAGTTTAAATGAACATCCATCTGCAGGGGGAAGATTCAACAAGTAATATACTAGTTATTCATATCAAAAATAACATAAAAATCATTCAAATTTATTATTGAAAAATGTAAACAAACGTCCATGCCAAAACACATACAGTGCATATACATGCATTGTGTACACGTAATAGTTTTATACGTTTCAAACCTGTATATTTGATGTTATAATTCATTGTGAAGCATTGCAAATATTAATGATAGCTATTCTAAATATTTTGTACGCAATTTTAAGAAGAAAAAGAGACAAACTACGTAAAAAAACTTGAAAATGTCCCGCATTGAATTCTATCTACTGTAGCTGTGAAGCGTTTGACAGCCAAGGTACTCACAGCACAGGTGGGTATCGAACATCACCGTATTAATACACGATGCGCAATCTCAGATTGCGCATATATTCGTTTTATCAAAACATAAGTCATTTCGCGTAGCCAACCCTGAGCTATACACGTCATTTCCATACATTTTCAGATTGCGCCAAGATTGCGCATAAATTTTCAAGATTATATGTCCGAGGTATATAAATTTTTTTTGACAGATAAATATATCAAACCGACCCGTTTGACAGATAAATATATGCGCAATCTGAGATTGCGCATCGTCTATTGCTACGGTCACAGACAGAATCAACTGACATGTTCGACTCGAGGTTTGTCTTGTTTGTTTGTTTGTGTCTGACAGTGCACCTCCATATGATTATATGGGTTTGTTCGTGTCTTATGTCGTGTTCGATTGCTGCTAGAGCGCCGCCTTATTCGGCCACATATCACACGGCAACGTAAAAGTGGCCGCGTGCCACTTTTACGTTGCCGTGTGATATGTGGCCGAATAAGTGTTTACGACACAACGTATATTAGATAAACTACAATAAATAAACTTAATTTATTTCCGCCTCGTTACTGACACCACACCACATTCGTTGCTAGCTGTATCCCGACTGCCAATGAGCTTCCACGTTGTGTGATCTATCACAGTAATGTCGGAAGCCGTGTCCAACTGCATACGAACCGGTGTACCATTCATCGTAAGTGACACGAATCTGCGCCGTTGCTGTACACTCTGGACGTTCACTGTCACCATCCTTAATTGTGTTTTACGCTGCTTCCAGGGGCGTTTGCCGGGCTTACGGGATCTTATGGTGTTGCAATAGCCTTCTTTGTGGCCCGTCCGGGAACAAGTTGTGCATCGGTGTTGCTTGTACGGGCAATCGCGGCTCCAATGCAGTCCTCCGCACGGGCGGTGAATTGCATTGGTGAAGCCTTCAGTAAATGCGAAAACTGCCTCTAACGAAGAACTGAAGCTTTTGGTGGAATTTTCATCAACAGTTTCAATAAATAATGTCACAAAACCAGCGATCATTCGCGTGGCGCCGGGTGAGCTTCTTTTATTAGAAGCAGATCTAGTGGATCTTTTCGAGCTTGCATCAGTTCCTATGAATACGTTTTGTGCTACAATTTCAACTCACACGCATATCCCTGAGAAACTGCAGAAAAGTTTTCCGGAGGTTTTTAATGGCACGAGGCTCTGCACGAAAGCGCAAATCAGATTGCAGCTTAAAGAAAATAGTCGACCCGTTTTCCGTACAAAACGGCTAGTTGCATATGCAATGCAGGTAGTAGTTGACGATGAGCTCGAACGGCTAGAAAAAGCTAAAATAATAACGCCTGTCGATTACTCCGACTGGGCCGCTCCAATCGTCGTCGTTCGTAAGAGCAATGGTAACGTTCGAATATGTGGTGATTATTCGACTGGGCTAAACGATGCGTTGCAGCCTCATGAGTATCCCCTACCATTGCCAGACGATATTTTTGCGCAGTTAGTCCACTGCCAATATTTCAGCAAAATAGATTTGTCGGACGCTTTTTCGCAAGTCGAGATCGAGGAGTGTTACAGACCTCTCTTGACGATAAACATGCATCGGGGACTTTATCTTTATAACCGTTTGCCTCCCGGCATAAAAATTGCGCCTGCGGCTTTCCAACAAATCATCGACACGATGCTCGCCGGTCTGCACGATACGTCAGGTTACATGGACGACGTAGTCGTTGGGGGCAAAACCGAAATCGAGCACGATACAAATTTGGCCAATCTGTTTCAACGCATAAGAGAGTTTGGATTCACTATCCGTGCCGAGAAATGTGCATTTAGGATGCAGAAAATCGAATATCTCGGCCATATAATCGATCGTAATGGAATCAGACCCAACCCGATAAAGATCAATGCGATCAATAATTTACCAGCACCAACAAACATACAGGAGGTTCGCTCATTTTTGGGGGCCATTTACTATTATGGCAAATTTGTTCCCATGATGCGGGATTTGAGGTACCCCCTGGACGAGTTGCTAAAGGACGGTAACCAGTTCGTCTGGACGAAGCAGTGCGAGGCCTTCAACAAATTTAAACGTATATTAACATCTGACCTGCTTATAACTCACTATGACCCTAGAGCTGAAATCATCGTAGCCGCAGATACCTCCGCCGTCGGACTGGGTGCAACAATAAGTCACACATTTAAAGACGGGTCAACAAAAGTGGTTCAACACGCGTCCCGTGCATTAACAAAAGCCGAAGCAGCATATAGCCAAATAGACCGCGAGGGATTGGCTATCATTTTTGCGGTGACGCGTTTTCATAAAATGCTGTACGGTAGACATTTCCGGCTTCAAACCGATCATCGACCCCTGCTACGAATCTTTGGCTCGAAAAAGGGAATCCCTGTCTACACGGCGAATCGGCTCCAAAGATTCGCACTAACATTGCAGCTGTACGATTTCCACATCGAGTACATACCAACGAACAAATTCGGCAACGCAGACGTACTATCCCGGCTTATTGACAAGCATGCTAAGCCGGACCCAGAATATATAATCGCCAGCATCGAGCTTGAGGAAGCTGTAAGTTCTGTAGCCATAAAATCACTAAACACTTTTCCGATTCGTTTTAGAGAAGTTGAAAAAGCTACATGCAACGATGTTTTACTTCGTAACGTATATCGGTACGTCACGGACGGTTGGCCAAGGAACGTCACATTCGGCAAGGATCGAGCACGCTTTTACAGCCGGAAGGACGCCTTAACAACCGTTGGGAACTGCATTTTGTTCGGGGAGAGGGTAGTCATCCCCGCGGCTTTGCAGACGAGGTGTCTGAAGCAGCTCCACCAGGGACATCCAGGCATACAGCGGATGAAAGCGATAGCACGCAGTTTCGTCTACTGGCCGTCATTGGACGACGACATCACTGGCTGCGTCGCTACTTGCGATGCTTGCCAGGCCGCAGCAAAGTCTCCACGTATGTCTGCACCAGCGCCCTGGCCAAAACCATCAGCTCCCTGGCAGCGAGTGCACATCGACTACGCCGGACCAATCGATGGTGCATACTTCTTGATCGCAGTTGACGCCTTCACGAAGTGGCCCAAAATCGTGAAAACTGCAAGTATAACTTCACATTCCACAATCATTCTTTTGAGAGGAATATTTGCCAGATTCGGACCACCAGTCACACTGGTTAGCGACAACGGGACTCAGTTTACCAGTGAAGTTTTCAAGGAGTTCTGCGACGCTAACGGCATTGAACACTGTTCAATCTTACGATTTCGGATAATGTTCTTTCGCGTTTCGGTGTAACTTTTTCTAGCGTTTTATAATTACCGGGTGTTGTTCCTTGTATTGCACAATTAGAAGAGAGTTTATTTCACGCAATTCACTTATACTTATAAACTAATCGATCGTGCCCGAATCCTCCGAACTCAACGAATGATCTTCGTGTTTCGTTAAACACGAATCAACTGGCAGGGCTTCCGTGCCTAAGCCTGAACATCCTCCCCCCCTTGACGCAAATCAATAATCAAAACAATAACAAATAAAGATAACGGAAGTTAAACGTATGTGCCTTCGCGTTCAGATGCAGGTAAGATACAAATTCTTATGAGGTTGCATGTTACGATACCTTTCGTTATTTTCAGCTTTACTACCCGTGCCAGCTTATCGTCTTCGGTGTGCGCATGCCGTGTGGTGTTGCGAAAGAGCATACCGATCTCCGGGATAATCTGTCTGCCAGGTAAGCTAAGCTGTTGTTGTTCATCATCGCCATAGAACAAACGCGTTGTACTTCTTGTAGGCAAGCCGTCGACAAATGCTGAACCTATGTGCCGACTAGGATATGCGCTAAGTGTAAGTGACGACTAATCGATAGGTCATCAGGCATCGATAGAAGAGGACGCGAACGCGTCGCTGCCTCGATTAACCTTTAAGTTGGCAACCGGATACCCGGTCTATTTTTTTCAACTTTAAACTGCCATAACTTTTGATTCATTGCTTTTATTGACCTGAAATTTGCCGTAGCCTCCCAACTTTTAATTTATGATTTTTTGGTGCATAAGTTGTAATTTTAAACATCCTGTAAGTATTTTATTTTGAATTTTTTTAACTTTACCACGTAAGTTGGCAACCAGCATACCCGGGTATTCCATACATTTTGTATGGAGAATGACGTTTCTTTTTTTCCTCTTTTCGTATTGTGCTTATTTTCGAGTCAAATTCAAGCGATTCCAAATTTCAATATGACCGTTATTTTTTTATTAAAATGAAAAAAACTTAATGAATAAATTAAATAGAAGAGAATATATGGTCGGCATTACTTGCTTACAGCATTAAAATATAGAAAGCATTGTTTACCTATGAAAATCGTTAATTTTTTGCATCAAAGCGTGTGGAATACCCGGGTATGTCGGTTGCCAACTTACGTGTGTAAATCTGGTTGCCAACTCTACGGTTAAGTTTAGACCGGTAGTGCAGGTGAAAGCTGCAGTGTAGGTGGTTATCGCTTGACGGTCTTCGCTGCTGCCTTCCACAATCCGCAAGGGGGTGGTGGTTTGGGTAGAGGAAAGTGCCAAGTGCAAATTCGGTTGCAATCTGTAACGAATAAGTATAGTTGTTCGCCGCGGAACAGATAGTTACTAGCTCATGAAGCTCGCTTGCAGCACTCGCGTTGTGTGCTGGTAAACCGCGTCGCGCAGTCAATCGTGGTAGTGATAAAAGTTGTAGTTATTAAACTGTCGGTTGCTGTCGTGTGCACCGATGAAAAATTATCTCAACTGACCAATACAAAATTAGCCTTCCATCTAACGGCCAATGCTCATCCCGTACCGTCGAGTGCAATGATCTTCCTTCTGGCTGATGAAGCTCCGTGTAACGGCACTTGTCGATCATGTGCGTAAACGACTGCTTTTTAGGAGGCAGGACAGGATGTTTTGCATGGTAGGGCAGCTGAGTATGCCGTAATATTTCTCCTACTCGAATGATTCCTAGAGCGTCTAGGAGTGATGCTAGTGTTCGCCAGGGTGTTTGTTTCGTCACAACGTTGCCGTTTTCGGGCTGCCCGAGATCCATTGAAAATGCATCCAGCTGCGCTGTATGGTGTAGCACAGTGTTT
The DNA here is from genome assembly GCF_943734685.1 of Anopheles coluzzii. NCBI lineage: Eukaryota > Metazoa > Arthropoda > Insecta > Diptera > Culicidae > Anopheles > Anopheles coluzzii. Next base: position 69,818,417 of record NC_064670.1, read on the forward strand.
GCAGTTTTCATGCGCTCGGTAGTGATGATTAAAGGTGCGTGGTGGTGTGCTGCTGTTCGTTGAGTGCGTGACCTTTCCTTAGTGTTACTTGCGCAGTGAATGCAGTATGCAACGATACGCGACAATCGCTTGTAGCTGTAACACGTAAACAAAGGAAAATTAGTAGGCGTTATCATTACGGTAGCACTCACCATACGAATCTCAAGATTCGTTTCTTCGGTTGGTTCAGGGTTAGAGTTGGGCCAGATGGAAGCGGGTATACAAAACCAATCCGGACCGAAGCTCCGCAGCTTACTTTTCAGGAATTCTGCTGACATACTCTGAGAAACGAAATCTGCAGGATAATACGCGCAGGATAAATGCTTCCACGGTCGCTGGTGCGAAAGGTGCTGCACATTGAAGCATGAACCATCTTGCTCTGGATCATATAAAACAACGTGAGCCTTTACCTCCTTGTATGGTAAAAGCTTTCGCGCCTCGATCTGTTCAGCATATAACGCAGCGAGCACATTAAGTGAATTGGATACGTCATACGTTTTATCTAAATGTAGCTCAATAGGTAAGTGAACAGCTTGGTGTTTTGTCACTTCGTGAAACTTTTCGTGCTTTCGTACTTTGTGTTTAGGATTTAAATGCACCAAATGTAGGCAATTTGTTGTATACGCGAAGTAAGCCGTAAAACCAAGAGCAGCGCCATCTAGAAGCAATAACACAACTATTCGACACTTCACAGTAGCGCCATCCACATAGTTAATTATGCAAACTATGGGGTCAAAGGGTGGTGTATTGGCTAATCATAAGGAAACATTTGTATGTTCACGGAAAGAGGGGAAATTAAGCCAGCGTACAAACCCCAAAAGGTAAACATCGCTAACGGAACACAGCACTTTGTAATAACTACCCCAAGAAATACATGCAGAATTCAGTTAACAGCACAGATTGTGGAGTCAGAATTTATTGTTCTATATCTTCAAATCACCCAGCTGGCAAATCTTGTACAGTCCTTGGCGGGTAGCTCTTACTCGACACTTGTCAGCGCTCTCAGGTGTATTTGGTATCGTGCTGATTTTGCTCCCTTTGAAACTCCAATCGCGAGTTTAAGGTAATCTAGTGTAGGGCGCAATCCTATACACTTTGAGTGAGTATCTATCATTAACTTGTGCTTCTTCTTCTTTACAGAATCGCTCGGTGGATTCATTTCGTGATGCCATGCATGCTACCGATGGCATGTAAAAGATTTCGAACAATTTGGGGATCATCAAAACATCAATATCCAGCTCGTAGTGGGTGGCTTTGGACGCAAACTTCGCAAGCACCGTGTTTTGCACCGGGATGGAAAATTGATCCGCACCAGTCAGAGTGATGTCGATCGAATTATGTTTTGTATTTGATGTATAAGCGAATCGATCGATGATTGGCATAAGCTGAGTTACACCATCTAACTGTGCGCTTGCCGGATGCATTATACTATGTGCATCGCTAGCATGAATAACCGCAGTTTGAGACAGAACTTTCTCAGAAGTTTGTCTCAGTGCTGCCTCGCTGTTTGTTTGAGTGCTTGCCGTGTGATCGTCAGTGTTGTGTGTGTGTGTCACCGGAGCATTTTGCGCAGCTGGCTTGGTTGCAGTGGAAAATGCACCGATTTTATGTGTGTAACACGCGGGAACATTTTGCGCAGCTGGCGTCGGTGCAGTGGAAAATGTGTCGGTGTTTTGTGTATTACACGCAGGAGCATTTGGCGCAGCTGGCTTCGGTGCAGTGGCAAATGTGCTGGTGTAGTGCGGTGTGTGTATCAGTGTGTGGTGTGCTGAACTACAGTGCTTACACTTGTGTTGCGACGAGCAATCCCGCGTGTGGTGATTGTCGTGCAAGCAATTTAGGCAGAGCTTGAGTGTATTTGCGTTCTGATATCGTTCATCCGAATTCATGAGCATGAATTGCGGGCATTTCGCTATAGAGTGTTGCGAATAGCATATAGGGCATGTGTGTGTGTGCGTAAGTCGTAGCCGGAGAATTAGCTTCGCGTAAAGGTTTAGCTTTTTTATGCTGGACATTTGCTTTCCGCTAGGTGTCGCCGCAGTATTGTTTACACGAGTGTAACCACAAGCTAACCCGGGAAGCGCGATGGGCTGTTTTGTCCCTGCCAAAGAAATTATGCCTGCGCTTTCATTTCGCGGCAAACGCATTTTGTTTGATTTTAACACGGCTTCTATGCGTATCAAACGATCATCGTAATCATCGCGTACAACGGCATTATGCACAATTTCGTCGTGTGTGACTGCTGCGTCTTCTAATTGGCATTGCACAGTTTCCAAGTCGATGGAAAGCTGTTCGATTTTTGCAATGAGAGGGTCGATCTGCATTGCATCCTGTTCTGGGTAAAAGTCTATGAGAAACTTTTTGTAATCCGGTAACATCGCTATCAACGCTGTCCTTCTGGACGATAGGATGCGTTGTTGGGTTGCCATAGTTCGGTTTTAGGATGACGCTAAATTTCACGAACACAGTGAGCTCGGTCGACGGTGTTGCGACTAAAGCAAAGTTACACGCACAATAATCACAAATATCGCGAGAATCCGTAAAACTCTTTCAACCAGAATCCGTCGTTATCCTGGTCACGGCACCAATGATCAATCTTACGATTTCGGATAATGTTCTTTCGCGTTTCGGTGTAACTTTTTCTAGCGTTTTATAATTACCGGGTGTTGTTCCTTGTATTGCACAATTAGAAGAGAGTTTATTTCACGCAATTCACTTATACTTATAAACTAATCGATCGTGCCCGAACGCTCCGAACTCAACGAATGATCTTCGTGTTTCGTTAAACACGAATCAACTGGCAGGGCTTCCGTGCCTAAGCCTGAACAAACACATTACGACTGCACCGTTCCATCCCCAATCGAACGACCAGGCCGAGCGGTTTGTGGATACCTTCAAGCGGGCCTTGAAGAAAATTCGAATCAAGAAGGCATCGCTTGAGGAGGCTTTGAATCTGTTCCTGCAAAAATACCGTTCCACCCCGAATCCAATGTTGGACCAACGCACGCCTGCTGAAGTCATGGTCAACCGGGCGACACGGACGGTTCATCATCTGCTGCGGCCCTCACCATTACGGGAGTCTTCAGCGAATATCGGATTCCCCAAATGGCGTCCTGGAGATTTGGTTTACGCCAAAATATTTCGCGGCAATTCATGGAGTTGGATTGCAGGGGAGATCATCCGCAGCATCGGCACCGTAATGTACGGAGCAACGGAGGCTTCGGCGCCACGTGAATCAGCTCCGTCGTCGTACTACAGTCTCTAGGAAACAAGGAGAGCGGGATGAAGATAATCTGCCGCTACAGATCCTGTTAGAGGAGTGGGGTTTGCCCACGGAACAAAGCTCCACTCCCTTGTCCGAGCCATCAGCGCCTGTGTCCACATCGCAGCCGGATGTCTCAGCATCATCTCCCTGTGTTTCGGGAAGCAGCACATCCATCCTTGGGTTTCGAGGACGTCAACCACCAGCAGGCACGACTACCACGACGTTCTTCTAGGAGTAGAAGACTGCCTCGTAGGTTCAGCGCGTACCGACTGAATTAAAAGGGGGAGGTGTTGGGAAAACTGAGCGCAGCACCGCTACTCAACCCTGTCGCCACGTGACAAGGGCTTGACGTACGCGTTCGGCTAAGCTCGGCGCTGCTAGGCTAAGTTCGAGAATGAAGGGCTGGGGATCGGTCTCTTCATCTTTTATCCGCCGACCCGGACGGACGTAGCGCGTGCTCGTCCCGTTTTATCTTGTACAGTGCGTGTCTCGTGAACGCGTCTATTTTATGTAACATTTAATATGTTAAAATAAATAAGTCATAAGTTGCAAACCATAAAAAAGGTTACCCTTTGGACTAAACGTGAGCCCAAATAATTTTCAGCGTATGATTACAATAGCAATGGCTGGGTTAACCCCTGAGAGCGCGTTCGTTCACATCGATGATATAATCATAACAGGATGCACTACTTGATAATTTAAAGAATGTTTTTGATAGACTACGGCATTACAATCTTAAATTAAATCCTCAAAAATGTAAATTCTTCCAAACCGAAGTTACTTACCTTGGGCACAAAATTACAGACAAGGGAATATACCCTGACGAATCCAAATTTGAAGCAATTAAAAATTACCCCAAACCAGTTAACTCAGACGAAGTTAGAAGATTTGTTGCTTTTTGCAATGACTACCGTAAATTCATTCGTAACTTTGCGGAAATCGCGAAACCTTTAAACGAATTGTTAAAAAAGGGAAAAATATTCAATTGGTCGTCCGAATGTCAACAAGCTTTTGATACCCTTCGCAACAACCTTCTATCACCTATGGTCCTCAAATATCCTGATTTTACAAAAGAATTCATTATCACTACTGATGCGAAGGACACGGCATGTGGGGCCTTACTATCGCAAATATGCGAAGGAAATGACCACCCGGCGGCATTTGCTTCTAAAAGCTTTACCAAGGGTGAGAAAAACAAGCCAACCATAGAAAAAGAATTGACAGCTATACATTGGGCTATCAATTATTTCAAACCTTATGTCTATGGTCGAAAATTTAAAATTCGTACCGACCATAGACCCCTAGTTTTTTGTTCAACATGAAAAATCCGACCTCCAAACTAACACGAATGAGATTGGACCTTGAGGAGTTTGAATTTGAAGTAGAATTCGTAGCCGGTAAAACTAACGTTGGGGCAGACGCACTCTCAAGAATAGTAACTACCTCTGATCGTCTGAAATCACTGCAAGAATGCACTAATGAGGCCAACAACAATCAAGCCTTAGTAGTAAAGACTAGGGCAATGACTAGAGCTAATAGAGAGGAAACAAATCCTGCAGCACAAAACGACACAAGCGAGAAGATAGGTAAACCAGCATTTTGGAACACCGAGAACCCATCCGAGGTTAATAAATTATTAACACTTTAAGCGCCGTGTCATATAAATTCGCATGACGGTTTTGCTCACCGTTCAGCTTTGCATTTGACGCTCAGTGATTCTCTTGAGAACGAATGGGGTAGGAAAGAGAGAAGGAGAACGACATGTGCTACGCCACTTATCGCAATGAAACAAAAGAGTGATAACAATCGCACGATCAACTGTCGCTCTCATCGCTCTCTTGCCATGCGCTACGTGCTCACTCAAAAACTGTGACGTCAGGCTGGCGGTCAAAGTGTTAAAAATTCAGTCAAAGCTAAATAAAGATTCAATTACAATAACACTTTTTAACAACAACTACAACAAGGAACTGGAAAGTACAATAATCAGATTTAATCAGAATGGAAGTCAGGCATTCGAGGCTGCTCTTCTAAGATTATGTACATATGCAAAAAAGCTTAATAGAGACAAATTAGCTATCTCCATGGAAGATGAAATTTTTACTCAATACTCGCCTCAAACCGTTAAGGAAATCGTAAATAGAACCATTTTCGGTTGCGAGATTATTGGATTTGTACCACCTAAGTGGATAACATCAAGAACAGAAATAGAAGAAATTTTACACAATTATCACATGCTACCTTCGGGAGGACATGTTGGGCAATATCGCCTCTATCTAAAAATAAGAGACAAATACAAATGGAAAAACATGAAAGAAGATATAAAAGGCTTCGTTAAAAATTGCGAAATGTGTAGGATAAACAAAATAACACGACACACAATAGAGAAGCTAGTAGTAACAACGACACCCTTAAGACCGTTCGAAATAATTTCAATAGATACAGTGGGCCCTCTTCCAAAAACAGCCAAGCACAACAGGTACGCTGTTACTGTACAATGTGATAATATGTAATCTTGATACCAACAGGAAATAAAGAGGCCAACACAATAGCAAGAGCTCTCATAGAGAATGTCATTTTAATATACGGTAAATTTGTAGAAATGCGGTCGGATCAAGGTCTAGAATACAACAACGAAGTGTTGAAAAAAGTAGCAGAAGCACTGGGGATCAAACAGACGTTTGCGACTGCTTATCACCCACCAACAATAGGCGCTTTAGAACGGAACCATAGAACTTTAAACGAATATTTGAGAGCATTTACCAACGAGCATGGCGATGATTGGGATAACTGGGTCAAATTCTATGAGTTTACTTACAACACCACAGCACATACAGATACTGGCTATACGCCATTTGAACTATTATTTGGGAGAAAAGCAAATTTCCCACAAGACATAGTGACAGGCAAAATAGAACCTGTGTATAATCACGAACTTTATTACAATGAATTAAAGTACAAACTAGAAATCAAACGAAGTAGCGCGAAAGAAATTAAATGAGCAAAAAGAAAAAAGACAGATCGCTCCAAACTGCAGCATCAACCCGCTAATAATTGAACCAGGAGATAAGGTGTACTTAAAGAACGAAAACAGGAGGAAACTAGATCCTTTATATTTAGGTCCATGTATTGTTTCTAAAATACAAAACCCAAATTGTACAATCGTAAGCAAATACAGCAAAAAGGAAAGTACTGTACATAAAAATAGGTTAGTCAAGCGATGAAAATCTATGTTATACGATTTTCATTTCTAAGGGGGGAGGTGTGGCGCATACACATAGGCGTAATGAACATAATTATAGTAAACTAGTATAGCAGAAATTATAGTAAGCTATCATTTATAGGAATAGTTGTGATTGGTAGAAGTGTGTTAGTATAGGTTAGAATAGGATAGCTAATACGCAAAGATATGGATAGAATAGGTAGCATAAGAAATTAGGCATACGACGGAATTAAGGATACATAGGAAGCAAATGAATTAAGCTAGGATTAGATAGGGAAATTTTAGTATAAATAGCGGGATAGTATTTAGGATAGTCAGATCAAGTTAGACTTTATAAGGGGAAACTCTGTCCGATTATAGAGAGCATAAATAAAGTGATAGTTACAACAAAATACCCTTTTTTTCAGTTGTACTTTAAAAGTGATATACCACAAGGCTTGAGGCTTGAGAGGATCCAGCGAAAATTTACCCTGGTAGCTATTAAGCGGCTTCCGTGGAGACATAACGTCGTGCTACCAGCTTATCATACGAGGTGTCAGTTGTTAGGGCTTGAAACTCTTGAAAAGAGAAGAATGGTTACCGAAGGAATGTTTATGTTTAAACTATTAACTGGAAGAATTAATGCACCTCTATTGCTAAGTCATGTAAACTTGTATGTCCCTACTAGACCTTTAAGAACTCGACAATTTTTAATAACCGACTTTCGTTATCGTCTTTTCTGTGCTAGGGATCCGTTGTTATTAATGTCCAAGAATTTTAATTTATTTTCAAATTTTGTAGACAGGACAGGTGTACCGGTGTTAGTGTACCGAAATGTACTAGTGTCATTCGAGACTGCATTACGTCTAATTTTAGGAACCCATAGTTTAAGACATTAGTTGTATTTGTGTTTGTAGGCCATGGAGGCTCGATACCTAATGATTAAATAAATAAATAAGTAACCCACTTTGAATCAAGTAAATATCTTACAATGGGGGCCTTCACAATTCTAGGAGCCCTTCACGATTCTAGTCAGTTTTTTGTATGGAGTTTGACAGTTGGAGGCTGAAATAATGTAAACAATCCATACAAAACCACACAAAAAACTAGCCTGTGATTTTCAGTCTAGAAAATATTAGCCTAAAAGCTAGAATTAGATTCGAGTACCTGCTCGAAAACAAAGGTTTGTTTACATTTATCCCATTTTTTATAACCAAATTTGAATATCACTTTTTGACAAGATGGGTGAAAACTTTTGTTCAAACAAGCTTTCTGGAGGCTTGACGAATACTCAAAACACTGTTAAAATCTTCATCCAGAAGCAGAAGCGATAAAAATAAGCCTTTTAAATTCATTCACCTTGGGATAATCCCACCTGTATATTATACCCACTTAGCCTGCGATTTTCAGTCTAGAAAATATTAGCCTAAAAGCTAGAATTAGATTCGAGTACACACAGCCTACACAGCCTACGAATTTCAAACGGAAAGGGCCCCAATAGTAGATTGTGGACCAAGACGGTTTGCGATATGGCGTGAGATAAAAACAGACAGTGGCTCAGAAATAAGTCAGCTGTTGGAAGGAGTATTTCGTGAAAGAGGACCTCCTGATGAATTGCTAATGGATAACGGATTGGCATTCCGCTCTAGCTATGTCAAACTGCTGTGTAGTAACTGGAATGTAGTGAGGCGATATAGAGCAGCTTATCGTCCATCCGGTAATGGTATTATCGAACGTAACCATCGAACAACTAAAAGAATAGCTGCCAGAAGGCCCACATCACCTCTCCAGGCCGTGTTTTGGTACAATCTGGTGTCGGATTGTTGTCGAGAGGAATAGCAGATGCCATCTTCCGTTACAAATTGAGACAATCTTCGGCAAAACCTCGAGAGCCTTCAGAAAAAGGCGTCGAGGAATGCCCTTTCAAGCCAGGAGATTCGGTATTTGTTAAGCCACCCCAAGTAACCTGTACAACCAAATGGAAGCCTGGCACAGTGACTGGTGTCATATCAAGAAACACTGTAGAGGTGGAAGGCACTCCAAGACATGTGCTTGACATTCGAAGAGCGCCGAGTACATACGGGGGAAAAGACCTTCAGACAACCTCACACATTGCCTTACCATCATCCGCAGCTGAGGACGAGATAGATCTCTTTCTTGATGCAAGGTCAAACCCGAATGATTCTATAGACGCTCACGTCGAAGTTGATGAGGAGCAAGCGGAAACAAGCGTTGAACAATATGCTGAAATCATGAGGGTATGTAATGTTTGGCAGCCCTGCACTTTAATCAGTGACGTGCAGGTTCAGACAGCTCCGACAACGCCAATCTGTCAAAGCGACAAACCGCATGAAGGAGAAATAAACGGGCATTAGACAGAAGACAACCAATGGTTATCCAAGGTGTTGTTATCATTTCTATATCACACCGACCAATCCGACTTTGCCAAAACGTTAAGGGAGACGATAAGCAGCATTCGACCACAGAACATCGCTTGGCATACCAACCGCACACCGTTTGTGCATACCGATCTGAACAGGTGTACTCACGTGTTCATACGCAATGACACCGTCCGACCCGCGCTAACCACACCTTACTACGGTCCATATGAGGTTCTACACGCAATCCTAAGATACTCCTACATGAACAGCCAACGCTGGTTTCGGTCGACCAGGGTTACAGGGGTACAGGGTTTCGAATCATATAAGGGAATAGTTCAATCACTTAGGGGAATGTGATAAGCATTGTGTGGAAATTTGCAATCATATAGGGGAATCTTTCAAGCAGTTAGGGGAGAGTTACAATGTCTATGGGGAATTTTGCAATCCGTAGGGGAAATTTATCCGGGCTTCAATCCAACCCTGCAAATGTCAAGTGTCAGAAGATAGTTTGTTTACATTGCGTCGATGCCGGTTCATAAACATTCAATCAGGCCAAGGAAAAGGTAACTAATTACAATAATTTTATCAAATTCCCCGGTTTAAAGTGCTTTTCTCATTCAGGCAAAGGATTTCATTAGAAATAATCAATCAAAGATGCCGTCAATAAAAAATATTTCACTGTAAGAAAAACAAAAAATTGTAAAATTGTATCATGAGGAATACCGCATGACGGACATTACTAGGATAATGGATCTGGACATCCAAACTGTTTCTCGAATTGTTCATAAGTTTTTGAAAGATGGTGTGATTACAAACCATTCGAGCGAAAAAGGAGGTCCACACAACAAAAAACTCACTGCGGAGCAATTGGAAATCATAAAATCGTGGGAGGACGAAGACTGCACAACGAGTCTGAAAAAGACTTCCGAAAAGTGTGCCCGTGAATTTGTGGTTAACGTTTGTATAACCTTACTAACCTACTTACTTATCCGGCGCTACAACCGCTTTGCGGTCTTGGCCTGCCTCAGGAGTGTCCGAAACCGCTCACGGTCTCGCGCCTTCGTCTACCAGTCCGTTATCCCGGCCTTAATAGCGGACGCCTCCACGCCATCTTGCCACCTCAATTTGGGCCTACCACGCCTCCTCTGTCCTTGTGGACGGCCTAAAAAGATTTTACGGGCTGGGTCGTCCGTTTCCATGCGTATAACATGGCCAGCCCACCGGAGCTTGAGGTGAATGGTGACAAGTGCAGTCCTGTGAATGTGTAGCTCCCGTTTGTGAACTGTGAAAACTTGTGAAATAGACAGCTAAGTGTTATTTTGTTTTGTTCTACTTGGTACTTAATGTTAATGCTACCTGCGGTATCATTGTTTAGTATTTGTATTATTGTTTTGTGAATGTAAAACACGGGTGAAGTATCTCGGTCGACAGCGTCACTGCGTTGTCAAAAGTGATTAATCTTTACTCGGTATGTGTTTGGGTTCGTGCTAGCATACGTATCGTTGTCCGTTTGTCAAGACGTGTACACGAGTGTAAGCGTTTGATATCGCAGGCTGTAGTAGAGTAGTGTTTGTGTGCATTTGCTGTTACCTTTTTTTCATGTCTGTGATGATTTTTTTTTTAATTCTAAAACAGCTCGCCCGAATTTTGTTTTTACGGCATGGAGTGTTTAGCATGCTCCGCCGTAGTTTTAATAAACGATGACCCAATTTTGTGTGCGGGGAAATGTGGTGGCAACTTTCATCGTCGCTGCGTTACCCCCTCGCTCTCGAAAACAGCAGCCAAAATAATTATTGAGAATAAGAATGTGCTGTATATGTGTGATAGATGTTTAGAACACAAATCGGGCTTGGCGGGTATGGATGTAGATGTGAGTGGATCGTACGATTTACTCACACAATCAATAAAAAAATTGGAGTCGAATGTGAGTGTATGGATATCGAGTGCCTTGGAAAAGGGAATCGAGACTCTAAAAATTGAGCTCTGCGCACAAGTGGAACGCAAATTGGAGCAAACATTGCGTGAAAACTTGAGTGCGGTAGAATGCTCAAATAAGGCAAAGGAAGCCTTGCGTGCAACCTTTGACGATACTAAGGCCAGAGAAACAGTAGAGGATGAAAGTTGGGCTACAGTGACTAAGAAAAGAAAAAGGACGAATAGAGGGAACAGTAATGTTCAAACCATTATTAATCGTTTTGACACGGGGAATGTTAATTCGACGCCTAAGATTTCTGACAAGGTTACTGGATCCATTTTAGCAAACAAAAATAAGAATAGTAAGACTCTGGTTATTGTACCAAAGGTGGGTCAATCTTGTGATAAGACAAGAGCTGACCTTCGCGCTAAGCTGGATCCAAGGAAGCACCAGGTGTCGGAATTCCGTAACGGCAAGGACGGTCAGGTGTATGTTCAATGTTCTGCTCAGGTTAAATTAGATGAACTCAGGAAAGAAGTAGAAAACATTTTGGGAGATGAGTATGCAACGGATTTACCATTGTCACGTGTAAAGATAATTGGGATGAGCGAAAAATACACTGAATCACATTTAGTAGATCTTTTAAAATCTCAAAATGAGGGAATACCCTGGAAACAGGGCAAGGTCATAGGAATGTTTGTAAATAAAATTTACAAGTACCAAAAATATAATGCGGTCTTGGAAATTGATTATGAGTCTGGCCTATGTCTGGCAAAATTAGGAAAAATAAATGTGGGATTTGATAGGTGTAAAATTTCGAAGTCCGTGCATGTTATGAGGTGTTATGGATGTGGTCAATTTAATCACAAGAGCACCGAGTGCAAGAATAAGCAAGCTTGTTCAAAATGTGGTGATGAACACAAAACGTCCGAATGTACTTCATCTTCTTTGAAATGTGTGAATTGCGTGTTAGCAAACTCTGTTAGAAACCTTAAACTAGATGTAAGACATGCGGCCAATGATTATAATTGTCCGATGTTTAAAAAAACAGATAGAAAGGCGTATGCAACTTTCTCAATAGCAGGTAGGGGAGGAGTTGGGACGGTTCAGAGAGATTTTATATTTCAATGTAGCCGGTCTTTCGTCCAACTACGCCATGTTTCTTGAGACAGTAGAGAAAGTTCAACCGTTGCTGGTCTTAATCTCTGAAACTCATGTGATTGAGGAAGAAGTATTTCAGCAGTTTCATATTAATGGTTATAGGGTTGTGTCGTGTTTGTCCCACTCACGTCATACAGGAGGTGTAGCTGTTTATGCCAGGAGCGAAATTGTCCTAAAGGTGATTTTTAATGAATCATTGGAGGGTAATTGGTTTCTTGGTGTTGCAGTTTCTAAGGGAATGACAGCAGGCAATTACGGGATATTGTATCATTCGCCAAGTGCAAGTGACTCAAGCTTTGTAGACATTTTGGAAGAATGGTTAGATAGATTCTTGAATTTTAGCAAACTTAACATTATCGTCGGTGATTTCAATATTGACTGGTTAAATATTGACTGGTTAAATGTTGAAAAATCTGCGAAGTTGAAAAGCTTAATGGATTCAGTAAACATGAAACAAAAAGTTAACGAATTCACACTAATTGCTAGGCAGAGCAGAACATTGATCGATCAGGTTTACAGTAGCACAGACTCAATCAAGGTCACTACTGATCCGTTATTAAAAATATCGGATAATGAAACACTTGTTTTGAATATAAACGTGAAACGTGGTGAAACGATTCAACGAAAATTTAAATGTTGGAATAGGTACTCGAAATTTGCTCTTTGCAATCATGTGTCACAAGGTTTAAGGCAAGAAGCACCGAGCTTCAACGAAGCTGCAGACTTGTTATGGAACACATTGAACATAGCCGTGCGAAACGGAGAAGAGACGAAGCATACCAACATTTTATTGGATCAAACTCAGGCTACGATTGGACTGAATACACTAGACTAAGGAATACATACAGCAGGAATCTCAAAACTACTCGTAGAAATTACTTTAGTGGTGAGATATCTAAGCATAAAGGAAATAGCAAGGAGTTGTGGAAAGTGCTTAAAAGTTTACTAAGGCCAGAGGGCACACGCGTTTCTGTTGTAAAATTTTATGGGTTGGTAGAATCGGAAGATTCAATAATATGCCAGAAATTCAATTTGTTTTTTGTAAACAGTGTTTTAGATATAAATCAAAACATTGCTGATGCCAGAGCGCCTGATTCTTTGTTTTGTAATGATGCTCCAGGAAACCAATTCAAATTTCAGAAAATTACAAAAGAGAAATTAAAAACTATGTGTTTCAACCTGTCCTAAACAGCGGGCATAGGAAATGTTAACTGTAATACTATTCAGGATTGCTTCCATGTGGTAGGAGAGTCTCTTCTTATAGTGATCAATCAGCCGCGGGAAGAGGGTATTTTTCCGGAGACTTGGATGGAATCATTGGTAATACCTATTCCTAAAGTTAGCGGAGCTGCCAGTGCGGAAGAGATTCGTCCCATCAATATGTTGCATGTACTCGAAAAGGTGCTGGAATTGGTGGTTAAGGAGCAATTGGTCCAGTTTCTAACTCGAAATGACCTGTTGATTAGTGAACAATCAGGATATCGACAGGGACACTCTTGTGAAACTGCTTTAAATCTTGTACTGGCGAGGTGGAAAGTGTTGATGAATCGAAAGGAATCGATAGTTGCCGTTTTGTTGGATCTAAAACGAGCATTTGAGACTATATCAAGACCGTTATTGCTGCAGACCTTAAGGCGTTTTGGTATTGTGGGAAAAGAGCTCAATTGGTTCGAAAATTATTTAAAAGACAGAACTCAGAGAACAGTTTTTGGAAACTCTATATCAGAACCTATAGAAAATACCCTTGAAGTTCCGCAAGGAAGTGTTCTTGGACCAATTTTGTTTATAATGTATATCAATGACATGAAACAGGTTTTGAAGTCTTGTGAGATCAATCTTTTTGCCGATGATACTGTTTTGTTTATCTCGCACAAAGACATCAAGCAAGCAGAGTCGCTGTGTGGGGTTATTAGTAGGCTGGCAAAAGATCTCGATTTTTTTGGGATAGTTAACCTCTATAAGTCACTGATTTCACCACATTTTGATTTTTGCTCGTCGATTCTGTTTCTTGGCAATAAGGGACAAATTAAAAGGCTTCAGAGATTGCAAAATCGTATTATGCGGTTAGCTTTAGGGTGTGGCCGACGTACGTCGTCTTTTGTTATGCTAGATATTCTTCACTGGATGTCTGTAGAGCAGAAGATTGTGTATCAAACTATGACCTTTATATTTAAAGTTTTGGGGGGGCTTTTGCCAGGGTATTTAAGGGAACGCATTGTTCGAGGATCTGATGTTTATCGGCACTGTACACGCAGAGCAAATGAGCCGAGGGTTTCCAACTTAATTTCACATGGTGCCAGAAACTCTTTGTTTTTCAAGGGGATTCAATTATACAACAGATTACCCGGAGAAATCAAGAATGCGAGTAACTTGCCAAACTTCAAACGTAGGTGTGCCGCATATGTTAAACAAACTGTGTAATGTCATATTTGTGTAGAAGTCCTATGTCACTATGCAAGGTTTATTAATTATATCAGGTGGTGGATAAGGGCCTTTGGGGGGTCGCCATAGTTGAGGGACTTTACGTCATTTTAAAGCCGTTAAACAATGCTTTCCGCACACAAAGCATAGCAAATAGAAAAGATTTCTTTGTTACTACGTGCATGTTTGTGTGTCTATTGATTTTATCGAAAAAATGAGATATATTAACAAAAGATTTGATGATTTGTTTATACACGAAATGTAAAATCATGTGAGTATGAGTTCTAATCTTATGTAAATTGTCCATACGACTCGTATATAATGAAGAATTAATGCGACAGTTGAAAAAAAGTAATTTCTTAGTTTTTATCCTCAAAACTGTCGCAAACACAATTAATTATAGAGTAATTTTACGGAATAACACAAAATAACACACTTAAATCTATGTTTTAATGTTAAATATGAACTCGCAAAGCCCAACATATATTTTTAAAGAATATTTAATCGAGAAAAAGTGATAAAAAAATTAAATGAACCTTTTAAAAAAATGTAAACAATGTTTGAACCCTGGGGACCTTACGTCAAGTGACGAATTGTCAAAATACTCTAGATTCCACCACCTGATATTTTTAAATCCACCTTGGTCACTATGTTATGTACAACTGCACTTGTCATCATGAGCTTGATGATGATGATAAGATTTTTCTTGATATATGAAAACAATTTTGTTGTTGCGGTTATTAACAAAAGTTAATGAATTGCGGTTATCTATATCGGAGTCCGACTACAACATCATCATACTCGCCGAAACCTGGTTGGATGAGAACATTCCATCCTCGCTTCTATTCGGCTCTGAGTATACAGTAGCCCGCGGTGATCGTACGGCATTCAACAGTTCTCTCTCTCGGGGCGGAGGCACTCTCATCGCAGCATCTCGTCATCTAAACACCTGTGAGGTTATACCGCCGAACGCTTGCCTCGAACAGTGCTGGTTACAAATCAAGCTTCCTTCCTGCTCTATTTTCATCGGTGCAATCTACATACCTCCTTCTCTTGCCAAAAATCAAAATACGCTCAGTGCACTTGAGGCAACGATCGATAGTATAGTCTCGAGGATGAAAAAACATGATCGTATGCTGCTTTTTGGAGACTTTAATCGAGCAGATATTTCATGGATACACGACATAACTCATCAGTATTTTCGTGCACAAGTTTCCCCTACATCCGTTGATGCGTTTTTCGACATTATTCGCTTTTATAACTTGCGTCAGCTCAGTGGCATTTTAAATTATCGGAATGTGCAATTAGACCTAATTTTCTACTACTCTCCTCATGATAACTACGCGTCTCACGTCAGCATTCCTTCATTAGCCGCTTCTCCTCTATTACCTGAAGATCAGCACCACCCAGCATTAGAATTGTGTACTTCTATTAATCACACAACCGTTAGTCAATTGTCGTCTCATGTTAGGAGTAATGCAGGGAACCTCAATCGCTCATATAACTTTAGAATGTGTGATTTTCAAAAACTTAATAATTTGCTGTTAGATACCGATTGGTCCCGTGTGCACTCGGCACCTTCGCTGGACGAAGCGGTATCTATTTTCACACAGCTAGTGTCTTCAGCTTTCCCATTGTGCTGTCCTTTACGTAAAGCCCCTTCTTTTCCTCCCTGGTCCAATTCAATCCTTAGATCCATGAAACGTGATAAGCAGCGCTACTTACGCGACTATCGGGAATACCGCAATCCATACACTAAACGACTGTTCAAATATGCAGCAACGGCGTATCGCATTTATAATCGGGCCCGTTATAAGTCCTACATAGCTTTCTTGCAATACCGATTTACTGTTCACCCAACACAGTTCTGGAGCTATATCTATTCCCTTCGTAACAATCATTGTCTGCCCAGTACCATGTCTTATGGTTTGTCAACAGCAAGTTCCGAACAAGAGATATGCGCACTTTTCGCCGATCACTTCTCCAACGCCTACTCTGATTACATTAATGATGAGGAAATGTTAGAGGGTGGACTTTCTACTACACCTCGCGATGTTTTGTGTTCCCGTTCCCTAAATTGTACCGTCGAAAATGTTGCTACAGCTATATTGTCCTTGAAACCTTCTTATTCTCCTGGCCCAGATGGTATACCTGCAATCATCCTTAAAAAGTGCTGCAACGCTATTGCTCCCATAATGACATTCATTTTCAATCTGTCCTTTCAACATGAATGTTTCCCTGCTCTATGGAAAACAGGTTGGCTCCGTCCTATTTTTAAAAAAGGCAGTAAATCTGAAGTAAGCAACTATCGTGGTATTTCCCTACTTCCCGCTAGTGGCAAGGTATTAGAAATCATTGTTCATTCTGAGCTTTTGTTTTTATCGAAGCAGTATATAACGTTTAATCAGCATGGTTTTATGCCAAAACGTTCCACTACCACTAGCCTTATGTCGTTCATATCCAAATTGTTCCAGTACTTAGATACAGGTTACCAAGTTGATACAGTGTATACTGATATTAAATCTGCTTTTGATAGAGTATCTCATAAACTATTGTTGATGAAGCTCTCTAAATTAGGCTTATCTACGTCTTTCGTTCACTGGATTGGGTCTTACTTCTCTAATAGAAATCTTCATGTAAGCTACGGATCGTCCTTTTCTTTACCGTTTTCCAATTCCTCTGGTGTCCCTCAAGGAAGTGTACTAAGTCCCCTCTTGTTTCTGTTATTCATAAATGACATTGGTTTTATTCTCCCATCTCCTAACTTCCTTCTATATGCAGATGACATTAAAGTATTTGTTCCAGTGATGCAAGAGGATGATTGCAGCGCACTCCAATCTCTTCTTAACTCCCTCTCTTCATGGTGTGCATCAAACTTCTTAGAGCTCCTAGTAAATGTAGCGTGATCTCTTTTTGTCGTCGTCATTCCCCTCTTATTCACGATTATGTTCTTAATAACACTGTTATCAACAGGGTGTCATGTGTTTGCGATTTAGGTGTTATGTTAGACGAAAGGCTATCATTCGATAGTCACCTTGAATTGGTCATCGGTAAAGCTTATTCAAACCTTGGCCTTATTTTTCGCATGACGTTGGGCTTCACCGATTTAAGGTGCCTTAAGGCATTGTATTGTTCCCTAGTGCGCCCTGTTGTTGAGTATGCTTCTGTTGCCTTCTGTACTAACAGGGCAGGTTGGAATAACAAACTCGAAGGCGTGCAAAAGCGCTTCACTAGGTGTCTATATCGTCGCCTCTTTGGAAATTCCACCTCCGCATTACCGTCATACAGTGATCGTTGCATATTGTTCAATCTCGACACCCTCGAATCCAGACGAACTAAAGCATGTGTGTCATTTATCAGCAATTTGTTGCGAGGGAATATAGATGCTCCAGACTTGCTTTCCCAACTTAGTTGGTATGTTCCTTCCAGGTGTTTAAGAAATCGGACTGCTCTTGAAATACCTTTAAGTCTCTGTTATTCTTAATTTCTTTTTTGTTTTAATATTTTCTTCTTATCTGCTGCTTATTTTCTTTTCACTATGGATTTCCATTCTGTTACATCCTTTCCTATTTCCCCTTAGTTTAGTTAAGTTACAGTTAGTTTAGTACCAATAGAGCTAACTAGGTTTTAATCAATTATATGTTCAACCCCAGAGGCAGACATATTGAAATTAATAAATGAAAAATGAAATGAAAAATGAAATTAGAAAAAATATATAAAAAAGAGACAACATAAGTTTGAGACACGCGAGCGTACAAGTGGACAATCGGATTTAGTTTGGGAGAGCTTGCTGTCTGCATGTCTGGGAGGTCACAGCGAGATTCACTCATTGATGATTGTAAGTGGCCAATTCCAGATACATTAGGTTCTCCTGCATCGGAAGGTAGTGCCATGGTGCCATCGTTGGTACCAGCGGAACTGGCCATATGCATGTTGCAGTGTGTCCTGATAATTTCCAATACATTATGTCGCCGACAGTGGTAATTAGGCTGCGCCAAAAGGGTATGCAATCTGCATCACAACCAACAACAACAACAAATGTCAATAGCGTAGAGCGTAGGACGTAGGACCAAGGGCCAAAGGCTTACCAACCAACAACAACAACAAATGTCAATAGCGTAGGGCGTAGGGCCAAAGGGCCAAGGGCTTAGCGATCGCTAGAGCAGCATGTGCCAGCAGGATGCATACCTTTCTTGGAAAATTTGTAAAAACAAGGTTTTAAATCCCCAGGGGTAAAAATAAATGAATTATACTAACTGGAGAAAACATTTGGTGGCTCCAGAGAGGATAATAATTCATTAGTATTTTTATTTACCCCGTAAGAGGGACCCTTCATTGGGACAACCTGGCCAAACAATATTAGTATATGTGTTGTATTGTCCAAACCCCCTTCCCCGCCCCCTCGATTCCCCACCCCCTCAACCGAGTCGGGCCAGCCAGGAGCCCCGCTGCCAGGGAAGGACTCAACCGAGTCGGGCCTGCCAGGAGCCCCGCTGCCAGGGAAGGACTCAACCGAGTCGGGCCTGCCAGGAGCCCCGCGCCAGGGAAGGACTCAACCGAGTCGGGCCTGCCAGGAGCCCCGCTGCCAGGGAAGGACTCTACCGAGTCGGGCCAGCCAGGAGCCCCGCGCCAGGGAAGGACTCAACCGAGTCGGGCCTGCCAGGAGCCCCGCGCCAGGGAAGGACTCAACCGAGTCGGACCAGCCAGGAGCCCCGCGCCAGGGAAGGACTCAACCGAGTCGGGCCTGCCAGGAGCCCCGCTGCCAGGGAAGGACTCAACCGAGTCGGGCCTGCCAGGAGCCCCGCTGCCAGGGAAGGACTCAACCGAGTCGGACCAGCCAGGAGCCCCGCGCCAGGGAAGGACTCAACCGAGTCGGGCCTGCCAGGAGCCCCGCTGCCAGGGAAGGACTCAACCGAGTCGGGCCAGCCAGGAGCCCCGCGCCAGGGAAGGACTCAACCGAGTCGGGCCAGCCAGGAGCCCCGCGCCAGGGAAGGACTCAACCGAGTCGGGCCAGCCAGGAGCCCCGCTGCCAGGGAAGGACTCAACCGAGTCGGGCCAGCCAGTAGCCCCGCTGCCAGGGAAGGACTCAACCGAGTCGGGCCAGCCAGGAGCCCCGCTGCCAGGGAAGGACTCAACCGAGTCGGGCCAGCCAGGAGCCCCGCTGCCAGGGAAGGACTCAACCGAGTCGGGCCAGCCAGGAGCCCCGCGCCAGGGAAGGACTCAACCGAGTCGGGCCAGCCAGGAGCCCCGCGCCAGGGAAGGACTCAACCGAGTCGGGCCAGCCAGGAGCCCCGCGCCAGGGAAGGACTCAATCGAGTCGGGCCAGCCAGTAGCCCCGCTGCCAGGGAAGGACTCAACCGAGTCGGGCCTGCCAGGAGCCCCGCGCCAGGGAAGGACTCAACCGAGTCGGGCCAGCCAGGAGCCCCGCGCCAGGGAAGGACTCAACCGAGTCGGGCCTGCCAGGAGCCCCGCTGCCAGGGAAGGACTCAACCGAGTCGGACCAGCCAGGAGCCCCGCGCCAGGGATGGACTCAACCGAGTCGGGCCTGCCAGGAGCCCCGCTGCCAGGGAAGGACTCAACCGAGTCGGGCCAGCCAGGAGCCCCGCTGCCAGGGAAGGACTCAACCGAGTCGGGCCAGCCAGGAGCCCCGCGCCAGGGAAGGACTCAACCGAGTCGGGCCAGCCAGGAGCCCCGCGCCAGGGAAGGACTCAACCGAGTCGGGCCAGCCAGGAGCCCCGCGCCAGGGAAGGACTCAACCGAGTCGGGCCAGCCAGGAGCCCCGCTGCCAGGAAAGGACTCAACCGAGTCGGGCCTGCCAGGAGCCCCACTGCCAGGGAAGGACTCAACCGAGTCGGACCAGCCAGGAGCCCCGCGCCAGGGAAGGACTCAACCGAGTCGGGCCTGCCAGGAGCCCCGCTGCCAGGGAAGGACTCAACCGAGTCGGACCAGCCAGGAGCCCCGCGCCAGGGAAGGACTCAACCGAGTCGGGCCTGCCAGTAGCCCCGCTGCCAGGGAAGGACTCAACCGAGTCGGGCCAGCCAGGAGCCCCGCTGCCAGGGAAGGACTCAACCGAGTCGGGCCAGCCAGGAGCCCCGCTGCCAGGGAAGGACTCAACCGAGTCGGGCCAGCCAGGAGCCCCGCGCCAGGGAAGGACTCAACCGAGTCGGGCCAGCCAGGAGCCCCGCGCCAGGGAAGGACTCAACCGAGTCGGGCCAGCCAGGAGCCCCGCTGCCAGGGAAGGACTCAACCGAGTCGGACCAGCCAGGCGCCCCGCGCCAGGGAAGAGCTCGTGGGAGCTAGGCCGCTGCCAGGGAGGTAGCCGCCCACCGCCCCGCGCCAGGGAAGAGCTCGTGGGAGCTAGGCCGCTGCCAGGAAGGTAGCCGCCCACCGCCTCGCGCCAAGGAAGAGCTCTTGGGAGCTAGGCCGCTGCCAGGGAGGTAGCCGCCCACCGCCCCGCGCCAGGGAAGAGCTCGTGGGAGCTAGGCCGCTGCCAGGGAGGTAGCCGCCCACCGCCCCGCGCCAGGGAAGAGCTCGTGGGAGCTAGGCCGCTGCCAAGAAGGTAGCCGCCCACCGCCCCGCACGAGGGAAGAGCTCGTGGGAGCTAGGCCGCTGCCAGGGAGGTAGCCGCCCACCGCCCCGCACCAGGGAAGAGCTCGTGGGAGCTAGGCCGCTGCCAGGAAGGTAGCCGCCCACCGCCCCGCACCAACAGCAAAGCTGAGCGCCGTAGAAGGTCGGTAAGCGATTTACTATTTTTACTATAATTAAGAGTGAAGTGAAGTGAAACAAAAAAAAATGGCGACATCAAAGGCGAGGGCAATCAAGGAAGCGGAAGTGAATCTCGTAGAGGTGATAGTTGGTCTAAAACAGGAATTAGCGGAAACCAAAGAAAAGTGGGAAAAGGAATCAAAGGAATTAAAAAAAGTAATTGAAAGTAGGGCAAAAGAAGATGAAGCGTCAATCCTCTTAAAGGAGCAACGCCAGGCTTTCGATTCGATGATGATCGAACAACGACAAATTTTTGATGAATGGAAGAAACAGACTGAAAATCCGCAAGTAACGACCACTCCAATTAACTCTACCAGTAATTTAGAAAGCATAGTACATTCATTAGCGGATGCACTGAAAACACGCACTAACACTGCTATCCTCGATCTTCCCGAATTTGATGGGGACTATAAAATGTGGCCTAGGTTCAAAGCTATTTTCGATAAAACTAACCAAGAAGGCAAGTTAAGTACTACGGAGCAATTAGCCCGTCTATCAAAGAGCCTTAAGGGAAATGCCGCTCAGAGTGTAAGCCGTCTGATGATTGACCCGGCTAATGTATCAAAAATAATAGACCGGTTGGAAGAAGAATATGGGAATGCAAAAATAGTTTACAAAGCACTTTTAGCAGACCTCATGCAAAATGAAAATCCATCCCTTAGTAAACCAAAGACATTTTTAAGCTTCATCAGGTCATTAGACGACCTTGTTACAAACATGACAGTATTAAAAAAGGAAGAATATCTTACGGATCCAAGGCTATTAGACGATTTGGTCGATAAGCTTCCAGAAGACCTAAAGCGTGAGTGGTTAATAACCTTGATTCGAGAGAAAGAGGAAGGAGGAAATAGTCGCATTAAAACACTAAACGATTTTTTGAAGTGGCTTAAACCTACAGAGAAGCTTGCCATCCTATCAAATGTAAATGAAGGCCGGGAGGAGGCTATATGTGATAAAAACCTAAGTTCACCAATAGAACCGAACCCAAATAGAAATACCAGAACCTGTTGCCATGTTTGTCAGGGAGACCATCGCATTGTCGATTGAAGAAGATTTCGGGGTATGCGATTAAATGAAAGGTGGGACGCCGTTAGAAGATTTGGGTTATGTACAAACTGTTGTAACAACAGAAATCATAATGCTAATAATTGTCGATTACCACCCCAGTGTCGTGAAGCCAATTGTCATATGAAACATCATCCATTATTACATTACACTAACAAGAGTCAAAATAATTTAAACACATTGAACCATCACAGTACCACCGAAGGAATATTTTACCAAATAATACCGGTCTCTGTCATTCACGAAGACAAAGAAATTGATACATTTGCCTTTATAGATACAGGTTCTTCCGCAAGTCTTTTGTTAACAGATATTAAAGAAAGTTTGGGTGTTCAGGGGATAAGAAAGCCATTGGCTCTGACATGGACCAATGGCGAAATGCAGGAGGAAGCTACCAGCGAATTAGTCAATTTGCAAATAAGGGGTATGAGTGGCCTAATACAACCATTGAAAGGATTGAGGACAATTAGGGAAATGAATTTACCTTCACAAACTTTAAACGCGAACTCGTTGAAAACCCGATACAAACATTTTGATGGAATTGATCTTCCAAACTACATAGATGGAGCACCAACCATTTTGTTAGGCTTACCACACGCTCACCTTATTTGTGGGTCGGAAAATCGCGTTGGTGGTCCAGATGAACCTATTGCGATCAAAACCTCATTAGGCTGGTCAGTTCTAGGTAAGGGATCGAAAAGGGAAAACAAAGGTAGCTTGTTTGTGCTAAATGAAAAATGTGATAAAGAAGAAAAAGGAATGGAGGAAATTATGAAGGAATTTTTTACAACCGAAGGTTTTGGTGTTCAACCTAGCCCAAATATAATAACCCCAAAACATGAAGAAAGAGCATTGAACTTGATGAAAAATACTCTAAGACCACTAGAAACGGGCTATGAAATAGGACTTTTATGGAAAGAGGATGATATAAACCTCCCAGAAAGCTATACCCAAGCGCTTAGACGGTTGCAGGGTTTTAAAGAAGACTTGAAAAAGATGTAAATCTTAAAAACTGGTACTACAACGAAATTTCGTTATACTGCCAAAAGGGATACGCTAAGGAAGTTAACACGGAAATACAAATACACAACAGAAATTTAAACTATATACCACATTTCGCAGTAGTGAACTTAAACAAATTAAACCCAAAGCCAAGGTTGGTCTTTGACGCCGCGGCTCGGAACATGGGGATCTCTCTAAATTCTCAGTTGCTGACAGGACCTGATGCAGTCCCTCCACTCATTGGTATCCTGTTAAGATTTAGAGAAGGCAGCATTGGAGTCTCTGGCGATATTCAAGAAATGTTTCGCCGCATTAGAATTCGAGCAGATGACAGATGTGCACAGCGCTTTCTTTATAGGGAATCCCCAAATTATTCACCAAAGATCATGGAAATGAGAGTAATGATCTTTGGCGCTTCTTGTTCCCCTGCGTGTGCACAATACGTTAAAAACTACAACGCTGGATTATTTCGGCAGCGGTACCCTGAGGCAGTTAAAGCTATTGAAAATAATCATTATGTGGACGACTATCTAGATAGTTTCACGTCAATAGAAACAGCAACCCAAAGAGTAAATGAAGTGATACTTATTCATAATCAAGCAGATTTTTTTATTCGAAATTTCATATCCAACTCTAGTCAATTAACCAACCAAATTCCTTGTGAACGTATTTCAACCCAACCTGTTTTGAAGATAAGCGAAGGCACCTCAAATTTTGATAAAATTCTAGGGCAGTACTGGGAAAAAGAAAAGGATGTATTCAAGTTTATTTTAAATGATCTGACCATTCCTGGCCATTCAGTCAGCAAACGAGAAATGCTTGCAAAAACAATGAAAATATATGATCCAATGGGACTCCTTACCAATTATACTATAGAGCCCAAAATACTAATACAAGAAGTATGGAAGTTGAAGATGGATTGGGATCAAAATATTCCTCCTGATCTAAATAGAAAATGGCAAGACTGGTTGCACAGGTTGAAGGAATTAGAAACATGGGAACTTCAGAGATGTTATTCACAAGCAGGAGAGCCAATTACAAGAGAGCTTCACACATTTGTCGATGCGTCTGAGCAAGCATTTGCTGCTGTCACATATATTCGCACAGTCCATGTCGCGCACACGAAAGTGTCTTTCGGAGCAGCAGCTTAAGACAGGCACAGTACACGCCGACTTAAGCACAATAATGAACGCACCAACTGGTTCTTGGCAAGTAATGGCTTCATTAATTTATTCAATTGATTTTATACTCTAAAAATGCTGACCGTCGTCGATCAGCATATTCTTCTTAATCTATTCTTCTTAGCCTATTTTTCCATTTAATCGTTAAACCAGCGCGCATCGCTGGCGCGTTGCATAACATAGCTAGTCAGCATTTATTGACCTAGCAACGCTTTGTTTTTTAAGCCTAAATTGTCGTCAGCGACAGTCCATAAGGAAGGAGTAGACATGCGATTGGTTGCAGGAAAATCAAGGGTAGCGCCACTTAAAATTTTAACAATACCTCGACTTGAGTTGCAGGCAGCGGTAATGGGGGCGAGACTAGCCGATACTATCCGATCGGAGTTAAGATTCAACATTGATAATATGCATTTTTGGTCCGACTCAAGAACCGTGCTAAGCTGGATATGTTCGGAACCTAGGAGGTACAAGCAGTTTGTAGCCTTTAGAGTTAGCGAAATCCTCTGCAAAACTCACGCGAGTGAATGGCATTGGATTGCGTCCAAAGACAATCCTGCAGATGAAGCAACAAAAAGAAGAAGGGGGGATTCCATATGGATATCTGGTCCTTTATTTTTACGACAAAGGAATTTCACAACCACCAATTACGATTCTACTACTCTAGTAGATATCAGACCGATGTTTTTAATACACTCTACTGACCTTATAGATTTTACAGTCATAAATTCACATTGGACTAGAAGTTGGGTTAAATTGAAACGAGCATTAGCCATTGGGTTATTATACATGGAGTGGTTGAAATCGAAGGCTCAGAAATATAAAATATCGTTGGAAATAACTAAAAAACAATTAGATAGGGCAGAGAAATTGCTCATAAAAAGGCTCAAATGGAAACGTTTAATGAAGACATAATGTTATTAAAGATTGGAAAGGAAATATCAATGAAAAGCCCCATAAGAAATTTAAATCCTGTGCTAGATACAGATGGTCTGTTGCGAATGAAAGGAAGGCTAACTGGGTTATCATTTCTCGAAGAAAACGCAAAAAATCCCATAATATTACCAAAGAAACATGAATTCACCCATGTAATTGTACGGCACTACCATGAACGATTATACCACAAGAAGTTCGAAACAGCACTGGCCGCCTTGAGGCAACGTTTCTGGGTAATAGATAGCAGAGCAGTACTTAAAAGAGTAAGAGCGACCTGTCAGAGTTGCAAAAATAACTTAGCTAAACCTCAACTTCCCCAAATGGCCGTTTTACCCGCTTGCAGGGCAGCCGTATTTTGCAAACCTTTTACGCATACGGGCGTCGACTATTTCGGTCCTCTAACCGTGACTATAGGGAGGCGATCTGAAAAAAGATGGGGTGCGCTGTTCACGTGTCTCTCAACACGAGCAGTACATCTAGAATTGGCCACAGACCTTAGTTCTGCTTCGTTTATAACATGCCTGAGAAAAATGCAACACCGAAGAGGGAAAATCACGCACATGTATAGCGATAATGGAACAAATTTCATAGGTGCTGAACGCGAAATGAAAAGATTGCGAGAAAGGTGTGCAAACGATGGCATAGAATGGCATTTTAACCCCCCAGCTGCACCTCACTTCGGTGGGGCATGGGAGAGAATGGTAGGCGAAGTAAAAAGTTTACTCCCTCTCAAGCAAGAGTCTTATCGTGAAGAAGCGTTGCGCGCGATTCTGGTGGAAATTGAATTCATTATTAACAGCAGACCATTAACACATATACCATTAGAGCATGAAGATGATGAACCGTTGACACCTAATCATTTCCTATTGGGTTCATCGGGAGAAGCTGTCCCTACACTTCGAGAAGCTACATTTGCTGAAGCTACCAGAAGCAGCTGGAAAAGGGTTCAATTAGTAGCGCAACATTACTGGACACGGTGGATTAGAGAATATTTGCCACAATTAAACAAACGCGAAAAATGGTTGAAAAGGGTGTCTCCAATTGAAGTTGGCGATATAGTGGTTTTCCCAAATGAACAGATTAACGGTAAATGGCAAAAGGGTCGAGTATCAAAGGTCTATAAAGCAAAGGATGGGCAAGTTAGGTCGGTCACCATCACATCCGGGTTATCAACAGTCAATCGTCCGGTTTCAAAGGTCGCAAAATTAGATGTACTTCCAAAATCCATTATAGCTGAGGCGCAGCAAAAAGTGTAATAGTCCATTCCAAAAAAACAAAAAACAAAAAAAAACAAGTAATAATTATAATTATAATACTAAGATTAAAAAAAAAAAAAACAATTAGTAGCAACAATAGTAATCAGAACATAGCTTTGTTCTTGCAGCCACATTCGCGTTAAATATTAGGTGCATCTTCGTGTGGAAGTACATGCAATAATAATAATAGGATATAAGTGAATTAATTATTGGCGAGTTTATTTATGTTTTTAATCTTGTGATGTTCAATTTAACTTATTATTTTATCATGCTTATTTATTCAACTTTTAATGTGTATCGTTAAGTAATTATTCTATAATTTAAGTATTTGGTCAATTTAATCATAGAGCGTCAATTTAATGTCTCAATCTTCCAGTAAATCAGAGTAAATGAACTGAGCCTGAGTGTTCAGCAGTCGTTAGTCTGAGAATATTCGATAGCCATTTATCAATAACGGCAACCGCCGTCGGCTAGTTTATTGTAACACCTCCTAGAGGAATTACGGGAGGGGGAATGTCGCCGACAGCGGTAATTAGGCTGCGCCAAAAGGGTATGCAATCTGCATCACAACCAACAACAACAACAAATGTCAATAGCGTAGAGCGTAGGACGTAGGACCAAGGACCAAAGGCTTACCAACCAACAACAACAACAAATGTCAATAGCGTAGGGCGTAGGGCCAAAGGGCCAAGGGCTTAGCGATCGCTAGAGCAGCATGTGCCAGCAGGATGCATACCTTTCTTGGAAAATTTGTAAAAACAAGGTTTTAAATCCCCAGGGGTAAAAATAAATGAATTATACTAACTGGAGAAAACACATTAGGTTCTGCTGCTTCGGAAGGTAGTGCCCTGGAGCCGGTGTGGCACCAGTGGAACTGGCCATATGCAGTTATGTCCTGATGTGTTCGATGGAGTTGACCCGTTTTTTCTTGATAAAACTACGTCGGTCGTCTTGGGTGTGTGTATGACTTGGTGGATTCTTTTGAATGACGTCCGATGCCACCACTTGCTCGTAATTTTTTTATTTTATTCAAAAACTACCTTAGAGTAATATTATCGTAAAGATACTTCCGTCCTTCTCAAACCTGTGTTGGGGTAAGAAGTGGGACTTATCATCATCATCATCATCAGCTTGGCGAGCTTTATACGCTGTACGACAGTGAGGTCGCCGTACATCTCGTATAGCTCGTCATTATAGCGGCTCCTCCATTGTCCTTCCACACATACGGGGCCAAGTATCCTTCTGAGCATCTTCCTCTCGAACGCGGCTAAGAGGGTTTCGTCAGATTTGGACAGTGTCCATGTCTCAGAGGCGTATGTGAGTACTGGAAATATATAGGTACTATATAGTCCCAGCTTCGTCCGTCGCGACAGGTTCTTTGAGGTGAACTGCTTCTTTAGGCTGTAGAATGACCGGTTGGCAGCCAGCATCCTTGCGCGCAACTCAGCTTCCATGCTATTGTCATTGCTGACCTTTGACCCAAGATAGGTGAATTGTGGGACGACTTCAAAAGTGCGTTCACCTATCTGCACGTCTGTAGGCTCGCTGATGTTGCCACCATCAGTTTGGTCTTTGCCTCGTTTATCTGCAATCCGAGGCTCTCTGCCGCCTGCTCGATCCCTTGGTAGGCTTCTGCTACATAGGAGAGCCGCAGACCAATGATGTCTATATCATCAGCGTATGCCAGGATCTGGGTTGACTTATAGAAGATGGTTCCCGTAGTCTCCACCCTCGAGTCACGGATGGCCCTCTCTAGCGCCAAGTTGAATAGGAGACAGGCAAGCCCGTCCCCCTGGCGCAGACCCTTGGTGGTAGCAAAAGGTCCTGAGAGTTTTCCATCCACCCTCACGTGGCATGTGACGTTGGTCATAGTCATTCTAACTAGCCTTATCAGTTTGGCCGGGATTCGAAAAGAGCTCATACTGTCATACAGTTTTACCCTGGCTATGCTATCATATGCGGCTTTGGATGGTATGTATCGTGTCTGTATTCAGCCATCTTCTCAAAGATCTGCCGCATGGTGAAGATCTGATCAGTGGTTGATTTTCCGTTTCGGAATCCTCTTTGATAGTTTCCGACTATCAAACTATCAAACCGACTCTTCGACGTGCGGGACAAGGCAATCTTGAAGGGTCAGGGAGAATATTTTATAGGCATAATTCAACACCGTAATACCCCTGTAGTTGTTGCAGTCCAACCTGTCTCCCTTCTTGTATACGGGGTAGATGATGCCGAGATTCCAATCACAAGGCATCGATTCGCTATCCCACACCTCAGTAACAATTTGATGAATCTCGTTTTCTAGTCGTGCACCTCCATTCTTGACCAGTTCAGCTGCAATTCCGTCGGTTCCGGGTGCCTTGTTATTTTTCAGCCGACGAATAGCCTTTCGTGTTTCTTCTATGCTAGGTGGCAGTAGCATGACACTATCTGCTAGTGGCGCTTCTAGCTGTTCGTTTAACTGGTCGTTGAGTAATTCATCAAAGTACTGAGCCCACCGCGAGAGGACCTCTGGCTGGTTACTGATCAGATCTCCATCCTTGTTGCGAAAGCAGGTAACCTTAGGTACAACGTTGTTTCGGTGACCTGCTATCGCTAGGTAAAACTTTCGTGTCGGTCCGTACGCCTCTCTGGTTTGCTCGAGTTCCCGCATGTTTTGCTCTTCCAAAGCATGCTTCTTGGAGCGGTGAACTCGTTTCTCTTCGCGTCTGAGCCGTGAGAATTCCTCTGCGCATGCCCGCGTTCTATGCCGTTGCTGCATTGCTCGGTATGCAGTATTCTTACGTTCGGTCACTTGTCTGCATTCATCGTCGAACCAGCCAGATTTGGTGTTGCCACGACGTGGTGGGAGTATATTTCTTGCACAGTTTATTATTTTTGTTTTTAGAGCGTTCCACCTCTCGCTCGTAGTTTAATATCTGTTTTCTGGTAGTAGAGACTCTTTTAAAGCGGCTTTGAATTCCTGTTGGACAGTAATGTCCCTTAGAGAGTCCGTGTTGAGCCTAGGCTGCGTGTTTTCTCCGCCCCCATTGTCGCGGGGGCGGGCGATTCTACAACGTATCACTAGGCCAACCAAGTAGTGATCGGAATCGATATTGGCTCCTCGATAAGTTCTGACTTTTAACAGGCTCGACTGTCGTCGGCGGCTTATTAACACGTGGTCGATCTGGTTGAAGGATTCGCCTTCCGGGTGCACCCACGTCATTTTGTGGATGTCCCTCCGCGCAAATTTGGTACTTCCTACAACCAGATTGTTCGATGCGGCGAACTGGACCAATCTACTACCATTATCGTTACTGTGCTCATGCAGACTGTGACAGACAGTGTATTGGCGGTACATTGGCTCCCTACCGACTTTTGCGTTGAAGTCCCCCAGGATGATTTTGAGGTCATGCCTGGGGCACGCATCTATAGTTCTAGCGAGACGGCCGTAAAAAAGGTCCTTCTCCTCTTCCTCTTTATCTTCGGTAGGGGCGTGAACGTTTATGAGGCTTATATTAAAGAATTTGCCTCGCATGCGCAGGGTGCATAGCCTATCGTTTATAGCCTTGAAATCCATGATTGCGGGTTCCAACCGGGGCCTACGGCGAAACCCGTTCCGAGCACGCGGTGGCGGTCATGGTAGCTGTAGTATATGTCGTAGCAATGCTTACCACGCCTGTTGTGCACACCGTTCCCTAGCCACCGAATCTCTTGTAAAGCTACGAGGTCCATGCTCAGTGTGGCTAGGGCATCATCAAGTTTTTTCAAGGCTCCGGCTTCGCTTAGAGTGCGTACGTTCCATGAGCCCATTTTTAGAGTAGTCCGGGGGCATTGCGTATGGTCGGTATCGGTTCTCCTACCGAATACTATCGATAAAATATTGACGCTGCTACCGAAATCTGCCAAAAAAATCTTGCCACACTGGCACTGACGCTCTGTGCTCAGAGAGCGCACAGTGCGAAAGTGGTAGTACTGGGCGAAAGTGCTAGCACTGTGCTAGCACTTCCGCACTGGTTCGAAGTGCACACTGCGGGCACAGTGCGCACAGCACACTTAGGGCAATGTGCGTGTGCGCACAACACACTAAATTGTGCTACTTTACCCAACACTACATGTGAACGTCATTTGTTACTTTATTTTGTATAGGGAGATAGATAGTAGTTAGAAGGTCACCACAGCCATCCGCTCGATCGAACAATCGAAACGGTTTGGCTGCGCTGACAAACAATACTAAACAATGCCGCATTCACGTGTCCGATCGGTGGCTGACCGGTATGTTGACGACGCAGCATTGTTAGGAAGAAAAAACAAAAAAATATAGGTACATGTTTTTAGGAATCAATTGAGAATAAATGGGGAAAATCATGGAAAATAAAGTCAGTGATCAACTTTGATCGCCACATTTGCTCCGAGGTAAGCTTCGAGTGTGATAACTGGTCTATGGTACCCTTTTGGATAGGTGCATTTAGAGTCCAATTTCCAATGTGGCTGTCGAAAAAGAGTACCGACGAGTCCGATTCCACCACATTAAGTTCATTTCGCGTAACAATAGTCATGAAAGTGTCCCAAAAAGATGAGAAACTCTGAATAATCCTATATAGGACATACATAAACACATTCTTTCCACTTTGTTCTTACATGATATAGATGAATAAGTAGATTTTTTATTATTCTGTAGCATTATAATTAAGTACACATAAAATTTAAATTTAATAGATAGATTTTTAAATCGTTTTCGTATACATGCTTTTGTTTCGTCTCCTACTTCATTTTTTTGTGTGTGTTTTTTCTTACAGCGTTCGTTTTTACTCTGGAAACAGCTAGCCATTCACACGTGTTATTTGTTTCATTCAGAAATATTTTTACCACACTTTCCGTTATCGATATAATGTATTTGCCTATAAAAATACAGAATAAAAAAAACGAAATACATAATATCATGTTTTACTACTGTTTAGTGAGTTGAAATTAACGCGGTTTTTTGATAAATGGATTTTGATACATCTTTTGAAACAATAAAAGCTTTTAATCAGCCTAAGTAGTTACACAACAGACTTATGAAGACATAACACTCAAATCGATTTTCAGATGTGTGTTAATAACTGAGACAGTTTTTTTTCGTGAATGGTTAATGTCATTTACATTATTACAATGACATTTTATGGACCTTGCATCTTGAAAATTTTGGGCATTTGCTTTCGTATACCTGAGGGAGTCTTAATATTTTTTCACATTTAATAGACAAATCCTTTTGTACACTAATAAGATTTTTCTTCTATTTTTGTTTTAAGTAAAATGAGATTTTTATGCTGATTTGTATGAGTCAATACCGTTTTTGTTCGGATTATTTCATCATCAAATTCATTCAATCTATACGTGTGAATGTTATACATTGAAGCAGTTGTTCGAATTGGCTAGTACCTAGTACTAGGACTGAAGATGAAATGAAAAGAATAACCACAACGTGTTGAATACCAAAAAACAAAAAAAAAAAAAAAATATATATATATATATATATATATATATATATATATATATATATATATATATATATATATATATATATATATATATATATCATAGCACATATCATAACTATGGGTACAGAAAAAAGCTATGTGCATTGAACGGCATTATTTCAACCGCAAATAAATTTAAAAATATTGTGTATAATGTATGTTATTTCGCGACCTCTTAACATGTTCCTGTTGTTTTTTACTTTGTTCACACTACGCTTTAACTTATTTGTGCAGACACACTTATTGTCAAAGGTGTCTACTGTGTTTGCAGAAATTATTAGATTTTCTTGAAATTATTTCTTCATAATTCGTATACAAATGATTATTTTTTTTAAACTCAGTTTTTTCCACCTGCTTAAGCGATCCAACACTTTTCGCATTCAATGTGTCATTCATACTTTTATTTAGAGATTTTGTTTTCGCAGATTATTTATTTCTAGTTTTTTTGCACCTACATACACTTTTCGTACGTATATTGTCGTTGACGTTTCAGATGTATTTTATCTTATTTCTGTTTGTATTTCGCAAGAGGCGTCGTACGTCAAATCACAGTAGTAACCGTTTTTTGACTATTGGAAGCTCTCTTTGCTATAATTTACTCACTGATTTTTTACTCAAACGAAGCAAAAAATGCTACGGTCTATGGTTAATTGAAGATTTTGGGTGCTTCTATATTATCTGCTCAGGATTTACAACTGTATTGTAATCACACAATCGTGATCGTAGCACTTTTGCTGGTACACTAGTTGTACATTAGTTTCTAATGTTTTACAATGTCCTGTTTGTTAATGGTTTTCATGAAATTACACATTTAAAAAAAATAGAAACGGTAATTCGAAGAGGGAAGAAAATATGGATAATATTTTATGGGCACATCACAAAATGCAATTTTATCGTGTAATATAAATGTTTGTAACCTGGCAAGTAGCTTAGAAACGTTTGAAAATTTAAAAGAATAGTCAAATTAAAAAAATTTCAATTACATGTATATAACGCTTCCAAAAGAAGCAAACACAATATTAAAAAAAAATGAAAACTAATATGTGGTATAGTTTTAGCCTTACACAAAAATTATCATAAATGCGTGTCCCATTGAGTTTGCATGCAGTATGAAATTGATAGCCATATTTTGAAACATATTTTTCAATATGGTTTGAAATAAAATCGACTGTCCAGGTGTTATAACTTGTGCCGAAGATTTTTTTTATTTTGCTTTTGCCGTTTTTCACTACGCAAAATGTTTGTTCGTGAGTTACTCCCTTGTTGTAGAAAGTTTTCACCGCAAATTAAGCGGATTCTTTGCAGTTCATTATTTTTTAATTACGTATATAATTTGCACCATAAACAATGTCTATGGTGCTGACTGCCCGCATCATCCTATGCCATGAATGATCTTTTGTATACCGTCATAACTTCTCAGTAAATCAAACAATTGGGAATTTAAGCAAATTTCGGCTAAAATAATGCACATGCAGGATGACCTTAATCTTTAACGTAATTTTAAATAGGCCTTCAAATCACCTTCAAAACACTAATAAATATATGTCTTCAGTTTAAATTCAATAGATTCCCTACAGATTGGCAAAATTCGGTATGTGTGCAACTTATAATATTTGATTTTTGTATTTATCTTCTAATTTCAATTTCGATGTAGTTTTTTATGTTGTTGTATTTAGTGTCACGTTCACGTAAAATTACTATTTCTTGACCTTGGTGCGACGTCCAATTAGCGTGTTGCATTCTATTGCCATTGCATCATCCATTGTAGCGCTGCTTTTTCTATCATCGTTCTTATGCAATCCTATTATCTAAAGGTATACACCGTGAGTTTGATTCCCAGATTCCTCTATGATTACATTTCTCTCCGTATTCAGTTATGCAGTTTATGTTGTTGTCTTCAAATTTCATCATGAAAATGGTATTTTTATGTGTTCAGTTTCTTTCTGAAGCATCATCCAAAAAATATTTTTTTGCAAAGTAAATTTAAAAAGTATTTTGTGGTTTATTGCCAGGTGATAGTGGTGATCTCGAAGATTTTAAATATTTTGATTGCTGTGTATGCAGCAGGGCTTTTGATGTAAATTATGCTAATGCATTTAATCATCCAGTGTATTTAAAAAAAAGGTTATGAGATTATAATAGTAACATCATAAATAACACATATTATTGATCCGGTAAAATTATATAATACATGAATTCTGAATCAGTTGGTTACATCGGGTAAAGCGTACACTGTAGAATCCATCTATTTTTATTTCAACCTTGCAGCTTGTTATAAAACATGCGAAAAGCATTTCAATCCATCTTGCAAAAACAAAAACATATAGCACATAATGTGACATATATTGAATTCCAATTCATAATGTCAATAGTATGAATTCGTTATATAGTAATTCGTGAAATTAAAATACCATTCTTCACCAAAGCCAAGGGATGGGTTACGAAGAAACAAATATTTTCAAATTCTACTACTCATTACATGTCTTCATGATTAGTTACATGTCATGAGTGAGACGTATTACATGAGACTTTTTCCATTTCAATTTCAGTAGGAATCATATCAGTTGCTTTGCGCCATCGTTACTACTCCTGATATCTGTCCTAAATCGTATTAATTAACATCGTTGAATGCAGGTTGGATACGTTTGTTCCTTGTAAAATGAATTCAATGTTTTTTCATTTTAAATATTTGTATTGTTAGGCGGGAACCAATCATTTCGGCAAAACACACTTTATTTGACTTATTTTCAAAGTTAGTTTAATGCCATTTATCCGTATACTTGTGTTCTCATCTTGATGTGTGATGTACTTTAAGGTAGAAAGTAAAACTAAAGATACACTTCATATTTTGCACGCTTCAAGAGCTATTCCATGTTCATTTCTAGTGTGTATCGGTATCGGTGGCTGTTTTTTGCAAAATGTTTGTAGTAAAAATGTTAAAAATAACGAATACGAAATTTTAAACACAAAATCCAGATATTGTTGCCATGAACAGCACCGGTAGCGTTCGGAAGTATTGATTTTTGTATACCCGGCTAATCCTCTTTATCAATTTACGGACTTAAATCCTGGTGTAATTGATCGTATCCCATACTACCATCGTAGGGCTGCTGCTGATCATAACCACCAGATCCCAATGAATAACCCATTGAGTCTTGCGCAGGGGCGGGAGACATCATTGGAGTAGCGGCGCCGCTAGGAGGTCCTCCCATAGAGTACGGGGATGCGCCTGCTGCCTTTTTGGCAGCGTACAGATTTGCTTCCTCCTGAGCTTTCCCAATGTTCTTTTTGTAACGAATGCGCTTATTTCCAAACCAATTTGAAACTTGTGAAACCTTCAAAACAAGAAAATATTTATTGAATCGAGTCAATGCTGTATCAAAAAGTAAATGCATTAACAATCAGCTAACTATTCTATATTAAAACATACCGTAATGCCACATTTTCTTGCTAGTTCTTCCTTGGCCTCTTCTGACGGATAAGGGTTACTTAGGTGGCTATAGAAGTATTCGTTTAGAATTTCAGAAGCCTGCTTACTGAAATTACGCCTCTTTCTTCGTGCGTCTAAGAATCGTGAGCTAAAATATTACAGAAAATTTTAAATTAATGCTTGTACTTTACATAATGTGTCGAGATTTACAAATAAAAGAAGCATACAGATTAACCTACTGATTAGGTTTTTTTAGTTGGGTTGTTATCCAACGAATGAGGTATCATTGACAGAAAGAAACTCTGGCATGGTTGTCTTACAGGTATTAAGTATAACCTTTGCAATACATTTTAATTTGAATATCTATTTTTTCAAACAATTTTATTTTTTATTTTCATTTGTTAAATTTTCCGTTTGTTTACTAGTTCGGGCCGGTCTGGTGGTACACAGTCGTCAATTCGAACGACATTAACAACATGCCCGTCATGGGTTCAAGCCCCGAATAGACCGTGCCCCCATACGTAGGACTGACTATCCTGCTACGGTAACAAAAAGTCACTGAAAGCCAAGCCCACTTCACTAGTGGGTACATGCACGCCTTGACCGGCAGCGGTTGTTGTACCAAAGGAAGAAAGAAGAAGTTTACTAGTTCACTAGTTGGCACGCAACCGTATTCCAACGAGTATGGTCAAACTGTTGGTGGAAATATTTTTTTTCCGTTTGGTGTTTAAAAATACGCTCTTTTAAATCATTATTTGTTATTTTAGATGATAAATACAATATTTAAATAATGAATAATGAGATTTATTAAAATTATTCGATGTCTTATCACCCAAGTTTCATTATGTGCGTTATATACAAATGTATTAAAATGACACTTATTACTAATTGCATACAAATCGCATTTGAATTTTGAACCAACACCAACTTTGAAAGGTGTAAAAAACAATTTTGTTAAGCATCATCAAACGATTCTTTAAATGCTCATTCACGGAAATTTTGTTTTATTTTCAAACTGCCGAAATGTTTTCTTGCTTGTTTGTACTCAATAACCAAATATAGCCATATTACTAAAAAAAGCTCATTCAAACAAAAATCTTCTTTCGTCTTTTGGCTCAACAACCGTTGTCGGTCAAGGCCTGCCTGTACCTCTTGTGGGGTTGGCTTTCACTGACTTATAGATTTTCCCCATTGTAGGATAGTCAGTCCTACGTATGGCGGCACGGTCTATTTGCAGCTTGAATCCATGATGGGCATGTTAGTAAGTCGTACGAGTTGACAACCACGAGTTGTACCACGAGACCATACAAAAAAAAAGGGTTTTAATATTGGTCAGTCTCATGGCACTGTCGTTCAATACACAGCTTAACATCAGCCGGCATCGCAAACGAAATGGTTAAAAATTAACCAGAGTCATTAAAAAAATCCTCGACATTGGCATCGCGAACGCATTGAGTTAATTTCTCGAAAATCGTTACGAGGGTTTCGAATAGTATCTCCTGCTCGAAATCTTTTTAATTTGTGTGCATCTTTGTAATTTAAAAAATGAATTTACTTTTTTCACTGTTCTTTGTCCAACTGATCACTCATTGGATGTTTCAAGTAATGTGAAATAAACATATTTTTTGCAAACTAGAACCACTGCTTTAAACAGGTTGGAAACCACTGCTTTAAACGACTGTTAAAATGTTCATTTATTCGCGATGCCGGCTATCATGTCTTGACCTCTGAAATGTTCCATTGCAGGGAACTCCATACTTCACCCACACTCATCCATAATTATTCACACATGATTGACCTGATCGAATAAACTTACCGCAAGATCATAACGGCTTCACAGGTGGATTGTTTGAGCTGCATTTGGATGGAGCTGAATTTACGATGAATGATTTGTACCATACGTTCAATTTCTTTCGGAGTAATGGGCCTGTAACGATAAATTATGGCCAGATAAGTTATCTAAAATCAACTCTCATCATCTTTTTAAATTACCTTGTACGGCTTTGCTCTCTTAGTAAGTTCATTACATGCGTGGTAAACTCGCTACAAGCTTGTTCATATTTTTCAAGCTCCTGGTGATAAATCTGGCGAATTTGGGCTAATTTTGCACGATAGTCTGAATGCTCGATCGCATTGTCTTGTCCACCAGTTAGATCAGATTGTGACAAAAAATCTAAAAATTTGTACGTAAAGAGATATTTTGAATAGAAAAAGAAAAGGGAAAAAGAAAAAAAAAACATCAATTAATAACAACCGTCTATTTTGTAAATTTGGCTTACCGTTGGCAGCGGCCATTGCTGCCGCGGCACTATCCGCACCTGCACCACCGCCTTTTTCTGGACCAGCGACTCCTTCCGCAATCAACATGTTGTCCAATCGCATCAACTGCGGATCTGGAGGTTCTTCTTCTTGGGTGTTTCGCAGCGATAGAACTAGAAATTGAAAATTTCAAAACATAAATTTCGTTAGAGTAGTGCAGACATGTTTTAAATACGCTATCTAAAATAAAATAACACCAAAGAATTTTCAAACTTAGGAACAAATCCTTTTTTTTCTGATAAAACTGTTTTCTTTTTTTTTTCTTTTGACAAAACAACCACTGTCGGCCAAGGCCTCAAGCGGTGGGCTCGTCCGGGATTTTAACCCGGGACCTCTCGCACCCTAAGCGAAAATCATACTCCTAGACCAACGAGCCCGTTCTGTCGGCCAAGGCCTTCCTATACCACTATACCACGTAGCTTGGCTTTCAGTGACTTACATATTACGCATAGCAGGATAATCAGTCCTACGCTAGGGGGCACGGTCCATTCGAGGCTTGAACCCATGACGAGCATGTTGTTAACTCGTACGAGTTGACGACTGAATCACGAGACCGACTAATTATTTTTAACAAACTGTTTTTGGTACACATAATTCATTGATATACCGCATGATCACGGCACTCGAACGGTTGTTGAATACAACAGAATGCTTCGAATCGAACGGCCCAACAGTATTCTGAAATTCTTAACGAATATTTCTATAACCATCTAAGTAACCCTTATCCGTCAGAAGAGGCTAAGGAAGAACTAGCAAGAAAATGTGGTATTACGGTATGTTTTAATAAAGATACAGTATAACATATATTATAAATTGCACAATAATACTAACAATAGGCATATTATTTTACTCGAATGACATTCGATTCTGTCGGAAGCACTCGAGTCCAGCGGGAGAAAAATTGGTATCGTTTTCACCATTCGAATCGATGAAGGTTTCGTCGACATTTTTGGTCTAGCATCTGTGTGTTTGACAGTTGGTCGAAGCAACCGGCGGTCGGAGTGAGTGTAAACAAACGGATTCAGCACTTCTTTCAAATCATTTTTTTCTATAATTTTGTTGGAAATGGGGTAAACATGAGTGATGAGAGTGTTGATAAACTTATGTAGTGGCTTAAATTATTTTGGATTTTAAATTTTCGCGTTTGAGCTACAGTTTGAGCTGTGTGCAGAAAATCTCTCGAATGCACCTTCCTGTTCGAGCAATACGATACCGATTTTTACTTCGTCGACTCGAATCTGCCAATGAGTTACTCGAAACGGAACGTCGCTAGCAAAACGATACGAAAATGAACATAATGAACGTGCGAGTGAATCTTCTCGAATGCCGAACGCAATATAATAGGCCTGATTGTCCGTACTCGCTAGTGTAATTTCGATTTTCATTAGCGCATCTGACGGCGGCTGACCGAAGCATTTTGCCAAACAATTTGGAGCCGCTTCAGAAAATATGTTATTTTAAAATATTTTGTTATTTATGGTTTTCACTTAAACTGGACTGGAAAAGGTTTGAAATTGATAGATACATATGTTGTACAAGTATTTCAGCCATTTTTGCATCAAAAAATGGCAGAGAACTACTTAAATTCGAGATCCGGCACAACCAATCCCTGGATGACCAAAACAAGCTTCCATCAACCTCCGCCAGATGCGCTACTGAAAATCGAAATTACACTAGCGAGTACGGACAGTGTCCCCCGACCTTAATACAGATCGGTTGTGGCGCCAATGACTATTTAAACAAACTTGGCGGTAAATGCAATTTGACGCGGCAAATTGTATCCCATACTGTACAATTAGAGACAAGAAAATTGTATCACAATCGATTGCAGCCGATTAATAACTTGCAAAGCAGAAGGTAGAATAGATTTGATTGTTGATTTAAAGAGTATCTGTAAAAAAATATCGTAGTTAAGCAGAGCGTCCTGTGAACGTGTCATTGGAAGTGGCGTGCGCAATAAAAAGAGTACGAATAAGTGACTACACAATCTCCAAACAGAACGTCCAACTATGTGAATATTTTATAAAGCATTATGTTATGGGAAGCTACATATTTTCATTTTTTGTATTATTACTATCGTTTCGTACGACTGATTGAGTTGGAAGGTTGTGTGTGAAACTGTTACAAATTGTTTGTAAAAATTTAGTATGTTGTACTCTTTTTTCAAACGTTCGCAAACAAAAATCAGTGGCGCAAACAGTAGACGGACACAGTGGAGGCCAGGGGCCTTGTCGTTTTGAGAACTCGGTGGATGATAAGTCTAGTTTATATTACAGTGTAGTGGAGTGCAGAGTAGTTCCGTTAGGGGTCCCGTACTCTAGCAGGGCTATTAGGTTATTTCTGTGAATTAACGACGATGAGGTTCCGTGACCGAGGAACCCTAAACATCTTTGTCCCCACCAGCAGCAAAAAAAAAATGAATAAATAGTCAGTTCCATGGATCAAAAAAGCCGACTGCGATGATTCTAGCTCAAACAATTCCCCCCTCTCCCTTATTGTATCCCTCGCTCACAACGTACAAGAAATCTTAACCTATAACTGATGAAAAATAATGAGCGCAGAATGTAAAGGCTTTGTATGAATTTTGTGCATAACGGTGCTATGCAAGATGATAATTTTGCAGATGAGTACGCTCATCATGAGTTGAAACTCCTTGAGGCCAGTACTACCCATACATAGGACTGACTATCCTGCCAAGTCAATGATAGCCACACCCATTAGTGGTATAGCATAAGGGAGAAATGCATCACATAATGTTCAACTTACGAGTTGACGTTTGTATCACGGAAGTGCTACAATATTATAGGACAGTGCTCTCCAACCTTTTTAGGATCGCGGGCTTCGAAAATACATTTGCCACGGCCCACATTTAATAGAGGAGTTACATTGTATAGACTTAGTTAAAAGTTTTTAATAAAAAAAAATGTTACGATTTGAGCGTGATAAGCGATTCTTTAAAAAAAAATCTATTTTTTTGCGGAACACTTCTGTTACCGCCAAGTACCACAAGTGGACCGCGAACCACAGGTTGGAGACCACTGCTACAGAGAACAAATTACCGCAGGAGATGATCAAATCAATACCAAAGGCTAACATAAACACCACAATACGCAATTAAAATTGTTAACCTAGAACAGGGGCCTCCAAACTTTTCAGCTCGCGGGCCGCAATGCTTAAAAAATAACTATGTTGAGGGCCATTTGACGCTACCTTTAACTGATGAGTGATCGTTTAAATCTCGTTTTTATAAAAAAAATACTAGCTATACTTGTACAGCTTCGTGTTACTAAAGCTTGATTTTTGTCTAAGAAAAGTAAAAACTACAATTTTATTTGAAAAAGTCAAAATAACGTAACATTTATTTTAACTCTGGCAAAGTCATCGTGGGCCGCATTATAAGCTCTTGAGGGCCGCATGCGGCCCGCGGGCCGTAGTTTGGAGACCCCTGACCTAGAACAACAACTCGACATTTTATTCTACCCGTTCATGCGCAGCCAGATCAACGATTCGTTCTTTATGTTAAGATCCATACATTTTTTATCATATTTTGAATTTATTTTAAAATGAATTAAATAAGTTATAAGAAATAAATTAAATAAATTAAATAGTTATAAGAAAATCCTAATTAAATAAATTAGGCTACTGTCGAATGTATCGCAACATCACAAGAAACTAAAACAAGAAACCTATTTCTAAAGATTTTTTTTATGTTTCCTTTAAACGACATTAATCATATTATTAAATGTGTCCAATTTCGAATTTTCGATTCTGCCTTACTCGACCACATGATCGTCATGGGTTCAATCCCATTATGGACCATGGCCCAATACTTAGGACTTAGGACTGACAATCCTGCTACGGGTGAAATCATAAAGTCACTGAAAGCCAAGTCGCAGTAGTGGTAAAGGCAGGCCTTGACCGACAGCGGTTGTTGTGCCAAAGAAGAAGATGTGTGAGTATCAAATAAGGATAATACATCCTTGTGAATGTTGTCCAAAGCAGTAGAAACACGACAATTAAATTCACTTAACAGTTCTGATTTTAGATCCATCAGTGTAACAGATAACTCTTCTAATAAAGTACCTTTCCCACGGTGGCGCACATCCATGCAGCTAGGACATACAGGCCTATTATATTGCGTTCGGCATTCGAGAAGATTCACTCGCACGTTCATTATGTTCCTTTTCGTATCGTTTTGCTAGCGACGTTCCGCTTCGAGTAACTCATCGGCAGATTCGAGTCGACGAAGTAAAAATCGGTACCGTAATGCTCGAACAGGAAGGTGCATTCGAGAGATTTTCTGCACACAGCTCAAGCTGTCGGAAACGCGCAAATTTAACCTCACAAATAATTTAAGCCACTGTCTATGCGTGTAATTAAGTTTAACATAAGTTTTTCAACATTCTCATCACTCATATTTACCCAT
The DNA here is from genome assembly GCF_943734685.1 of Anopheles coluzzii. NCBI lineage: Eukaryota > Metazoa > Arthropoda > Insecta > Diptera > Culicidae > Anopheles > Anopheles coluzzii. Next base: position 69,860,676 of record NC_064670.1, read on the forward strand.
TTCCAACAAAATTATGGAAAAATTATGGAAATCATTATTTGAAAGAAGTGCTGAATCCGTTTGTTTACACTCACTCCGACCGCCGATTGCTTCGACCAACTGTCAAACACACAGATGCTAGACCAAAAATGTCGACGAAACCTTCATCGATTCGAATGGTGAAAACGATACCAATTTTTCTCCCGTTTGACTCGAGTGCTTCCGACGGAATCGAAAGTCATTCGAGTAAAATAATAGGCCTGATAAACAGAGTAAATGGGAATCAATCCGCTTCAACTCCAGGAATAGCAGCTTCATAAATATCCAGGCACGTGAGATGGTATGAACCGGAGCTGGTTTCGTGTTATAGTCGTTAACTCGTACGACGTAACAACACATGACCGTCATGGGTTCAAGCACCATATGGATCGTGCCGCCATACGTAGGACTGACTATCCTGCTATGGGTAATCCATAAGTGAGGTGATCCATAAGTCACTGAAAGCCAACCCCACAAGTGGTACAGGCAGGCCTTAACCGACAACGGTTGTTGAACCAAAGCAGAAGATGGTACAGTAACCATCACATTTATATGCATCGGTGTCGTTTACAGGAGAAGAACAGGATGGACACACTGCCGACATGGTTGATAGCACACTAATACAGGCTCACTTGACCCGACGATAATCAGCAATAAAATCGGTAAGCAGCGACGACTAATGAACGGATGCAGACTCAAAATACACAGGACACCAACAGTCATGAGATATCGTCAGAGGTGCAGAGCACCACGGTCTATAATCCGGCTGAAGTGCAAAATATTTTGGCTGCGCACAACGTAGAAACAGTGATCGGATCACAACGTTAACATACAGAGCAAACGAAACACAATTGAAACACAACCATACCAATAGTACCAATGCTTTATGATATGATTCTTCACTATCAGCTGTTCATTTAATAAAAAAAAAACATTCGAAAAAAAGAAACCTAGATATAATCGATGCGATCGTTCGTTCAATAAAATGTACTATTATATGATATCGATTCACGCTTCTTTTTAATTTTATGATTAACGTTAGTAGAGATTATCATGACGTAAATCATTAGATCAAGTTGACATTTCACCAATGGCACAGATAAAAGCCCACGTCGTCAATTTAATGCTATTGATAAAAAAAATCTAGATCACCAGTCTAATCCTATTTTAATATCAATTCGATCGGAGTTGAGAAAATGAACTCCAAAGAACTTTTTTTCCAAACTAATCAACACAAAAAAAATCATTAACATCTCGAAATCACGATTTTTATAATAATTTTATATTAAAAATCTTCTCACAGTGTTATGCATAATAATGTAATATAACATTGTTCTGTAGCATTCCCACAAGAATATTTTAAGTAACATACCTGTTTTTTCCTTGATTTCGCACAACACAGCAAACAAAACTGGTTTCATCCTGTGGCAGTTAAGTGTGTGCTTGCGAGCTTGAGCCTCATCCAGGGATTGGTCAGTAATGTTCATGATTTGCTGCAAAATTTCGCCAATATCTTGTTTCCTAGGATCGTTGTCCACTCCTGCTTGACCATCGTTGGTCGGCATGCCATAATTTGGTGGCATTAAGCCACCGTGGCCTCCCATCATTCGATTCGGATCTTCCATTGAGATGATAATTGTGGTAGAGATAGTTCAATTCACAGTTCCTGTCTGAAAAAAAGATAAATGCGGATACAAAATACATTTACTAAAATACACATTTTTTCATTCATAAGCTAAAAGTTACTGTCTTGTTGATGTTAGGTTATATGGTTCTATGATTATATATTATAATGATACCCGTATAAATTTGACCGTTATTTTTCTCATATGCAGGGACAGCCACTGTAGGGAGGGCCGACTTGCAAAATACAACCTCATTATATTGGTACAGAATGTTGGATTTCCTATATTCCTAAATTGAGTGATAGAATTATTATCGTCTTTCAGATAATAAAAAATGGGTGATTGATAGCATCTATTATATCACAGTACAGGTAAGCACAATAATGTTCATTAAGTATAAATATTTTAATACAGTAATTCTTAATTAATTTCTTTTCAAAAATGTATTTTTCTTTATTTTCTTTTTGTATACGGTTTTTTTTTTAATTTTTAGAGTGGCTCCGTGGTACAGTCCTCAGCTAGCACGACTTAACAGTATGTCCGCCGGGGGTTCAATGAACCGTTCCCCCGTAACAAGGACTGACTATCCAGTTACGTGGTCCAATGTACTGATGAGAAAAATGAAGTTTCCGTCGGAATCCATTCCAGCAAGCTCCAAAGTTTTCTGGAACCGATTCCATGCTTCACCGTATGCATGCTTCACGGACAAAGCAAAAGAGACACAGAAAAGTTTCCTCACGGCTACACATGTTCTCTACATGCGTTGTCTATGCGTCTCGCTCGGTATCACAGCGGATTCCTGATTCGACTTCGCAGTAACAATGAAATATACACGCTGTACAACTAAACGACAATATACATGCCATTTTCATTTAGCATCCGTGATCCACACGGAACGCCGAAAACCAAACACCACCGCCCAATATCAAATTCTCGATATTGGCGTTCTTATTTCTTTGAAACTGTCGGAAAAAAGGCGGAAAGAGTTTTACTTGTTGATAAAAGTGGTTTGCGTGCGTTATTGTACCATTAAATGATAAATCGATAAATATTACTGAAAAACATTGAAAATGGTAAATAATCTTGTTTTCCTGATATTTACAATAATAGACATCAAAATGGGCTCTTAGATTGGACCTACGAAAGAAAATTATGTATGATCACAAGAGCGGAATGTTACAAACAATTATTTGTGACAAATACAGGGTGAAAAAATGGACCGATTTGTGCTCAAAATTTCGTTCGACCGGCAAGATTTCTGTATATAATAGAGGTGGAAGACCTAGGTCTACCACTTCAAGAAAGGACTTTATGGTAGTCAGATGCATTTTAAAAAGGATCCTTTCAAATATTCCTTCAAGATTCAAAAGAATTTACAGTTATCGATATCGGACCGGTCGATCAGACGACGAGCCGTTGAAGTCAGATTCTTGTCTCGACGCCATCCGAAGAAACCTCTGATTTCACCAAGGAACCAGAAAAAGATTCTTTTTTGCTCAATCTCATATTGGCTGGGAAATGGAAAAATGCCGGACGGTTCTGTTCAATAATGAGTCGAAGTTCAACATTTTCGGAAGCGACGGGTCATGTACGTTGACCGACTGGAAAACGCTTAGATTCACGGTACTGCCAGATGACAGTGAAACATAGTGGTGGAGGTAATGTAATCGTATGGGATTGTTTTTCTGCGAGCGGCCTTAGTCCAATTCAACGAATCGATGGAATCATGGACCGTTTCATGTACAACAACGTCCTGAAAGATGTTATGCTGCCTCGTGCTGCATTTAATATGCCATTGAAAAGGATATTCCATTAAGATAACAACCCTAACCACACTGCCAAAGTGGTCAAAAAGTAGTTTAAGGAAAACCAAATAGTGGTAATGGACTGACCACCCCTATCTACAGATCTGAACCCAATCAAGAACCTGTGGGAAATCTTAGTGCGTGCTTGCGTTCGCGCTTTCGTGGGTGCGTGCTTGCGTGCGTGCTCGCGTGCGTGCGTGCTCGCGTGCGTGCGTGCATGCGTGCTCGAGCGCGCGCGCGTTTGTGTGTGTGTGTGTGTGTGTGTGTGTGTGTGTGTGTGTGTGTGTGTGTGTGTGTGTGTGTGTGTGTGTGTGTGTGTGTGTGTGTGTGTGTGACGGCTTGTTGGCTTGAAGGCGTTATCATGACGCCGATTGACCGGCAATGCCTTGGAATGGGTTTGGATCGGTAGGTTCATGTGTTGGTCGATTGCATTCCGTTGATATGTCGCGCCACAGCGGGACACCCGACAGCAACAAAGTCATGACAAACTCTTCCCCGGGTGTGGACTGTTGTGCTAAGTTCTTCTTCTTAATATTATTATTATCATTATTGTCATGACGGCCTACGCGACCGTGCAGGCCTTTTCAGGACTTGAGTACCACGTAGCCGGATAGTCAACCCTTGCTACGGCGGACGGTTCATACGCGGTTAGAACCCACAACAGGCATGCAGATATGAGGAATGACGGCGGTGCCGCGGGACCGCTCCTATCCAGCGGTTAACTTGCATACTGCCACATTGTCTCCTTCCCGATGCATACGCTGCAGGCAGGAGGAAGGATGCACCTCCACAACAAAAAAAAAACATCGTCATGAACCAGCGGCGGATCTAACGGTAGACGGACTAGGCGGTCGCCGAAGATCGCTAGTCTGTAGTATGCCGTATGTCTACATACAAGTGGACAGAGTATTAGCGACAAGGGCCGCCGGAACGATGGTCGTTGGGGCCCTGTCGCTGGAGAACCTTCTGCACTCCCCCCCCCCCCCCCCCCCCCCCCGCTGGCAACAATTTTAGGACCTGTGACCGATGTGACCGTAGGGGTTCCATCGCCAACCCCCCCCCCCCCCCCGGCAATTTAAGTTTAATGTTCAATGCATGCCAGTACCCCCTCCTCCCGGTCATCAGCTACTATTTACAGGGGCCTCAACTCGTCTTTCCGCCTAGGGCGCCCCCGATTCCCCAACTCCGCCTCTGTCATGAACACCTTCCTTCGACACACGCACACTCACACCCTTGCGCAGACGGCTCAGCATATCTGTGTAATCTACACCATACGAAAGCAAAAAAGCTTAGTGTAACAAAGTTATGCTTAATGCTTAACACGTCAAGTTCGATGGCAGGCCCCAGGGACTGCCAGTAAACTTTCCAATATGCCGGTTTCACAATCAGCTTGCGTTCTAGATACCGGCGGAATGAAAAGTTGATGAAAATCAGCGCCGGGCTGAATGTGTTAATGCGAATTAGGGTTCTGCGCGTTGCACAGCAAACCCTCTATCGCGCGCTAGCGATTCCGTAGTCATTTTTACATTGCAGCAATTGAACTTATTGCGCTTTTTTGGTTTGATTTGTGAAAATGCAACTTCATCGCCGCAATGTTTGTTAACGGCTTTTTTGAGCACCACAGCTACTCATGAGCATTGACCACACGCGAGAAAGCGCTATGATGGGAAAAAGCACGGACGACGGCTGACAGCGATAGACCGTCTGACTAGTGATGGGTAAAATTGGCAAAAATCCGGAGTCGACTCCGATCCGATTCCAGTAATAAGGGAATCGACTCCGGAAGGTAGGTCCGCGCTTCAATATCCGGAGTCGTTCGGAATCGTCCGGAGTCATTCGGAGTCGTCCGGAGTCGTTCGGAGTCGTTCGGAGTCGTCCGGAGTCATTCGGAGTCGTCCGGAGTCGTCCGGAGTCATTCGGAGTCGTTCGGAGTCGTCGGAGTCGTCCGGAGTCGCCCGGAGTCGGAGTCATCCGGAGTCATCCGGAGTCGTTCGGAGTCGTTCGGAGTCGTCCGGAGTCATTCGGAGTCGTCCGGAGTCGTCCGGAGTCATTCGGAGTCGTTCGGAGTCGTCGGAGTCGTCCGGAGTCGCCCGGAGTCGGATTCGTCCGGAGTCGTTCGGAGTCGTTCGGAGTCGTTCGGAGTCGTTCGGAGTCGTTCGGAGTCGTCGACTCCGGACGACTCCGGTCGACTCCGGACGACTCCGAACGACTCCGTCTCCGGGCGGATTTAGTGGTTCCATTTTGCCGGAGTCGGAATCGGACTAACAATAATCGGAGTCGGATCGGAGTCGTGGGTGCGCTCCATACAGCACATCACTACGTCTGACGCAACACATCCAAACCTTCGACAGTGCGCTCAGGCGAGGGGTATGAGGCGGAGCCAGGGACGAGAAGCTCGACGAGCTGCTTGACAAACTTGCCGTTGGAGGGAAAAAGCAGGCATGATAAAATTCTCCGAACGGCATGATTTCTTCCGTCGCTTTACGCAGCGGGGACGGAATCGAATGTCATTCGAGTAAAATAATAGGCATGTATGCCTCGCCGAAACAAGGCCGAAATTGAAAATAACGAAATACTACGAAATACTAAAACCAAATTGAATTTGACATACAACACGCGAAGTTGCACTTGTTTTGTCTAAGAAGAAATCATTGAGTTTTTTTCATTAATTTTTTTGTATGATTAATAATATTTTTGTTTCAATGAACACGAAATATGCTGTTTCTACAAATTCAAAAACATTTGTAACACGATTCACTTTCTATAAACCTTCAATAAGAGTATATTTATTGAGATTTAATGGTTGCACTTGTTTTGTCCAATACTGTAACATTCCACGGAACGACTGATGACGAATCTTTCCCCCTTCATCGTCAAAAAAAGATCGCAAACCTTTTTGCGTTTTCATATCACGATTCTTTTGTGGATTCTAAAATGGCAATTTACACATCTACATTTGTGTTTGCCGAACCAAATTTACTCATCGGTTTTCCGTTGCCATCAAGGTGTTATAAATGACAAGGTGTTGTTCAGAGCAAAATGACATTTCTCGACTTGACATATCTCTTCCGGGGGCTCCGGTATAAAAATCGGGGAGGGCTGGTGCGGGGTAATGAAATTTGTATGCAGAGAGTGACAGTTGTCCCCCACAATGTCGCCCAGCAAAAGCGATAAAAATCAAACTTCTAAATACATTATCCTTGGTTGCCATAGGAAACCGTAACGAAAAACTTTGACAACTATTGTGGTCCAACCTGACTACGCAGTTCTGGCTACCTGAGAGCTCCACACACCGACAGCAGTCGAGCTAGGCTAAGTTAACCTTTAAGTTGGCAACCGGATATCCGGGTATTATTTTCAACTTCGAACCGCTATAACTTTTGATTCATTGCTTTTATTGACCTATAATTTTCCGTAGCCTCCCAACTTTTAAATTAGGATTTTTTGGTGCATAAGTTGTAATTTTAAACAGCCTGTAAGTATTTTATTTTGAATTTTTTTTTACTTTACCACGTAAGTTGGCAACCAGCATACCCGGGTATTCCATACATTTTGTATGGAGAATGACGTTTCTCTTCTTCCTCTTTTCGTATTGTGCTTATTTTCGAGTCAAATTCAAGCGATTCCAAATTTCAATTTGACCGTTAGTTTTATAATAAAATGAAAAAAACTTAATGAATAAATCAAATAGAAGATAATATATGGTCGGCAATACTTGCTTACAGCATTAAAATATAGAAAGCATTGCTTACCTATGAAAATCGTTAATTTTTTGCATAAAAACGTGTGGAATACCCGGGAATGCCGGTTGCCAACTTACGTGTGTAAATCTGGTTGCCAACTCTACGGTTAAACGGGCCCGTCATAGCATTAGAAATAGTAAATAAGTTTTTATAATAATTGGTGTCGATGCATATGAGTCTTGGTCGTTATTGTTTGTATTGTTTTAACCCCTGTGTATCCAACGCAAAAGTGGCGAAGAGGTTTTAAAGTGTTGTATGCTACATTTTAACTTGAAAATTCGTGTGTTAGAACGTACCCGCCCGCCATCCCGTTGATTTTTTCCCTGTTCGTCGATACACTTTATTACAGTGTTGTCATACGCGCCGCAATTTCCGTGATAAAATTGCACCATCATGGAAAAGTCACAGGATGAATAGCCTGGGAGGAGATCCACCAGCAGATGAACAACGGTGTTTATCCGAATTGTGTAATACTGCATCCGTTTTTCATTAGCAGCCTGCCACACCCTCACAAGTAAATTCATTATCACAAAATGTGTCAAACTCGCCAACACTCACCCCAACAACATTAGCAGCATCATCAGAAGGGTCAATTATGCTACAAACGTTGAAACTAATGCCAAATGGCCCACCAAATGGCCGAGCAGCAACAAATTATGGCTTAACAAATTATGGGAATTATGGCCAATACGCTTTGCGCTGCCCGTACTGCTTCTGTGTACTATCAAAATGTACGGGGACTGCGCACGAAAGTCGATCAGTTTCGGCTATCGGTGTTGGCTAACTTCGATATAATTGTGCTTACAAAAACCAGGCTAGACCCTAGTCTACCTTCGACTTAAGTGTTGATAGCTTCCGAGTCTACCGCTGCGATCGTAACGTTGGCAACAGTACATGCTCTCGTGGCGGTGGTATGTTGATTGCAGGCTGCACTGGCAATCGTTCCGATTGATGCCATGACCCCCAGTTTACCGCTAATCGACGAGTCTTCGGTTTTAAAGCGTTTAGCCGTCTGAAGCCATCGTTTGCCCCGGGACCTGCAGGGATTCTTCACTGAAGCGCTGCGGAGCTGCGTTTGCGCCTATCGTGACGTCGATCTTCCGCGACTAGGTAAGGTTGGGGATCTATCCTTGTTCCAGTGCATAAAAAAGGGGACAAATCTAGTGCCCTTAACTACCGCGGCATCATGTCGCTTTGCGCCTGCGCTAAGGTTTTCGAGCTGCTAGTATACGAGCCACTTCTCGCCGCTGCTTCGAATTATATCAGCCCAGCACAACACCGATTTATCCCCAAGCGATCATCCATCACCAACCTGCTTGAGTTTGTCAGCCTCTGCCACAGGACAATCGATGCCGGCGTACATATTGACACGGTCTATACGGACATCAACGCTGCCTTCGACAGCATTCCACACGCCTTGTTTCTCGCGAAGCTTCAGACGCTTAGACTGCCCGTGCAGCTGCTGGTCTGGATGCGCTCCTACCTTGCTGGTCGCTCATATTGCGTGAAAATGGGACCCCATACGTCGCCCGTATTGCTGCTTCATCGGGGGTGCCAGAATGGAGCAACCTTGGACCGCTGTTGTTCGTCATTTATATTTATATAAATGACGTAACTCGGATGCTTCCTCCGCATGGCCACCTACTATACGCGGACGAATCGAAGCTGTTCCTGCCGATCCGCGACCGGTCACATCAAATCCGCCTTCAAGTCACCCTTAGTGCTTTCCAGGCCTTACGCTCTAAGAGTGATCTTGAATTATGCTTTGAGAAATATGTTGTTGTTAAGTTTGCGAAAAAGCGGTGCACCTTGGTGTACAACTAGGCGTTAGATGGATCTACTACCGAGCGCAAAAGATATGTCAGTGACCTTGGAGTGCTCCTTGACGAGAAGAGAAGTGCGTGAAGTTGAGCTTCCACGACCAGCTAGAGCATGTTGTCGCTAAGGGAAACCAATTGATCGGTTTACTAAAACAAATTGCGCGTAACATCACTGACCCAGTCTGCATCTAGACGCTGTACTGTGCTTTGGTACGGTCAGGTCAGTACTGGAGTACGCTTCGGTAGTTTGGTGGCCAACAGCTGCTCGCCCTCTGGCCCGTCTGGAGTCGGTCCAGAGCAGATTCACGAGGTTCGCTTTGCGCTTCTGGAGTGTCCAAGTAGATTATGATGGGCGCTGTGCGCTGCTAGGCCTTGAGTCACTGAAGCAACGCAATTACAACGCACAGAGATTGTTTGTTGCAGGACTACTTGACAACCGCGTGGACTCGCAGATACTACTTTCTGGGCTGAATTTTTACGTCCCATCGCGATCCCTCCGTTCCAGGTTGATGCTTAACGTAGAGGGTCGCCGAAGACGTTTTGGCGACTCTGATCCCTTTTTACGTATGTGTCGTGCATTTAATGTCGTTTGTTATCGCCACCATCTGACATGTCGCGCGCCGCGTTTATGAACTGCATTCGTGCCGTGCGGCCTACTGTATTTTAATTTATTTTTACGGCTTTTAAGTTCATTAATATTTGTATATCTTATTTGTAGCCCCGCTTCGAGAGGGCCACAAAAGACCCGTTGAATTTAAAAAACAAATATCAAAAATATCAAACTTTGGCAGCAATATTAGCAACCGGCACCTCAACAGCAGCAGCCAAATGACAAATAATTTGGAGCAGATTATGGATATTTCAGCAAACAACAATACCGAATTCAGGTTCGATGCCGAGTCGGGGGTAATGTTTGATGCATGGTATTCGCGATACGAGGACCTATTCGCGAACGATGCCTCTCGTCTTGATGACAGGGCAAAAACTTGGCTGCTAGTGCATAAACTGGGAACAGCAGAGCATCAGCGCTTCATGAATTTTATCCTGCCCAGTTTGCAATTTTCAAAAGCTATAACTTCTTTTTTGACATGCTGAATACCTGTTAATCAAACGTTACAAATGTTTGCAAATAGCAAAGTCTGATGGTGAAGACATCCTTGCATACGCTTAATAGAGCCTGTGAAAATTTCGAGCTGGCGGCATGTATGAGAAAGAATCAATTTAAGTGCCTGATATTTTCCTGTGGTTTGAAGGATGAGGAAGATGCAGAGATGTGAACCAGGCTGTTGGCTGAAATAGAAAGAAAAAATGATCTAACACTCGAACAACTCGCGGCTGAGTGCCAACGAATTGCCAGTCTAAAGGATAGTAATACGCTTGCATTAGGGAATGACGAGCAGGTGTTAGCGATTCGAAGAGGAACCCAAAATATTGCATCACGTCACGATCAGTACCATCAGAACCGTATCACAGGTCACAAAACGCATTACAAAAGCTGCCCTCATTCTCATGTTGGTTATGTGGAGACGCGTGGTCACGCGATTGTTCGTACAGAACGCATCAATGCTAAAATTGTCATCGTGAAGGTTATTGCAAGAGGGCTATATTCATCAGAAAAAATATCGGAATTTTTATCGTAGGCCTTATGTGACTAATTTCGAAACCGTTAATTCTTGCAGTATTCGGCCAAATATGTACATCTAAAGATAAATGTGTTGGGCCGGTCTGGTGGTACAGTAGTCAACTCGAACGACTTAACTACATGCCCGTCATGGGTTCAAGCTCCGAATAGACCGTACCCCCATACGTAGGACTATATTACTATATATATACAGTAATATTTTGTATATTTTATACACATTTTCGAAGCTGATGAAATTTTTTTTATTGGAAATAGATCACAAAGCATTTTCAAAACGTTACATATCTCTCTATTCATGTTGTTGTTATTCTTGCTAATTATGTCTCTTTTATTCTTAATTTCTTTTTTGTTTTAAATATTTTCTTCTTATCCGCTGCTTATTTTCCTTTCACTATGGATTTCCATTCTGTTACATCCTTTTCTATTTCCCCTTAGTTTTGTTAAGTTACAGTTAGTTTAGTACCAATAGGGCTAACTAGGTTTTAAGCAATTATATGTTCAACCCCAGAGGCAGACATATTGAAATTAATAAATGAAATGAAATGAAATACCTCTAATTTCAATTCACTTGAAGCATTTAAAGCAAAATTTATTCACAACTCGTTGCAAATCCAAATATCCAAATTTATCAGCGCAAAACCTCGCGGATTTCTCCCCATGCGTGGTACGTTATTTTAAAACTGAGCGCCAAGTGAGCGCCTTCTGACAACCACTGCTAACGAATATCGTCGTTCGAAGCCGGTACTCGTCCCGACTGTCGAAGAGACTTCGACGAAAAGGCGAAAAAAGTTCTTGCCCTCACAACCTAAAAAAGTTCTTACCTCACAGCTTATATTACAGCCATAAAACATGTAAACAAAAAGGGCATGGCACCCAGGGAAACATAAACAAAAATGGTCTGGCACTCAAAGTGTTAAAAGAGTATATACAACCAGTCCCCGAGATACACGGTTAATGGGGACCGGAAACGGCCGCAAAATACCGCGTATCTCGAATTTCCACTTAAAGTGGAATCTCGTGATTTCCAGGCTAAATATACCAAATTTTCGTGTAATGTAGGGGATGGTTTTAGCCACCAAATTAATTATTTGATATTATTTTCACTGAATTTAACAGTATTAGACCTTTTGAAATGGTTTTTACATTCGATCAAAAGAGAAATTATTTGGCATTTTGCAATTGATGTGTGAAATCAATACAATTTGTTCAAAGAACTGTCAAAGAACAATTTTTCGGGTCGTGTACCGAGGGCTTTAGGTTTCCAGCCTGACAAAAAACAAACGCTTACTCGTCACACGGTCGATCAGTTCATGTATTCTACTTTTAGTTGAAGCAAAAATGTATTGTCAAGAAAAGTTTAACACTGTTTGTTTGAAATTATATTGTAATATAGATTTATACACCAAACAACGAATCACATCAAACATTCTCTAACAATATTTTCAATCGTTATCAAAATAATCGCATTCCAAAGCATACAAACAATATCGTAACAAAACATTCCAGAACGATTGGTGCATAGTTTTGAGATCTTCCCAAGGCTGAGCAATAAAATAGAATAAAATATACAAACGTGGTTAAGATGGTACAAATTGGATTTCCCTGATCTACCAATACATCGTGTGAATTTGTAATATCTGAACATTGTTAAGCCGAACAGAGTAATACTAGAGCCGAATAATTATGTATTAGTTTTAAATAAATGCTTTCCTACAAATTAGGAATTATAAAAGAGGCCAAAAATAATCAAATGAAAATAATTCAAATATTCTTCAAGCAACAAACTATATAAAAATTTCCGACCGAAAGTATATTCCTCAGTAGAAAAATATCAAATATCAGTTATGATGAAATAATAAAAAAACTTCGAAGAAAAAGTGATAAGAACATGTACTGGATTTTGGGCAGAATGCCATGTTGATTACAAGAAGAGACCAGAATCTCCGTCTTATATTTTATGTAAGACCATATTTATATATGGTTATATTTACCAGAATCTCCGTCTTCTCTACCTATTGGAGATGAGAAAAGTGGCAAACTAACATAAACATATAAAATATGCTACTTTATGGCATCGTACCGCCATTGTCAATAAAATTGAGGTCTTTATGACTACCTTGCGACCTTCCTCCATGTTTCTGGTACTGTAAAATTATTCATAAATAGGGGAAGGAAACGAGTTATACCGCTCAGGTCCAATTACAGCGTTTCGGGACAGAAGAGACAGCCATGTAGCTTTTCCAATAGTTGTGAAAGTGACGAAAACATATGCAGAGCAAGTTATAGGATTATAACGCACTCTTTTAAATTTGTTTGTCTGCTAGATGTTATGCTGGTATGTAAGACATAGTATGAATTCCTCTTTCCAATAGTTGTGAAAGTGACGAAAACATATGCAGAGCAAGTTATAGGATTATAACGCACTCTTTTAAATTTGTTTGTCTGCTAGATGTTATGCTGGTATGTAAGACATAGTATGAATTCCTAAAGCTACCAAATAGAAAATATTATATTCACAATACTAGCTTAGATTTTTAAGAGATCCTCAATGGCTGACCGTATTATATTAAGGAATTGTTAAGGGAAACACTGCTACGTACCACTGAACTTTTGAAACAATAAACAAATTTAATAAACTGTGTAGTGTATAACTATTATAACCATACAAATAATGGATGTAATATGTAGCTAAACTGACTAACTGTAAACCAAATGTAACATCTACTTACTTAATCATTACTAATTTACTTACTGAAACAATACATACTAAAAATGAATAACATGCTCTTTTGATCACTTTTCCTTTACAAATAATAATAATAAATTCACTAAGTATTTGAGTGCATAGTTGATACAGTGCAGTCGCAGCTTGGCACTGGATAAGTATTTCCAGACAGCTCCGCATTTCATACACACTATCAAATAATACTACGACACCACAACTAACGCTCTTCTCACGTCATGGTTTGAAGGGCGAAAAGGGGCCGAAGGCCCAAATCGTTAACAATACAACCATACAGAGACGAAGCCGACACGCGCAGCCGATCGGACCCATTAGCAGTTACGCGCTGTTCAGCGATAACGAAGAAGAGCTCCCCAAAAACAGGAAAAGCCGGCTATCCCCAAGTTGGTGAGTAACACCAACACAACCAACGCGTCCGGAAGAGACACATGCAAAATACCACCGATAGTGGTCAAAACTTCGTCCGTAGCCTTTGTTCTTGCCGTTCCGTTATTGCCGCAGGTGCATTGCACTACAACACACGACGCCGACGTATGATGGTACAATCGTCCAAGATACTAACACCAGTGACTTTAGAACCGTATTGAGTCACTTAATAAACAAATTTGCCCTTCCATACATATCAGTTGGAAGAAGATAGAACAACCAAAATCGTGTTCTGCGGTTTACATGACCTTCCAACCGAAGAAGTGGATAGCTTTTTAAAATCCAAAAATCGTTCGATCGCGCCCGGCAGGACGTTTTGGGAAATCATCGAACGTTCGGTGATACAGTGGTGCTGCTATTTGGCGACTTCCGACAGATACTGCCAATCGTTCCGCATGGGACCTACGTCCAGGTTCTGCTGCAGAGCATGCTGTGGGGCAAATTTAGTGTATTGCGTTTGCGGGAAAACATGCGTGTGCAGACAGCCCAAACTATACAAGATGCTGAAGAGCGAAGAGAGTTCGCAAAATTTCAACTCCGCATCGGCGAAAGTCATGCGACATACGGCATACGACATTCCCGGGTTTCGATATGGCCTATGCCAAGATACCACAGGACTTGATATCACCTGGAACATCTGATCCGAAAGGTAAAGTAAACTTATCGCAAAGAGTGTGATGTGTTTGTAACCTGCCATTTTAACTAGTCCTATAACAAATATATACAGGCGTCCCCCGAGTTACGACCCCCTCGAGTTACGACGATTCGCAGATACGACGATTTTGATTTTGACAGTGAAAAGTTGTCAGTGAGAAGAAATTGATGTATTTTTTTGAATTTCTGTGCTGAAAACCGTTACAAGCACATTTCCAAAGATTCTACAACTAGCCGATCTTTGATATTTATATCGCGTAAACGACTTTCGGTGTAAAATTAATACATTATCAAACATTGTTGCAAATAAAAATCACGATATCATAGATTTCGCCTCTTCAACTTCGGTTTTAAACTTAACTTTGACAGATATTCGACATACGACTATTTCGACTTACGCCTTGCTTTGGGCCATTTTTTCGGTCCCAAATACAGTCGTATCTCGGGGGACACCTGTAATACAGCAGGGCTTCTTGGACCATTTCGCTTAAAAAATAACGACTGTTGCAGCGTGTGCATACTATGAAACAGAATAGTGTAGCCCCTAACCAGAGTATTTTGATCAGACTACTTTGTCTCTCTTTTTTTCATTTTTGCACACTTTCTCTCTCGCTCTACTTATCATATTGCTATCTTACTTTTTTATTCATTATTCTTCACCGTTTTCCATGTTTTACCAGTTCAATGAAACAATTAGTTCTCTGTATAATTTTTGGAGTGTAATAATGATCAAAGAAAAGCAGGATAAAGAAAGATTATCCAATTCAATCCGAATATGTTTTCAAATTTTATATTTAAATTTTCAACAGTACAACAAAAGAAACAAGCCAGGAACGCTTAATAATATTGGTGAAAGATATTTACGGAGTCTGTCACCATAAGTGAAACATGGATTGACCTCTGAGGAGAAACAAATTCAAACGAGATAAAGAAAGAGTTTTTGTTTTTTGCGAGGTTTTTTAGCATTTCCCTCTTAACTGGTATAAAGTAAGATATATGTTTCAGAATTTTGAACGAGAGTATGAGGGAACATGTTAGTAAATGTGGTAAATAAAACCATGCTCCCTTACATCAGGATACACACCCCGGCACAGCTTTGCCATTGGACCATAATAACAAAATTTGGGAATAAACTAAAAAGTATAAGTGGAATTACGAACCACAGAAGCGATAACAAACTGGTCCATAAAATGAACAGGAAAAAGAGAATAATCATGAATAGTTTTTTATATAATCTTTTATATAAGGATAACAGGTTGTCCCATGATGTATCTAAGAACTGTACGCACTTTGGCATCAAAATAATAAATAGATACTCTGTGACCCTGTGTTGAAGACTTAATTCGATTGCAAAACCCTTTAACCGGGCTAAATTAATTAGTTTTACAAAAAGGTTCTCATTTTCAATCTTTCACTGTAGAGCGTTACTTTTTCACTCTATAGTGAGATGATGTTGGTTAGTGAGTTGATGTTAGGTGCGGATAGCTTGGATTGTACCAGGACAATAGCGTTTAACCAAGAGACCAAGGTCCTTGAAAGAGAACAGGTCGAAGCGTTTAGAGTAAAATGACAGAAAGCCATGGGAAAATTTTGACAGTTAAAGTGAACATTGTTTATGTTTAGCGATGGACGTTGCTATGGAGCGAATGGAAGTTTTGTTCAGCATTTTGCACTCATTTCCTTTTAGAATATTATAAAAAATAGAATCTAATTAGAATATTACATGGCTGATTGAATCCATGGATCTCATTTATCATTCGTCGCCGGGTTATAAGTAAAAGACGGTATGCATATTGTATCAGTGTGTGTCGATTGGATGTTTCATTTTACTCTCAGTGTTTCATTGAAAGTAAATAGGACTTCTTTTACCCAGTTGGAACATGTTAAACTTTTCGTTTTCCCAGCAGGACCGCTGAAAACGGTAGTGGTTTGTGGTCACTCAATGGCAAACAATCAAAAAGATTATCAACGTTTCTGAACACAGAGTAGACTGCAATTACGCCTCCTTAATTCTCCAGAAGTGATTGACCACAAGAAATTTAACCAATATAATCTTCCTAATAGTAAATTCGTCCACTTTTCCGCGTTAACTATTAGCCGTATGTTTGTAAACACTTTTTCATGAAACTGTCAAAAGCGACCTGAAAATGGCAACCTAGCAACGGGCTTTGCATCGACCTGTTCTCCTTAATAGATCTTGCAAGAGACATTGCGTTTTAACCAAGTAGGCGTTAGACGAAAAACGACATCCATGTTTTATCGTCTAACTAGAGTCGCCAACAAATGTGCGAAGGAAAGCAGTAATTATCAAACTGATAAAGAAGATAGAAATCGCGAATTAGTTTTTCAGTGACTTAATGTGAATTGATGCGATATTGTGAAGATTGTGTATTGTGATTACTAGAAGATTGAATATAAGAATGTAAAGTGAAAGCGACCCAATAAGCATGTCCGCCATGGTTCCACGCCCTGAAAGTATTGCACATGAAAATTAAGAAAAAGACTGAAGCAGAGGCAAAGTGAATCATAATTGGAAATATTGAGAAATAAGATAAAGAAGCAATCCGGGTTGTATTTTTGCCGCTATCGGGTTTCTTGCCGGTTAAGCATATTGGATCATACAGGGGCGACCACCATAAGTCGGACACCTCATATATTCACCAATCTCTTTGCGACACCCTGGACAGTTGTTTTGACGATTTATTGAAAAACTTTTATCAACGAATCAGTTGAATATTAAAATAAATATTAACCGTCAATTCGATGGCATATTGGCATTTTCCTTTAATCCCGATAGAGGGCATTATCGAAGTGAAGTCGTGTGGCTATCTGCTGATAACGATCAGGTCGAGCAGTTCCGATAGTACAAATATTTCCAATCATGGCGGATTACGATCTTGTTATTTTTTCACTGTAGTCATTTTTAGCTACAATAAAATAACGTTGCTTTAAGAAACCCTTTTGTATCTCACATTGATTGTTAATTCGGGCGAAAGAATGAATTATGTTGGTAACGTCTCAATAGCATAGTTTAGGACCCTCTTCGATGCTAAGTCCTAGCAAACAATCAGATCGATATCTTAAAAATTCACGATAACCATCCATAAATGTAAGAAAAAGCATGAAATTTTAAAAATGTCCTCTTAACATGCCAACATTGGCCATAATGGTACCAAAATCGTTTAATATCAGTTATTACAGGTCAATCGATCTTCCAAATTAAGTAATATAGTAATTTTGAAGAGAGTATTATTGTTAGTCATAATTTAAAAGTTATAAAACCTCTAATCTTATGGTCGGTGGCTGCCAATGTCTCTGGCAATATAGAAGCTTTGGTGTGCACTTTTGAGTACGTATATTTGTCATTCTGTCGCGAAGCGCGAGCATTGCCTTTCTGTGAAAAAATCACAAACCCGCGACAATTTCGGTTGCCTTTGATTTTGTTCTAAAACTTAGAAGTTTTTTTTAGAACAAAGAGCTCCCAGAAAATTTGTCGCGGTACAAAATTTGGTCATCTAGAAGCAGTGTTAAGCGGAACATTTACAAATGGGAAGAAATGATGAACTATTGACTGAAAATTAACAAAACAGTTGATATTGAAGTTTTTTAATGGATTTAGTTGCGATTATGTACACGTTATTTGTTTACATTGCACATCAGCTAGTTGCTATGATGCATTATCTGGCAGATATTTCACCTGTCAAATACAGTGAACCCTCTCTTATTTGACACCTCTCCAATTTGAAAAACCTCTCTTATTCGAACATTTTGCACAGTCCCTTGATGTCCAGTACATTTTTGTTCCTCTAATTTAGAAAACCTCTGAAATCTGTGTCCCTCTTATTTGTGTATGGTGTTGCCATGGTTATTGAATGATGTATGCTCAAATTGGTAATCCTATTCGCAGTTTCCTATAGCAACAGTTAAGCCTGCATACAGGGTTTCGAATCATATAAGGGAATAGTTCAATCAGGGGAATGTTGCAAATCGGTAGGGGAATATTGCATGCGCTGTGGAGCTGTCATCAGACTGTGGGTGCCGCTGTAAATACCTTAAAATATTTTCGTCAATCTAACTAACTTATCATGTTTAATTATGGCTCCGCAGCAGGATTTCTTTAGTTTATCATGTGTACAGCAGAATCCCACACGAAAACAACTCCAAACGAGGTTTTTAAGAAACATCATCGGTATCAATTCGAAGCTTTTTACACCGGCACCCACCGTCTGATGACAGCTCCCCAGTACGCTTGCAACATTCCCCTAATCGATTGCAAAACTCCCCTAAGTGATTGCAAACATCCACAGCTTACTTGCAACATTCCCCTACCGATTTGCAACATTCCCCTAAGTGGTTGAACTATGAACTAAGTCTCCAAATAATAAACACCGAACATTATACGAAGGACGTGGAATTTGGTTTGATATCCAATCGGACGATACCAATAAATTGTGGGAACTAACCAATAATCTTTGGAATACGATGAATAAATCGTAAGACGAGCCCAAAAAATTATGGGAACTGACCAATAAATCGTAGAAAACCCTGTATTGGTACTATGGTCATAATTGGTAAACTTAACCTATCTGACTTAGCGACATCCTAGACAGTTTTTGTTTTGTTTTATTGATGCATTGATATTTTTGAAGACTTCTCCACATGGTTGCAATAATACCCGCTTTAAAATTACTCTGATATTTAAATTGGTTAATCCGGACGGTAAAGCGCATGACCTAGCAGCTTATGTAATACGCAGATGACCACCCAAACTCAACCTTTAACCGTCAACTCTACAACCGGATACCCGGGTATGAATTCGATTTTTAATCTTTAAACTTTTACACTTTTAACTTTTTACAGAGAAGTCGCAACGACAAATTTTTTTCATGTATCTTTAGACTTTTTTATTCTCTTTATTTTCGGGCAAAAAAAAAAATCCAAAAACTCGAACTATTTTTTTTTCTTCGATATACTTTTTGTACCCCTTACCTCTACGACCGGCATACCCGGGTATCCCATACATATTGTATGGGGAATGAAATATTTTTACGCTAAAACTTTAATAACTTCTGTTCTAGTCATAGGATTTGCATGTAATTTGAAGAGAAAGTGAATACATCATTATTCTTTGTCTTTGTTTTGTTGATAGAATTTTAAAAATTGTTTTGATTTTTTTATTCTTCAACTAATGATCACTCACTTTTGTATCAGTAACAACTTAGTAATACTGCAGGTGTTACGGAACTAATTTATTATTTTTGTGCATGTTTCTTATTTTATCTCAGTTCTTGCTATTGTACATTATGGTTATATCGTACGAAAAGTGAAATTATTTTATGATAAGATATTTATGAAAATTTGTAATAGCCAGGAAAAGTTTATCGCGAAGTTTAATGTAAAATGTGTAACATAAAGGTAAAAATGGGTATATCCTACGATTTTTTGAATTATCGAATAACTGAAATTTATGAATTTTCAATGAGATATGTACATGAGAAATCAAAGGATAAGTATAAACGATCTGTCAAGCTGTCTGTCAAATCTTTTCAGTTTCGCGGAAACTCTAGTAAAAAGCTCCGATTTTTGTTGATTCACATTGTCCGCATAAACCGAAAAGAGCATTTATTTTCTGTTAACTGTGAATCACAATGATATTTCATTTGCCATTATGGAAAGTAATGACTGGCTTTCAATTCAACAACTGGATGAGCTTAGCCTTGAGGAAAGAGAGAGATATAATCAACAGAGACTGCAGGAAATGGCTGAAGAAGGAAGCGACGAAGAAGTTTTACTTTTTCCATCCACTGGCGAGGACCAAAATGATTGTTTAGTAAGTGGAGCTCTGAATGATTCTGACGCAGAAGAACTACAGGTCCCAGAATACAATCATATACAGGCCTATTATATTGTGTTCGACATTCGAGAAGATTCACTCGCACGTTCATTATGTTTATTTTCGTATCGTTTTGCTAGCGACGTTCCGCTTCGAGTAACTCATCGGCAAATTCGAGTCGACGAAGTAAAATTCCGTACCGTATTGCTCGAACAGGAAGGTGCATTCGAGAGATTTTCTGCCGACAGTTCAAGCTGTCGGAAACGAGCAAATTTAACCTCACAAAAAATGTAAGGTACTGTCTACGTGTGTAATTAAGTTTAACATAAGTTTATCAACACTCTCATCACTCATATTTACCTCATTCCTAACAAAATTATGGAAAAAAATGATTTTACAGAAGTGCTGAATCCGTTTGTTTACACTCACTCCGACCGCCGATTGCTTCGACCAGCTGTCAAACACACAGATGCTAGAATAAAAATGTCGACGAAACCTTCATCGATTCGAATGGCGAAAACAATACCAATTTTTCTCCCGTTGGACTCGAGTGCTTCCGACGGAATCGAATGTCATTCGAGTAAAATAATAGGCCTGATAGATTCAGGTGACGAGTATTCTGAAGAGTGGCTGGACGAGTATACTGCGGAAGAGTACAAATAAAAAAATGGCACTGTTTGGTCCAGCGAGCATCCTGGAAACACGCACAAAATCTTAGCACACAACATACTCAGATAAAAAAACACAGGTCCATCAAAAAACAAAAGGTTTAAGCATAGTTCATACATTTAAACAACTGCTGACAGAAGAAATGTGTGATTTGATTTTTCGAGAAACGAATAGGAAAGCAATTCTATGCTTCCAAAATTCGAATGAAAGTGATCGGGTGCATTCAAAAGATTGGAAGCCTCTGACAAGCTCAGAATTTGATGCATACATTGGGTTGCTTCTCTTAGCTGGTGTGTGTTACTACATGCTACATGCCAGTTACAGAGTTGTGGAAAACATCTTCCCATCCAATGTTTCGCGCTTCAATGAGCATTCAGCGATTCTGGTCGATCAGTCGGTTTATCCGTTTCGATAATGGTCAGACGCGACAGCAGCGGAAGACGATGGATAAAGCAGCCGCTATATCTGATGTTTTTCAAATGCTCTACGCTAATTTAAAATCGTGTTATGTGCCTGGAACAAATGTCACCGTAGATGAACAGCTCTTTGCATTTCGTGGAGGCACAGGTTTTACACAGTATATGCCGTCTAAACCTGCTAAATACGCAATAAAAGTTTGATGGGTTTGTACCCTCTAAAAGGCCAAATATATACAGGCATGGCAATATCAGGTAAATAGATAGTTACATAATTTATCATACTCCCTAAAAAATTTAAGAGAGATATGATGTTTTCTTTTCTTTTTCTTGTTTAAAACATCAGGTGAAAGAGAACGAAATCAAGGAGAACGTGTGGTGAAGGATTTATGCGATATGTTCCGAGGAAGTGGACGAAATGTTGTTTGTGATATTTTTTTTACATCGTACAATTTAGCACTCTCTCTAATGCTAGACTATAAATTATCAATCTTGGGCACTGTGAACAAAAAACGTACTTTTGTTCCAGCATTCTTCGTCAAACCAAAAGGAAGGATACCTGAATCAACCTTATTTGGGTTCAGTGAGAATGTATGTTTATGTTCATACGTCCCAAAAAAAATAAGTGCGTTATCCTCATGTCTACTTCTCACTATGACATGGAAATAACAGGACCTAAGAATAAGCCTAAAATGATCGACGACTACAACAAATTGAAAGGCGGTGTCGACAATATGGACAAGTATTTGTCAGAATATACCACGAAAAGAAAAACTAATAGGTGGCCACTGGCTTTTTTTTACAATTTGCTAGATGTAGCAGCTCTTGCTGCATTCGTATTGTACAAAGAAAATAATCCTCAATATAACACGTCCCCAAACAAGAGACGTATGTTCCTTCAACAACTGTGTGAACAATTGGCAATGCCAGAAATAGAACTTCGATCAACTGATATACAAATTATGCGTCACTTCGGGCCACGTAGTGGTATAGAGGCTATGAAAGGAGGTCCTATAAAATCACCAGATACTAATGAAACAATGACTCCAACTAAACGGGACGCTAGTGGTAGGGTTAAGCACACCGGGACACGTTTCCTTTGTGTTAAAAAACGACCTACTAGAAAAGTTTGTGATTAATGTAAGAAACCAGTTTGTACACAGCACTCCAAAATTATAACAAAGTGTGATCATTGTGGGGACTGAAATCAAATCAAAATTTATTTTCTTACTCTTTTTTCTTTTGCGGAATGTAATTTAAGCTTATATATTTATAAGGAAAAGTATGTTTGAAACAATTAATTTAAGAATGTTTTCTGCGTTTGAACTACACGTTAAAAAAGTTTAAAATAAATGATGATGAATTAATTCCATAATATATGCAGTATTATTGACTTTTTTATGGTACCAAAACGAGTAATCATTAGTTGAAGGTTATATAAAAATTATTAAATGAATTTTGAAAATTCTACCAATAACGCAATGTCAAAGAACAATAATGTATGGACTTTCTCTTCAAATTTCATTCAAAAACTACGACTAGAACAGAAGCTATTAAAGTTTTAGCACAAAAAAGTTTAATCCCCCATACATAATGTATGGGATACCCGGGTATGCCGGTCGTAGAGATGAAGGTGTACATTTGGTCATTGACACAACGGTTAATAATTCATATCAAATGGTTTGTGGCGACACTGGACAACAAGCAGCGTTACGTAGTGTTACGAGGTAACGTTTCTCGCATGGTTCAACATGCACCAATCGCTCAACTCATGACCATCGATCTTCATCCACGAAGACGAACCCGAACGAGGACGAAGGCAGACGAGACCGCAGACGAGATGAAAACTGTCCAACGTTCTGTGGAACGCATACATTTCATACATTTTATCACATTTATGCATAGTGTGCCGAGATTTTAAAAGATATCGGTCTGAATTTTTGCAGCGACATAGATGAAGAGTGTGAAAAAGTTTTCCGATGAGTGGTCTAGTGACAGTTTAAATCCAGTCTCGTGATACAGTCGTCAATTCGTACGACTTAAAAACATGCCTGTCATGGGTTCAAGCCCCAAATAGACCGTGTCATACCTAGGACTGACTATCCTACTATGAGGGGTAAGAAGAATAAGAAGAAGAAAAATAAGAAGAAGACAACTGTTCAGGGTGCAGCAAAGTCAGATAATAGCTGGCATCGCGAAAGAATTGGTTTAAAATTAACAGTCGTTAAAAATTTACCAGAGTCGTTAAAAATTGCTAGAATTTGGCATCGCGAACGCATTGAGTTCATTTGTTAATTTTAACGACTGGTCCTATGCCGCCGTTAAACAAACGACTGTCAATAGCGTATGCGATACAAATTAACAGTCGTTTAATTATACGGCTCGAACTTTTTCCCCGTGTTTACCTATATGCGATATCGAGCAGTCGTTATCTGTTTTGACGGTCGTTTATTTTAACAGGAATGAACAACAAATGAACTCGGTTAAACCAAAATGAACTTTAAACGACTGTTAAAAAGAGTTCGCGATGCCGGCTAATGAGGGCCTTTCTGACCAACGATCGATGATGATCGATAGTTAGCGATGAACTTGATGAACAAAAATGAACTTCAGTTATATGTATAACACGACCCAGGAAACAAAAATTTCATAAAATGAATAAAAAACGGACCAAAATGATCTATACTGACTATAAAATGAACAAAAATAAATTTCAACAATCCCCCAGTGGACATATTTTGGCTAAAAATGAACCAAAAACCTGTTCATCGATGAATCATTGCACAGAATGAACTATCGGTGGTCATCGATCGGTCATTGGAAACCGCCCCAATAGGTGAAAATATGAGGTGTCCGACTTTAGGTGACCGCCACTGTATATGTGATTGATACAGGGTTTTTTACTTGATTTGACAAGCTATGTTGAATGCAACTGCAGTAGTGAAGGGTCAGACGATTCATTTCACGACTTGACTTTAAGTCGGGTGCGATCCAATCGGAATCAATAGCGAGCCGTTGGTGCAGCGGGTGCGCTAGGTCGGAATCAAATCTGATCCACGTGTGTAACGAGTTCGGGTTGACCCGAATTTTCAGTAGGTGCGGGAAACCATAAACGACTCCGACCCGTTGATGCAACGAGTTCGGGTCGGCTCAGGTCAGTCCGAACCGTGATTGCAGCGAGTTCGGGACTACTCGAATAATGAGTAGGTGCGAGAAAGCATAAGCAACTCCGACCCGTTGGTGCAGCGAGTTCGGATCGGGTATTGAACCTACCTTGACCCGGCCCGACTCGAGCGACTTACGTTGGGACATTTTTTCGGTTCCAAATACAGTCGAACTTTAAAATTCATTGAGAAAGGAGTAAATTTGTAATATTTATTCAAAATCTTATCGAATAATTAATTTAGTAGCTAAAACAACCCATTACATGCCAAATTACATGAAAATTCGCTATATTTTGGCAGGAAATTACGTGATTCGACTTACGCGGAAATTCGAGATACGCGGTTTCTTCTCGGTCCCCATTAATAGCGTATCTCGGGGACAGCCTGTACACGCTGTCCATTGTACAGTATGTTCCCGAGATCCGCGGTTTATGCGTTCCAGAAGCATCCGCATAAACGTTTCTAATTAATTCGTTTTTCTGCCAAAATATAAACGTTTGATGGATATTTTTGATAACATTAAGTACTTTCATACACTAATTTATTTAATTTGAACATTGCAGAAAATTCTTCTGCACTAACCTGCCCGGTGCTGGTGCAGTTACTATATTTATCTTTTTAATCAAATATGACTACTTTTGACCGAACGCTGTTCTTCGTACGATTTTGGTTGTCAAAAGTGTGGATTATCGAGGTTCGGATTACCGAGCGTATAAGGTAGTTTCCGAAATACACGGTACTTCTTATACGAGGATTCGGAGATGCGCGGTTTTCTAAATTTGTCAATTCTTTGAGCAAATTTTACGGATTTGCAACATCCATTATGAAATATTAAATAATTTCCGTATTGATCAAATGTTAGAAACAATTTAAAGAGGTTTGAAACTGTTATATTCAGCCAGAATAATATCAAATATGTAATATAAAGTGGCTAAAACCACCCCCATATTTTGGCAGGAAATCACGAGATTCGACTTCCGCAGAAATTCGAGATACGCGGTATTTTGCGGACGTTAACCGTGTATCTCGGGAACCGCCTGTAAATGTAACGCTAATCAGCAAGAAATTTAAAAAATACAAAAATTTATATATATATTACATATTTTACTTTTAACTGTAAAAAACTAAATGTTCGTACATGCGAATCGTCGTAACTCGAGGGGGTCTTAACCCGGGGGACGCCCATATACGAAAAACCAGAAATGTTGCCATTGAACAAATGTTGCCGCAACATGTTCATAGACCCAAACCTATGATAACATTTTTAATCTTTATTTTTGTTTGACCGATTCACGACTCCCACACAGTTTAATAAACGAACAAGACTCGACCAAAAACAAAGATAACAGCAGAGGTTGTTCTTGTTGATTAAAGATTTCATATCGTGAACCAAAGAGTCAACTAAAGATTCTTCTTTGAATGCTATTGCGCGGGCGCGTTCTGTATCATCTTTTACTTTGTGAAGGAATGACAATGAGGAAACGAACTAAAACACAAAATAATTGTAAACCCTTCTTTCCGTTGCCATGCGTCAACAACGTACTCTCAAGTCGGTTCAATTTACATGTCTTACCATTCATCCATATAATACGCGTAAACGCATCACGCTTTATAAAGAGAAAAAAAAACTAACGTGTAGCTACGACTGTGAACTGTACTACGAATCGGCAGCACCAGCAATAGGCAAAAAAAAAATTCCCTAGATTTGAAGTTGCCGACTCACTCATTTTGACTCACAAAGTTCATCGAAATACACACACCACTCATGCAGCCCATTAATATATAAGCACCATTCACTTACCGGTTGTTTCGTTGGATGAATACCACTCGTTGAAACTACGAAATGCCAACTTATTTAGACCAGAGTATTTTTTCCTTGAAGATCCTGCATTCAAGAAAACTGTTGATACATTAAATACAAAATGGATAACAAAACATCAACAAACACAGAGCATACACATTGATACACTTTGAAGCGCTTTTAAAATAATTACACGCGCTAATGATGTTTATTTTATCACATATTTTCGCTGGAACACTCAAATGCTCTTGATGTTACAAATGCAGAAGTGTGAGTTGAAAACATTCAGACGTGGTTATACTACACGTTTTTCAGACGGACGGCAACATATATATTGAGAGTATGTTAATAGAAACAAGTATCGACGGATATTTCCAGAGCAACGTATTATAATATTGATGAAGGCTCATCCATAGGCTCGATAGCGCGTTAATTTTAGATACACAAACGTACATTATTTGTTGTTGTTTTTGTTTATAGCCTTTGAGTCTATTATCTTCATGTGTCTTTAATACATGATCATTTATCACTTTTGTTTATATTGGACACACAATTATTAGTATATAGTACTAACTTGTATAGCACAAAAGATTCCACACGCTTTAGGTCGATTATAAAGAAATAAAAGTTAAACCTTGTAATAGACAAATCCGTAAGGAAACCAAATTTCATGCACGACGGTGAACATGTCGTAAGAATTAAGAGTCAATAAGGCGCTGTAATATTCTATCACGATGGTCGATTTTGAATATTATTGATACAATGGCATTCTTAGGCCAATCAACATAACCTCATAGGATGTAAAACTGAAAATTTATGTGATACAAGACTCAATTTTTACACTCGCACTCACTCGTTTTATTCCAACACTATCTTTTCCACAAACAAATCCACCAAACAGCATACATACTAAGCTACAACTCGGATTCTTTAGCTTACTTGATATATATTTTCTTGCAACACGTTTACAAATTACATTGCGCCTCGAATTACATATCCGTAAACTTCCCTGATTTTTTAAACTTAATCAAACATCAGCCGCTATTATTTACGAATATCGGCAAAGTAGTTCAAATGCATTTAAAACCTTATTTTCAAATTTTTTGCTTTGCGTTTTTCATAAGCTCATCCTCAAGATTTGTTTCAAGTGCCAATTCGTTGGCTCCTTTATTCCGTGTTAAACGCATACTCCGGCTTTCTATGTTAAAGATGGCGTCGCTTTATTTTACTTTACCTTGTACAACCAACACCTGTTCCTTACGCGATAGTTCGATTACAGTTTACAGTTTACAGACATAAACGTTGTTTAAGGACATATCAGAGTAATGTTTTTAATACACTGGAATTCACAAACAAATTTTACACATAAATAGACACCTAATTCTTTTCAGCTATCGAACATCATGACTGCACACACCGAAGCTTTCTAACGAAATGCTTCACGCATACTACTCATTCTGCAAACGTATACCCTCATCATCTATAGATGACATTTGCTGATGTGTATGTGAGAACAGAACTCGTGTAGTTGTGATACTTGACCCGTTTGTATTCTTCACACTTATACTATGAACTCAACAACGTATCTTCCTAGCGTTCCATACAAACATTTCCATGGACACTCTAAGTTATGAAAAATTCATGCCTGTAAAAAAATATCATTAACTTAATGTAATGCAGATATTCCGATTAAGAATATGATTTAGCATAATATGCACTGCTTATACTGTTGGAATGGGATAGATAAAAAATAATTAAGAAGGAGTTATATATTTTTGTAAGTGTTTAGAGTAATATAAGGATGTAATAATAATTTTGTTTTCAGCAAATCTTAAGATACCAATCATACATCAGTGTGTGTAACTACATTATGGAAAGAGGTGCGGCTGCAAAATGCAGGGATGGTTGGAATTACAGGCGGTCCCCGAGATACACGGTTAATGCCCAAGTGACATTTGCTCGAAATTGTTTTCCCATATCTGCTCGATTAGTACTCGATACGCCTGAAATTGTGGATTTGTGTCTGATCAAGCGTGTTGAAATCGCTAAAATTTGGTGATTTCGTAAATTAGACTTGCTTCTATCGATTGACGATGCCGTCGAGCTCATTTTACACACATAGCTTAGATTTTTGATGAAAAACAAAAGCTAATTTTGTGTGACGTTATTTTATAAAAAATCAATATTATTTAAGTATAAAATGGCTACCTGACCAATTATAACGATAGGAAACATCATTTTCAAGCGAATCTAGAAGAAAACAACGAAAAAGCCGCATCACAGTTCATTTTAAAGGCCTTTTTCTAAATTCCCTTAAACTGGTGCAGTTTAAGGGAAGTTTAAGGCTCCAGTTTAAGGGAATTTGCTCGAATTCCCGATTATTCGTGCTAGAAAATGTCAATTGGGTGGGGACCCAATTGACATTTTCGAGCACGAATAATCGGGAATTCGAGCAAATTCCCTTAAACTGGAGCCTTAAACTTCCCTTAAACTGCACCAGTTTAAGGGAATTCAGAAAAAGTCGTTTAAAATCAACTGTGATGCGGCTTTTTCGTTACTTTCTTCTACCTATCGTAGATGTTTCCTATCGTTTTAGTTGGCCAAGTTCCCATTTTATACTAAAATAATATCTTTTTTTATATAAAATAACGTCACACAAAATTAGCTTTTGTTTTTCATCAAAAAACCATAGCTTTGAATGAAAAATGACCTCGACGGCATCGTCCATCGATAGAGGAACGTCTAATTTACGAACGCACCAAATCTTGGCGCTTTCAACACACTTGATCACATACTAATCCAAAATTTCAAGCGTATCGAGTACTACCGAGCAGATATGGGAAAACAATTTCGAGCAAATGTCACTTGGGATACGACCAACAAGGCCGTTCTTACGAGATGTTAAGAAATTTTGGAGTTTGAAGAATAGAAGAAAATTAATCTGGGTGCATAATGAATTATTAAACTTGATTTCAATATTCAATTTAGGAAAAAAAATCACATATAAGTAAAACTTTCTGACGCAATTCGTTTCTTTCAAAATTAAAGAAATTAAAATCCATAATTTGTGGGTTTGTTCACGACACATTCCCTTTGATAGTTTTAATTTTTTTTTCTCAGTTCGTCTTCTTTTTATTCCAAACCACAATTTATAATAGCAGAAGCAATTTCTTCAGAAACAGAGCATTTTCTGAAATTCAAGTAGTTGTTGCATAGCTTATTGCTTACATCAGTGGGCTCCAACCTGTGGTCTGAGGCTTTAACAGACGTAGTCCTCGAAAGAATTTATTTTTGAAAAACAAAAGCTCATTAAACATATTGTGCATCTTTTTCCCACATATTTTAAACATATTTTTGGTCAAAAACTTTGAGCTTAGTCTAAAAAAATATTCTAAAATTATTTCCTAAATAGATATGGGCCACGGCAAATGTATTTTCAAAACCAAGTGGTCCGCGATCCTAAAAATATTTGAGAGCACTGGCATACACGGTCGATTTTTAAGAGCAGTCGAAATCAACATATTCCAATTACAACACTGAAGAAAGAAAGCACGCATAAAGAGTTTAAAAGTATGGACTGTACATGGAACAAATGATAGCGGATTTAACTTTATCGGGTTCATTTGCAATTATCTTGGCCGATTTAAAAAAAAAACTAAAATTTTATCTACTAGATAGAATGAAATAGGGAAACTGATTTGCATTCTGTAACGAGTCCAAGAAGTTTGAGAAAAGAGGTTAAAAAAACTTTGTTATCTCTTTCTTTTTCTTCTATTTGGAGTATGGTCTTAGGCGGACTTGCCAGTCTATGGCTTTCGAGACTTACTCAGTACCACACGTACCCGAATAATATTCTGTCCTTGCTGCGGGAAAACGGTCCGTTCTAGACTTGAACCCATGATGGGCATGTTGTTGAGTCGTATGAGTTGACGACCATATTACGTGACCGCTCCTCTTATTTATCTCTTATCGAGTAGAAATGCAACACTGATCAATAATGCGAATGTGTAATTTTTTATCACTTCAAACCCAAGTAGATTATTATTTGAAGGACATCAATGTTGAGCTTAAGAAGTGGCCAAAATAATTGTAAACTAGTACAACGCCGTTATATGTACAGTAGGTGACCGCTAACTGGATGTGTTTTAACTGGAGTGCTTTTTAACTGGAGGTTCGCTAACTGGAGTTACTCCCAGTTAACGAACACTTAAACGTCAAAACATGAAACATCCGGAATCTCATGAAGAGAAATTTATTGCAAATGTGCATTTTTCAAGCAAATTTAGGGTCTTTTGCCTACGTTTGCTATTAATTTATGTTATTACACGAATTACTATACTTTATATCAACATAAATGAAAAAAAAAAGTTTGGTATGTTTATTCCAGTCAACGCCAATCAAAACAATCAATCCATAGAAACGTCACTCCAGTTAGCGAACATTGTTCGTTAACTGGAGCTTGTTTACCTCTCAGTTAGCGGTCACCTACTGTATCATAAGTTGTTGGAACATCCTTACATTGCCATTTCCATTACCGAATTAAAAAAAAAACATCTGTATGACGTCAACAAAAACGGGCCATTCTATTGCTTTGAGGTAGTCGAAAAAGTCGGCTTAACATAGTTTGTTCTACTTAGTATTATATTATACTTGTTCTTATTAGTATTATACTTTTACAAATTCAACTGTGCCATTGGTGAATTGTTTAACAATATATATGAAATAAGGATTCAAACAAAGCAGAATGCATGTTATCGATGAGGTACTAATGTTAAGAGGATGAGAAGTTTCATGAGGTAATTCAAAAGCTGTTGTAACTTTAGAGTAAACATATCTAAAGAAACCAACCTCTTTATCCGGAATTGTTAGAAATGATACAATATGTTAAAGAAATCGATACAATAAGTAGTGCATGTCGTTTCATCGGAGATATTCGTGAGGGGCTGTTCAACTAGGAAAAGTAATCCCGTTTTATTGTTTCGTTGATTACAACGTTGCCACAATAGTTAATGTAGCGATACAAATCAAACTCCCTATATATTTCCGAATCAGGATTATCGGAAAAAAAAAATTATAATTTTCTCCAAATAGTTCGAATCAGGACTATCAAAAATTTCCAACAGTACTGTCTCGTCGACGTACTTTACACATTTAAAAACGAGCACGTCATTGATGTATTGTGTCCTAGAAAAGTACAAGGGAAAAATATGTATATACAGCTCAACTTATGGAAAAAGCTTCAACGGTGTCTTCGATCACGGTGATGATGATCGCGTTCACGATAATCTTTACGATCAGGACTGCGATCCCGCGATCGGTCGCGTTCACGATCACGATCACGTTCCCTGTGTCTTTCTTTAACTCTTTCTTTTTCTCTGTACCTATCACGATCTCTATCACGATCCGATTCTTTCCCACGATAATCTTTGCGAGTACGAATGTGTCGATCATCACCATACTGGTCGTAACGAGTCGTCCGTGCATCTCGATCACAGTGTGCAGACACATTTCGTTTATCAACTTTTTCTTTAAATGATTCCTCAGCCCGTTCAAAACGAAATGATTCTCGCTCGTCTGTAGATGTGCTCGGCCCGCAACCCCTGGAAACGCCTGACGTTCCTGACAATCCTCCACGATTTTGTTTCGCACCGACGGATACACCACCGCGATCCGGTTGTGCAACTGCGAATGAAACACCATTTTCTTTTGCATAATTGTCAAGTTTTCCATCAATTTGCTTTTGAATTGGAACAGGTATACGTGGGAATAATGTTGAAAACCAGTCAAGTTTTGTCAACCATTGCCGTATCATTTGTCCTATGGTCATTATCTACAATAAAACAATAAAAAACATAATGAGATAGAACATTACTTGTTGCATATTAAGCCTATATGATTTGATCTACCTGTCCTCCGCCAGCTTTGACATCAATCTCCTCTTCATCTAACAGGTACGGCTCATACCATTCAAACAGATCAGATGGTGGTTGAGTGTATCGCAAGTACATAAAACCTATGGTATAAATTGAATTTATTTTAGCCCAGTAAAATTGTAATACCTTATTGTTCATAAACTATCTACCAAAGTGCCAGTAGTCATCAATCAGATTAAAATTAAAACAATTACTCACCTAATGCTCGTATGTAGGGGGAATCGCCGTGAGACAGTAGTCCATTAACTTGTTTTCGTGTTAATCGTAAAGTGTAAAGTTTGTAGAGCAGACAAAAAGCAGTTGAAACGATCCCTCCAGCTCCGACGCCTCTAACCTGAAAAATACGAAAAAGAATGTTTGTTGGTCTACGTTAGACCGTGAAAAAAGAAACAAATTTAGCCCGTGGTATAACTTACTCCTCCACACATTCCTGTCTGACCCGCGGTTTTGCGAGAGCCTCTTTCCCATGGTTCCAAGTGTTTCACTTGATAGTATATTTCGTCTACAACTTCATGGTAAGTCTTCAGCTTAAACAAGGACACTGTTGGTATATGAAAAGTTTGAAATGTAATATATTTCCGTCGAAACGAACAAGCAGTACTGCCTTGAACTCATTCCAAATAAAAATAATAAAAAAATTTTTTTTTGGAAAACGTATTGTTATTACCTTTAAAATAACTCGAACCCTGTATGTTCGCAAGAATTAAAGGGTTCAAGTTCATCGATGTTTCATTCCCCCAGAGTGGTAGCGCATTATTTTGCTTCGTTGATTTTTTGGGAACACTTGCTTGATTCGATGCATGCGGACTTTGCTGAAGGTGCTGAGTTTGCTGCAAACAATAATACTCTTGCTGTCCATGTCCATCTGTAGGAATACCAAATAATTTCGTTCAACATACAGAACGCTCTTTACATACATTATTCTGTTGATTCAACTCACTGTTATCAAATTCCATATTGGTAACAAAACTCTTGGCAACAAAGAGTTTACATGGGATAGTTTGGATAAATTTTAGTAGCAGTAGCTGAAATTACAGGTAAAGGGTTAACATTAATTCACCTCACTAGCTCAGGATGAACAAAATGACAAAATTGTCGGAAACATCATATGTGACGTATGTGAATGTTTTCTTAGATCGTTAGAAATTATAACAAGTATATGACAACCCTATATGATATGTGAATTCCTTGATACCTTGATCAATTAACTTCAAAACTTTAACACATAATATTGGTCAATGATGATAGCTAGATGTGACTGCGGGTCAAACCAAACAATTTAATACAATTTCTAATTTATTTCTGCAATTTGATAACTAATTGACGTATGATACGACAAGGTTTATACATATAGACACATAATAGCTCAGGGGAAGCCGGAAGCAAGCAACCCAAGCGAATTTTTTAATGGATAACCCGCAAACAAAAACGAGCAG
Source organism: Anopheles coluzzii (assembly GCF_943734685.1). Classification (NCBI taxonomy): domain Eukaryota; kingdom Metazoa; phylum Arthropoda; class Insecta; order Diptera; family Culicidae; genus Anopheles; species Anopheles coluzzii. The sequence continues at coordinate 69,894,404 of NC_064670.1, forward strand.
TTAGGGCGGTGGCAACGCTTTTTCGCATGCGATTTTATCGGACGGCAGCAATGGACGGCCTGTCAAATTTTTGTATGGGAGCGTTTCTACATACACCGAGACTGCAGCTGAGAGATGGCTGTGAGAGAATCGACAACCGGTTTCTCACGCTGGTGTGTGTAGAAGCTCTGAAAAGCGCCGAGATGAGACTTTTAAAATGATGTTGAAAAAATCCATTTTAATCGTTAAAATGAAGCCAAAAAAGTTTCTTTTACTTTTTAATAATATATCTACAATTATTAGACGGCAAAAATGCAAACTATAATTGATAATTGATCGCTATAAACTGCCAATTCAATTTTTTCTCAGCTCCATCGTTCTTTGCATGCCGAGGAGAATTCTCTCACCGAAAATGCTGTCAGTCGCTGTCAAAGTATGCTGTCAGTTATTTTCTCAGCTGCATTCTCGGTGTATGTAGAAACCAAAGTGTATGAAGATCAGGTGGTCTCATAGCCTGTTTTTTATAGCAAAAGTTGAACGTCACTTTTTGACAGCATGGGTGAAAACATTTCCCCAAACAAGCTTTCTGCGAACTTGCCGAATATACAAAAAATCTTGGAATCTTCATTATTTACACTGAAATATCTTAAAATGCACACAAAATATTTCTTATTATAAGCTAAACCAAATCTGAACTAATTAAAATCCATTTTTGGATCAAAATAATGCCGTCGATGAGGACACCAATGTGTACTACGTATGTGTTGCTAAGAACAAAGCGAACGGTTCCTATTCTAAATAACCAGGTATCTAAAACAGGTATCTTTTGCACAAATTTAATGCAAAATGCATTAAGAGTACTAAGGAAATTCAAAAAGAGGATAAAATATTTCAAAGAATTAAAATATTTGCAAAAAACACATGGAGCTGTCAAATTTAGAGGAATCGCGTACTGCGAATTCGCGTATATCGAGTATCGCGTACTGCGGATAATAGCTGTATATGCGCAATCTGAGATTGCGCATCGTGTATTAATACGGTTATAAACAAGGCGCGAATTTCGCGGTACAGCGACGATCTCGGTTCGTCTATTTCCAGCCTTCCAGATTTCCAGAAGAAGACGTCGGCGGTGTGTTCAAAACTGTTAAGTCCCTATACCCACTTTGAAAGCCTCGATGCCCAATTGTTCTGTATGACGACACCTCCTTTCTATCCCGCAGTGCAAGTGACAGCGATTTGCGAGGGCGCGCGAGGGCTCGCAGGCCATACAAGTTCACTGCTCCAGAGCCCTCGCATTAAAGAGCTTGCGAGCCTTGGAAATGTCATATGAGCGAGACAGCTGTATGTCAAGCAAGGATAACGTATTTAGAAGGTTGATTTTTATCGCTTTTGCTGGGCGACATTGTGGGGGACATCTGTCACTTTCTGCATACAAATTTCTTTACCCCGCACCAGCCCTCCCCGATTTTTATACCGGAGCCCCCGGAAGAGAAATGTCAAGTCGAGAAATGTCATTTTGCTCTGAACAACTTCACCTTGTCATTTATAACACCTTGCAACACAACGAAAGCAGTCAGGCGAGACGTCAGACGATCTTAGGCGAGGGGTAGGAAGGAGATCGGTGGTGAGGGACGTGAAAGCTCAGCTCGACAGAATCGCTATAGGAGGAAGCGAGGCAACTAGACTAGACTAGAGAAATTAGAGTGAGAGGTACCTCACCAACCCTCGCATTGTTTGTCGGGTATTTAGAAGGTTGATTTTTATCGCTTTTGCTGGGCGACATTGTGAGGGACATCTGTCACTTTCTGCATACAAATTTCTTTACCCCGCACCAGCCCTCCCCGATTTTTATACCGGAGCCCCCGGAAGAGAAATGTCAAGCCGAGAAATGTCATTTTGCTCTGAACAACTTCACCTTGTCATTTATAACACCTTGCAACAAAACGAAAGCAGTCAGGCGAGACGTCAGACGATCTTAGGCGAGGGGTAGGAAGGAGATCGGTGGTGAGGGACGTGAAAGCTCAGCTCGACAGAATCGCTATAGGAGGAAGCGAGGCAACTAGACTAGACTAGAGAAATTAGAGTGAGAGGTACCTCACCAACCCTCGCATTGTTTGTCGGGTACCCACTTTGAACTACACCTCATTATACATTCCACCTTGAGTTTACGCCAAAGTTTACGCTTCGTGTGACGTCCGTATAAACTTTTTGAGGGTACGCTTCGTGTGACGTACGTCAAGGTGGAATGTATAATGAGGTGTAGTTATAGCGCTTTTGGCGATCCCCCCCCTGGGCTCCGATTTTGACAGATGGTTTTCCGCTTGTATATGTATTGATGGATTATTTACGTTTTGCATGGTCAATATTTGGTGGAGATCAATTTGGGTGAATATTTTAGTTTATTAGAACACAGTCCGTGATTTAAAATGGAAATTTTCCTTCGAGAACTTGAAGCGTTCGCCAAAAGCGGAAAACTAACTGTCAGTTTTCTTCGTCAATTCTTCTTCCACCTAGCTGTCAAAACGGGCTTATAACTTGACCTGATATCTTTACGGTCCTTGGACGTACGTATAATATTTGACCTCGTTCCAACACAAACCTTGGGCTTGCGTATGAAAATAAAATGACAGCTTAACTTGCAAATGTATTAATTTGTTACCTGTGTGAAGCAACAAATTCTAGGGAAAAAGCTTGAAGATGGAATAAAACTATTAAATATTTTACTAATTCGGAACAGGAGGATAGGAGAAAATAAGAGGAATTTGAGGTCATTGATTAATAATAATCTTGAAAATAATATTCACTACGAAGACAACAGTCGGAGTGAAATGATTGTTAAGGAGTGGATCTGAACAGCAGAAAAAAACTTGTAACAAACTAATATTGAAAAAAAAAAATTGGAAATGTTTAAAGAGCTAAACTGTAGTGGGTTTATCTAAGTTTACTTACCTAAGTCTACGAAATCGTTGACGAAAAATCTTCAAGGATCTTTCTTCAAATAAGTGAAGTGAAGGGAATTAAAAATTTCTCAAACGCCTTTTTGTTACTAGTGATCGAAACCTATCTTGATGTCCTCGGCCGATGCAGAAGATACGGACGAAGAGCTCGATGCGTTCTTACAGTTGGAGGAAGATTTGCGAAACATAAAATCTGTGATTCATGTTACCCGAGAAAACATCGACGCTCTAAATGAAAAATTTGCTGACTTTCAGCAGCCACCGGCGCTGTACCTGGAAGAGTATCAGGAACTCACCTCAAAACTTCATGATCTTGAGATCAAGGAACAGGATCTTATGGAAAAGAAGATACAAATGCAGAATGAACAGTTAAGCGAACCCAGCGAACCTCCTGATCCAGCAGAGCGGGTAGAGGTAAGTTTATCGTATTGTGAAAAATGCCGTGGATAATTTTATCTTCTTCACATTGTTTCCAGACTGAGAGCATGTGCGGTACACTAAGTAGACAGTCGAAAATGTTATTACGAGCCTTCTTACCAAATCAGCAACGTACATCCGTGCAAGTAATTCCAGGAATGCGGTTAAAGGACGCCTTAGCGAAAGCATTAAAACGCCGTAACCTTACTTGTGAGTTCTGTGAGGTAACTGCCGGCAACAGTAACTATCCGATTCCGTGGGAAACTGATGTAAGCGCTCTAAACTGCGATGAAGTGTTCGTTCGTATCCTGGACATTGGATTCCCAACGTATATATCGCATCAGTTTATCCGGAAAACATTTTTTTCCCTTGCATTCTGTGAGTGCTGCCGCCGTTTGCTGTTTACTGGATTTTACTGTAATCAGTGTAACTATAGATTCCACCAGCGATGTGTCGATAAAGTACCACCTATATGCAGCAAGCGACACATGGATAGCACATTTTATCATGTGCTTTTGGCCAACCCAGAAAGCACGGCTGGTATCATTAATCCAGGGGCCGGTGGATACAGTACAAGCTTGCGTCATCCACGTTCTCTCAACCAGCATGATCGTTCCAATTCGGCTCCAAATGTTTGCATTAATAATGTGATAAAGCCATTCTTCGGAGGAGAAAATAGACATGTGATCAGCAATCGACCATTACAGGTAGTTCTTATCTGTTTTATGTATAACTTGTCATTTATGGTTAAAATCATCCAAAATTATTGATGAGATCACATTGCTTAAGCATTAATTTTACTGGGATATTATATATTTGCAATGGATTACAGGCACAACCAAATCAAGAGCATTCGCATTCCACACAAGCATCACCTACAAATACATTAAACCATAGCAAAAGACCGCGGGCTCGATCAGCTGATGAAAGCAATAAGAATCTGCTATCTCCAAGGGATTCCAAGCAATCCGATGAAAACTGGGTAAGAATGCTACATTAGAGTTATAGATTAGACAAATTTGGCATTAACCTTCCTCCCCATGATTTTTGTAGAATATCCAGGCAGAGGAAATTTTAATAGGACAACGAATTGGTTCTGGATCGTTTGGTACAGTTTATAAAGCTCATTGGCATGGACCAGTGGCCGTAAAAACATTGAACGTAAAAACCCCAAGTCCGGCACAGCTACAAGCATTCAAGAATGAAGTAGCAATGTTAAAGAAAACACGTCATTGCAACATTCTACTATTTATGGGTTGTGTTAGTAAACCATCTCTAGCGATTGTGACGCAATGGTGTGAAGGTAGCAGTTTGTATAAACATATTCACGTTAACGAGACCAAGTTCAAGCTAAACACGCTGATTGATATCGCTCGGCAAGCAGCTCAAGGAATGGATTATTTACATGCAAAAAATATTATTCATCGTGATCTTAAGTCTAATAACATTTTCTTGCATGATGATTTTTCGGTGAAAATTGGTGATTTCGGCTTAGCAACAGCAAAGGTACGGTGGTCCGGATCTCAACAATCGAATCAACCAACTGGAAGTATTCTTTGGATGGCACCGGAAGTTATTCGTATGAAGGAGCAAAATCCTTATTCATTTCAAAGTGACGTTTACGCGTTCGGTATTGTACTATACGAAATGCTGACCGAGCAATTGCCATACAATCACATCAATAACAAAGACCAGATTTTGTTCATGGTTGGCTGTGGAAAGTTACGGCCAGATTCGACAAAAGTGCGAACTGACTGTCCACAAGCTTTAAAGCGTTGTGTTGAGGATTGCATTAAGTTCAATCGTGATGAACGACCGCTCTTTCGATTATTGCTAAACATGTTAGAAAATATGCTGCGAACCATGCCTAAGTTCCACCGTAGCGCAAGTGAACCTAATTTTACTCAGACCCAACTACAAAATGACGATTTTCTATATATGTGTTCAAGTCCTAAGACACCGGTAAACTTCCACAACTTTCAATTCTACAACGGCGCAGGAAATTATTAACCTATTGAACTGATATAATAGTCGTTACTAGAAACATGCTTTATTTTTTTATAAATTAAACAGATTCATCTTGTTAGTTTCTCGCGTAGAAGTATAGAATGCAGTAAATCTTGCAAATAGATCATCGCATGGTAAAAGGATGATAGTAAAAACAAATTAAACAAGTACGACAAAATGATAGGAATTTTGTCATGAAAAATCCAAGCGTTTGATAAAACTACTTACTATTGGTTTATCTTTACTTAATTTGTGTAGCACGCATGAATGATAGCTTATTTGAATAAAATCTCATTATACAATTTTTTAAACGAGATAAAACTAGTTGGTTTACCGATTGAATGCACATGACTGGAACTTTATTCTATCCATAATTCAGGTATTCCCCGATTTATGCTATTAATACGGACCCGAGGCAATAGCGTATCTCAAATATTAGCAAAAGTCAAATTTCGAGATTTTCAGTCAAATTATAGCTAGTTAACATATTTTGCTTGAAATGGTAGAGCGTTTCTGTATATTCCGAGACAGCAGGGGAGAGATAGTTGTGAGAAAATTGGCGAATGATTTCTCACACCAGTGGGTGTAGAAGCTCCGAAAAGCGCCGAGATGAAACTTCTGGAAACATGATGAAAAAAATCGATTTTTGCCGCTAAAATGAAGCCAAAAAAGTATGTTTTTTTTGCTTTTCTATGAATATTTCTCTACTTATTACACTACAAAAAGACTAACTACAATTGATCGTTCACTATAAACTGTAAATGAAAATATTTTCTCAGCTCCATCGTTCTTTGCATGACGAGGAGAATTCTCTCACCGAAAATGCTGTCAGTCGCTGTCAAAGCATGCTGTCAATTATTTTCTCAGGTGGTTTCTCGGTGTGTGTAGAAACACTCAAAAGGATACATTTGTCATTTAACATTTGATGTGTCAAAACAGTACATTACCGTATTAACCGTTGTGTCAATGACCAAATTTACACCTTCATCTCTACGACCGCCCAAGCGAAATTTTTCGGGAATAAGGGCGGTGGCAACGCTTTTTCGCATGCGATTTTATCGGATGGCCTGTCAAATTTTTATATAGGATTTGACAGATAACGTCGGACGACGAAATCGCACGTCCGACGTTATCTGTCAATTCCCATATAAATCTCGTCCGATAAAATCGCATCCGATGAGCGTTGCCACGGGCCTGACACGGGCCTAATGAACATCCCAAGTGCCACAAATCCACTAAACGACCACTAAACGAATGAATGGTCGTGTGGTCAGATACGTGGGTACCGACACCAACGACCATTACTCAAATCTCACTTGCTTCAGTGCTGGTGGTTTCCCTTGGAGTTTAGTATTTAAATAACCCAAGGGCCACAGATTAAGCTTAAACGACTGGAAAATTGAATATCCATAGAAAAAAATGAAAGCTCCACAGCTTCATTGGTTTGATCGATAGATGGCGTATTACAACTCATCATTATCTTGCTATCCTTTTCTTGCAATGTGTTTCGACAAGTTTTATCTTATCATGACCTATATAGCCTTCTAACTTTCTGAGCAAAAATCTATATAAATGGTCGTGTGGTCAGATACGTGGGTATCAACACCAACAACCATTACTCAAATCTCACTTGCTTCAGTGTTGGTGGTTTCCGTTGGAGTTTAGTATTTAAACAATCGTATCGCCGTTCTAATTCTAGCGAGGCATAACTTCAATGCAAAACCATACAACAGTACAGAGGAAATGAGAAAGCTCTCCTCCAAGCGATGAAGCTCAGCTGGTTGGGGTATCCCACCAACAGATAGCGCTACCATCTTTTTTGCTATTTTTAGAATGCATGAGTCGCTTGCCGTCTGCTAAACGAAGTCTTTCTATATTCCGTTTAGGTAGAGTGCTTGAGTCGTTTAGAAGCCGTTTAGTGGTCGTTTAGTGGATTTGTGGCACTTGGGTAATTGATCGATCGCTATAAACTGCCAATTCAATTTTTTCTCAGCTCCATCGTTCTTTGCATGCCGAGGAGAATTCTCTCACCGAAAATGCTGTCAGTCGCTGTCAAAGCATGCTGTCAGTTATTTTCTCAGCTGCATTCTCGGTGTATGTAGAAACGCTCTAAGAGATACCGTGTATCTATAATTTTAAACATAATAATTTAAAAAAGCACCCTTAGAAGGTGAAAACCGACGTTATACATTTAGCTTTTATCCGTTCTCTTAGGTAATGGTGAGAAAAGCGCTGAATGCGATTTTGTCAAATGCGCCAAGAAATGAGTTTTCTCAATTTTCTACCTGTTTGAGGTACAGTATCGGACAATAAGATAGGGCCTTTTTTTTCAACGCACCATGCACCCGTTGGGACAGGTTTATGTGTGGTTTGTATTTGTTTGTGTTTGTGTGTGTGTATGTGTGTGTGAATGTGTGTGTGTGTGTGTGTTTGTATGTTTGTATGTGTGTGTGTGTTTATGTTTGAGTGTGTATGTTTGAGATGTGTCTCACACCCAGTGGCGCGTTAAACGGTGGGTGGACTGGGCGGCCGCCAGGGGCCCCGGCGATCTAGGGGGCCCCGTCCTTGTGGATGTACGACTTCGTATCGATTCTACCCTCCCCCCCCTCTGGATGGGATTTTTACCATCTATTTCAAAATGACTCATTTTTAATTACAGTGGAGCGCCGTTTATCCGGGTACCTTTTATCCGGTTGTCCGTTTATCCGTGCTGTTGAAAAATGACAGTTCAATACATATATGACATTGCGTGCTGAGGAAGATATTTGAAATAACGGTTACCAGAGCATTTTCTCATAACAAAATAAGCTATAATTCATGGCACATTTCAAATATCCTCATTGAAAAACATGAAGCTTATAAAACTGGCTAGGTTTTACTGAAACATACTATTAATTTCTAAAACAAACCAGGATTTTGTGATAAAATAAATACTTTGACTCATTATCCGTGTTATTCGACTATCCGTGCGAGGTCGAGCCCCGAAGAGCCCGGATAATCGGCGCTCCACTGTAATTCATTTTTCCCATCGCTTCACTCACTGTATTTTGTCGAGGGTCCCGAACTGCAGAAAACCGGGGCCCCATACTACTCAAAGCAGCACATTAAATGTTCTAAGAAATCTGCCGATACTTGCACCAAAGTCGCAAGCGAAGAACGCTGCGAAACGCGCGCACAGCTCAAATCAATACCTCATCATCGTTGGCGCAAAGTATTGGGCAGAGCGAGAAACCGTCAATTTTTGCTGGTGTGGGTGGCCTCCCTACCCGCAAATTTCCGTTAAATGCCTTCTAATCGCCTTGTAATCGCCGGCGAATTGAAGGCGATCAGCAGTGCATTTAGCAGTAATTAAATGCCTTTGAAATATGTCAATGAAAAATTTCGCTTTTAATTTGAAATTTGAAATTGCAACTGTCAAAAGAAAACCTTACAAGTGTCTTCAACACTGCACTGTTGTAGTGTTCCCAGATATGAGCGTGAAATTCGATAGCACGATTTACGTGTTATGTTCTCTTGCGTTAAGCTCTGAGCTATTTCACTTTATTAATGATGGTCTGCATTATTCGCTTGTTAAAGACCAACCCGTTGCAAGGTGTTAATGTATCAAACTCATTTCGATAAATCTAATAAAATGAGAAATGAGATGCATATTTCTTCCATCCTAATAATGATGGGTGAAGATAGAGTAAATATTATGTTTTTTAAAAAGGTATTATTTTAATTTTGCTTCACAAAAATTTTGTTTATATTAATTATAGCAAGAAAATATTAATATAAAAAGAAATAAGCACAGAAAAAAGATCATAAAAAATCAGGATTTGAACACACGCTTTCTCGGTTCGGAACCAAAAGCGTTGTCACTGCTCTATTTGGCAGTTACATTAGTAAGGGTGCAAAACCAGTATACAGTGAACCCTCTCTTATTTGAGAGGCGATGGGACTGTCGAATAAGAGGGGTTTTCAAATTAGAGAGGTTGAAAGTGAATGTAAGTTCCATACAAACAAGAAAGAGACAGAACATTTAGTATGCAGCTTTAACTGTTGCTATAGGAAACTGTGCGTATGATTGCCAATTTGAGCATACATCATTCAATAACCATGGGAACACCATACACAAATAAGAGGTACACAGATTTCAGAGGTTTTCCAAATTAGACGAACAAAAATGTACCGGAAATCAAGGGACTGTGCAAAATGTTCAAATAAGAGAGGTTTTTCAAATTGGAGAGGAGTCAAATAAGAGAGGGTTCACTGTATATATATTTTGGGACCAAAGTTTGCAGACAATTTGTTGGTTTTGAATGGTTTTTTCAATAGAACCTCATCTCCTTCGGCTATAGGATTGGTTTTTGCGTTTCTACGTTTATCTGCGTACAATTTTCCTTTTTCTTTTGATTCTCTGTCTCGGTCCGCTGTTTCTTCATCTACAATTTTTGGTTCGTAAATTGATGGAAGTCTATCTCGAATATTGTATGACAAAAGTATTTCTGATGGAGTTCTTTTAGTGATTGAATGTGGGGAGGATCGATACATCAAAAGATACTTGTTTAACTCTTCGACCCAATCGGTATTCATTGATTGTTAATTGATAATAGTTAATCTTTTTAATAAAGAGCGATTCTGTCTTTCGACTTCTCCATTCTGCTGGGGCCAATAGGGGGTTGTGCTAACTAGTTTAATATTATTTTTAATACAAAATTCTTTAAATTCGTCACTAGAAAACTGTGGACCGTTGTCTGCGGTGATAGTTAATGGTAATCCAAAACGGGCAAAAATTGGTGTTAACCGTCTTATAGTTTCTCCCGAGTCAATTTTTTTCATTATCTCTACTTCTATATATCGACTAAAATAATCAACGACAACTGAGTGCCCAGAAGGAAGTGGTCCGAGGAAGTCGATAGCTACATGTTGCCATGGTGCAGATGGTAATTCCCTTCTTTTCATCGGTTCGGGTGCCGGTGGTGCAGATACCATCATACATCCCAAGTTTTTACGTAGTTTTCTACCTGTTGGTCTAATTTTGGCCACCAGACTTTAGCCCGTAGTCGCTGTTTCATGATGGTCATACCGGGGTGACCTTTATGTGCTAAATGCAAAGTTTGCTCTCTTAATGAATTGGGTATGACAATTCTTGTACCGCGCAGCAAAATCTGGTTTGCAAAACACAATTCTGACGAAAATACTTTAAATGGTGAAGCATCTTCAGACCAAATGTCTTTTTCTAATCCTTGACGGACTGCGTGAATGGTCTTATCAGTTTCTGAAACTTTTTCTATTTCTCCTAATGAAAGAGCGGCTGGTGATGCATTAAAAGCTACCCAAGAAACGTACTGCTCCACACATTCGTCGAATGTTTTTCCTTCTACAGTTTCCGTAATGGCTAACCGTGAAAGTGGGTCTGCGATGTTAGTTTTGCCTGGTTTGTAAACAACAGGTACTTTGTACGACTGTAAACGCACCACCCACCTCTCAATCCTAGCGCATGGTTTTGATCTTGTTCCGAAAATCGTTTCTAAGGGCTTGTGGTCTGTTATTAGTTCAAAGTTACGTCCGTATAAGTAGAAATGAAATCGTTCTACAGCCCAAACGAGGGCTAGAGCTTCTTTTTCTATCTGGGCGTAGCGCTTCTCTACGTTAGATAAGCTTTTACTAGCATAGGCTATGATACGTGGGGTACCCTGAGCATCTATTTGAATTAAGACCGCACCGAGGCCAACCGGACTTGCATCAGCCACTAGCTGCGTTCTATCTGCAACATCAAAATACCCTAACGTTGTGGGACACATCATAATTGATTTTAATTTGTTAAATGCCTTTTGATGCTCAGATTTCCAGCAGAAATTTTGGTTCTGGCCTGTTAATTGTCGCAATGAAAACGTTATTGTTGCCAAATCCGGTATAAATCTCCCTAAGTAATTAACTAGTCCCAAGAAGCTACGAACCTCTTCTCCAGACTTTGGTTCTCTAGATTTTCTAATTGATTCTACTTTATCGTTATCTGGTTTAATTCCATTTGCTGACAGAATGTGTCCCAAAAACTTCGTTTGCCGAACTCCGTATGAGCACTTTTCTGTATTCAAAATTACATTCCACTCTACTAAGCGTTGGAGAACCTTTTTCAGCCTTGTATCATGCTGTTCCTGGTCAGATCCAAACACAATTATATCGTCGATAAAATTCAAACAGCCATCGCAGCCTGTTAAAATTTGTTCCATTATCTCCTGAAATAATTCCGGAGCACAATTTATACCAAACATAAGTCGTGTATAGCGGAATAAGCCTCTTCGTGTGATGAATGTTGTTATGCTTCGAGATTGTTCCGATATCTCTACCTAAAATTGAAACAAGTACACAGTTAGTTTAGCTGCAGAGAACTTTTTTTTTAAATTTTATTTTAACCTAATTTCAAGTGTTACAAAAGAATTCTCAAATGTCAAAAAACTCCCAAACTTTTCTTATGCTGCATCGATGTTCATTTTCTTCATACCTGGTGAAAAGCATTCTTTACATCTAACCGGGAGAAAACATTTGCTTTCGCTAATTGTGGAAGAAAATCTTCGAAGGTTGGTAAAGGATGGTTCTCTCTTTCCAACGCTTCGTTAGCTCGCCGCATGTCTACACAAATGCGAACGTCATTATCTCCTTTTGGGACTACCACTACTGGAGATATCCACTTCGCTGGCTCGTTTACTTGTTCAATAACTCCTTTATGTAGTAGCTCGTCCAGCTTTTTGTCCACCAGCTTTTCTAATGCTATTGGTATACGGCGATATGGTTGGGCTACTGGTATTGCATTGGGTTTGATAGGCAAATCCAGAACGATATTATTAATGGTTCCCAATTTCCCTTTTGTGTTTTCAACTGCATTTACTGGTATGCTTATTTTCAAAACGCCCATGAAGGTGGCAGTATCACGGCCGATAAGAGTTTTTCCGTCTCCTTCTACGACGTAAAAATCGGCAACTGTTTTAGCCATGCCCAGTGAGATCGTAGCTGTAAACATGCCGATCAGTGACAAAGATTGTCCCCCATATGCTTTAAGATCAAGCGCAGTTTCGCGTCGTTGATTTGTCACGTGAACATGTTGCGATTTCATCTCCTCCCATGTTACCTTGCTGATTAAATTGTACTAGCATCCCGAATCTATTACTGCGGTTAACGGAACACCACCAACATTTCATTTTCCTTCGCTGTTGTTGCCTGAATTAGTTAGATGAAAAACATATTCTGTGTTTTCATTGGCGATGTGGTTTACAATGCTTGGTTTTTGGTCTCCTTTGTTATTACTTGCGATGTAGTTGCGGTCCTGCTTTGAATATGTTTTTCTTGTATAGTCTGACTGCTTGGTACGGCATTTCTTTGGAAAGTGGTCTCTGCCACCACATTTGTTACACAATTTTCCTTTTGCTGGACATTTGTTTTCTTTTGCAAGGTGTCCTGAGTATCCACATCGATGACACTCCCGTTGACTTGATTCAAGAAATTTTCTTTTCTTGCCATACTGAGGTTCTTCGATTTTATGCACCTGTTCAACTTGTTCTTTGTTATCAGCGAATAATTTTTCTTGATACGTAACAGTTTCAAAAATTTTGGCTACGCTCACTATTTTGTCAAGGCTAGCACCTTGCTTAAGTAATTCTCGGCGTAATGAAGCGGATTGGCAATTTTCAATGACCTGATCTTTCACGTATTCTTCCATCTTGTCTCCAAAACCACAACGGTCTGCTTGTACACGCAATCTCATGATAAAAGAATCGAAACTCTCTCCGGATTTCTGTTTTACTTGACGCAACAGATGTCGTTCGTAGGTTGGGTTTTGTTTTGGAAGAAAAAAATTATCCAGTCTGGCAATTGCTTCTTGATAAGCAGTCCTATTCGGGATATATCTTTCTACATTTGCAAGTGGCCCGCAACTGTCGGTGTTCGGTAATTCTGGTAGTGAATCAAATATTTGCTGTACGTTTGAGCCAACAAAATGTAGCAAAAGGTCTTTTTTTCCAATCGTCATCGTCGATTCGACAAGCCCGTAGCATAATTTCGAACGATCTGAGCCACTTTTTCCATTCCACACCTATATTTTCGGAATACCCTTCGTAATTGAACGGTTGAGCCGCAAGGCCTGGCATTCGCAAGATGTCTGAAATAAAATTCATAGCACAAAAAAAATTAGTCCAATATTCATTTACATGCATGTAAGCATACATGTGCACACGTTTACACACCCACTCACACCGGTGTTAACCAGTGCAAATTTTTTCAATACAACCATGAACATGGAATTGAAGAGATTGTCCATCCCTGCCTATTGTATGGGGGCGTGTGTGTGTCTTTATGTGAAAGGACAATACCGCGTTTATTCTTTCACTTTTTTCGTTTCTAAAAATTCTTCATTGAAGCAACTCCTATCGTCTCATCATGCTCGCACACGCACACACATTGGAAGGACAAAACCACGTTTTGTCGTTATGTGTTGCAAAATTCTGCATTGAAGCAAATTCCAACGTCCCATCACGTTCGCACACGCACACACATTGAAGGAACAAAACCCCGTTTCACCGTTACGTTTCGTAAAATTCTACCTTGAAGCAAACTCCAACGTCTCATCGCGCTTGCACATACACACTTGGAGCCCATTCTTTTCACGCTTTCCGGGTACTTCTGCATTGAAGCAACTGATGACAAAATCCGGCGTCATTACGATGAAAATTATTTTTTTCATTTGTCACTCAACGGCATTCAAGCTATCGTTTGCTTGCTGTATTTTAGCACTGCATTTAAGCACGCAACCAATATTCACTTTTCCCACAGAACAAAACAAATTTATCATTCACTGCATTTAAGCAACCAAACCGGTAGTTTGGACATTCTTGTAGTACCTTTCCTACACTTCAACTTTAACAATGCTTACCCATAGGATTCATAACTCTGCCTTCTTTGAATTTCACTTCTTTTTGGAGCCGGGTTCGTTTTTTTTTCTCGTCGCCAATGTAGTGTCGTGGTTTAGCACGTCTGGATCCTTCCTCGGTCTCCACACAACTGACTCTTTATTCTTCTCTAGTCCATCATTCCCAACTGACATACCAAGATTGCTTAACTAAGATATCCCCCAAAGGTTGCTACACTACAGGCCCCTATACTTGTTTTGCAGATGTGTGCCGAAAACAGACAGTTGTTTTATTATTATTATTTATTTAATCTTCAACGGGCCGTATGGCCTAATTAAGATGTAACAGTTCAATAAAAAAATACATAGCAAAAACAAGATTTGCATCGCAATTCACTGCGGCCACGGCAAAAGCCGGACGTTCCTTGAAGCACTGAGTTGAGATGTCGAAGTCGAAGCAATCCGAGACAGTGTTGAAGACAGCCGACATGCGGAACATAGGGTCAGACCGACCAGCACTGGAACGGGGTTGAGCGAGCCGTAGAGTTTCTCTGGACCTAAGTGTTCGGGATGGTGCATAGATATCGACTCGATGCAACAAAGGCGATGAGTCGATAGAGCCATTTAGCAATCCAGCGATGAAAGAGCACTGTGCATTGCGTCTTCTAACCGAAAGAGGTTCAAGGCCTAGAAGACGGCACCGCGCAGCATACGGAGGAAGATTATTGCGATCCTGCCAGGGAAGTAGGCGTAGGGCATATCTCGTGAGCTTACGTTGAATCGCCTCAAGTCGAGCAATTGAAGAAGCGGTAGTTGGGCTCCAGACTACGCACGAATATTCCAGAACCGAACGAACGATACAGTTGTACACAGCTTTGATGCACATGGGGTTGCGGAACTCATTAGTTGTCCGGATAACCACGCCAAGTAATTGATTTCCTCTGGCTACAACGTCATCGATATGCTGTTTAAAGTTCAAACTAGAGTCAAGCAGAACGCCCAGGTCTTTGGCATGATTCTGTCGATTAACTGCAGTGCCGTCCATGAAGTAGGTCCCAGTCACTGGGCTCCTGCATCGACTAAAAGACACACAGTAGCATTTCTCGATGCAGATAGTCAGTCCATTACGCTTGCACCACGAACAGAAAATTTCGATGCAGTCTTGCAGGAATGTACAATCACCTCCCAATTGACATTTTCGAGCACGAATAACCGGGAATTCGAGCAAATTCCCTTAAACTGGAGCCTTAAACTTCCCTTAAACTGCACCAGTTTAAGGGAATTCAGAAAAAGTCCTGTAAAATCAACTGTGATGCGACTTTTTCGTTGCTTTCTTCTAGATTCGATCGGAAATGATGTTTCCTATCGTTATAGTGGGTCATGTAGCCATTTTATTCTTAAAAAATATCGATTTTTATAAAATAACGTCACACAAAATTCGATTTTGTTTTGCATAAAAAAATCAAAGCTTCGAATGTAAAATGAGCTCGACGGCATAGTCCATCGATAGAAGAAAGTCTAATTTACGAGCACGCCAAATCTTAGCGCTTTCAACACACTTGATCACACACAAATCCACAATTTCAGGCGTATCGAGTACTAATCGAGCAGATATGTAAAAACAAAATCGAGCAAATGTCACTTGGGCTGTGTTGTGAATAGGCGCAAAAAATTTGCGTCGTCGGCAAACAGACTGATACTGTCGAGAGGTAAAGCGAGGGTAACATCGTTGATAAACAATATGAAGAGAAGCGGGCCAATATTGCTTCCTTGTGGCACACCCGAGCTGCTGACTATTTCTTTGGACATGTGCTTATCAATTTTCACGATGTATGTGCGATTAATTAGGTAAGACTTAAGCCACTGTACGAGCGGGCTGGGAACTCCTAGCTTATCGAGTTTAGCGAGAAGAATTGCGTGCGGAAGAGAGTCGAATGCTGCTTTCAGATCTGTATAAATTGCATCGACTTGAGCTCCGGCATCAATTTGACTAGTGCAATAGGTTACAAATTCAACCAGGTTCGTGGTAGTCGACTTTTTTGGCACGAATCCATGTTGATACGGGCTTAGGTAGCTGCGGCATGCATGTAGCAGATTTTTGTATATCACTAGTTCGAAAACCTTGGCAATGGCACACAAAGATGTAATACCCCGGTAGTTGATGGCATCTGTCCTGTCGCCCTTTTTGTAAACAGGAACCATCCAAGATTTCCTCCATGTTTTGGGAAAGTAGCCATTGGCTAGCGATGCATTGAACAATTTTTCAAGGATAGGTGCTACTGTCGTTTGACAGTGTTTCAGCACGGTAGAAGGAATTCCGTCGGGTCCAGGAGCAAAAGGAAGGCTTTAAATGCGCTAGGGCAGATAAAACGATCTCACTGTCGGTGAAAGGAGTGCTCATGTTAATTGCGCCAGCCGGAGCCCGCTGCGCAAAGCGACGGAAGGCGTTATGGCGTTCTGAGAATTTTATCATGCCCTCTTTTTCTCTCCAACGGCAAATTTGTCGAGCAGCTCGTCGAGCTGCCCGTCCCTGGCTCCGCCTCATTCCCCTCGCCTGAGCGCGCTGTCGAAGGTTTGGATGTGTTGGTGCGTCAGACGGCCAATCGCTGTCAGCCGTCGTCCGTGCTTTTTCCCTCATAGCGCTATCTCTTTCTCGCATGTGGACAATGCTCGCGAGCTGTTGTGGCGCCTAAAAATGCCGTTAACAAACATTGCGGCGATGAAGTTGTATTTTCACAAATCAAACCAAAAAAGCGCAATAAGTTTAATCGATGCAATGTAAAAATGACTACGGAATCGCTAGCGCACGATGGAGGGTTTGCTGTGCAACGCGCAGAACCCTAATTCGCTCTAACACGTTTCTAACACTAAGCTTTTGCTTTCGTCTGTTGTGGATTACATAGATATGCTAAGCATCCTGCGCATGATTGTGAGTGTGCGTGTGTATGCAAAACTGTCGCCAAATGTAATTTCTTCCGGAATGTTATGATCCATCGGTCAAAGAAAGGAAGGTGTTCATGAAAGGCGGAAAGACGAATTAGGCCGTGAGGAGGGGGTACTGATACACAGCTGTTGGAAGATTGAACAGTATACTTAAATTGCCGGCGGATAGGGGGGGGGGATGTTGGCCATGGGACCCCTACGATCATCGGTCACAGGCCCTAAAATTGTAGTCGCCATGGGGGGAGGGGAGGTGCAAATGGTTCTCCAGCCACGGAGCCCCAACGACCATCTTTCCGGGGGGCCCTTATCGCTAATACTCTGTCCAATTGTAGACATACGGCATACTACAGACTAGAGATCTTCGGTGACCGCCTAGTCCGCCTACCGTTAGATCCACCGCTGGTTCATGACGGTGTTTTTTTTTTACTGTGGAGGTGCATCCTTCCCCCTGCCTGCTGCGTATGCACCGGGCAGGAGACAGTGTGGCAGTATGCAAGTTGCACACTGGATAGGAACGGGCCCGCGGCACCGCCATCATTCCGCAAGTTGCCCGCGGCACCGCCATCATTCCGCACATCTGTATGCCCGTCGTGGGTTCTAACCGCGTATGAGCCGTTCGCCGTAGCAAGAGCTGACTATCCGGCTACGTGGTACTCAAGTCCTGAAAAGGCCGGCATGACCGCGTAGGCCATTACGCCAATAATAATAATAATAAGAAGAAGAAGAACTTAGCATAGCAGTCCACACCCGGGGAAGGTTTTTGTTGTGACTTTGGTGCTGCCTGGTCTTCCGCTGTGACGCGACAAATGCACTCGATCAAAACATGAACCTACCGATCCGAACCCATTCCAAGGCATTGCCGGTCAATCGGCGTCATGATAACTACTCCAAACCAACAAGCCACCAGATTCTGGACGGACAGGTGCAGCACCATACGCGCACCGTAATAAACAAATCCAGAATCCTCTTTTGTATGGATTCACTTCAAAATGTTGTTTCCACTTGCGCCCGCTAGCTGAATTAGAAATAAATGTGCAACATATAACGCGCACGATTGCTTAGATCACGTGTTTTTTTAATACCCCCAACAGCAGAGCCGATCGCAAAGATGCCAATGCCAATTGTTGTGTAGTCTCTCATGTAGCGAGATCGAAAATGCATGGACGTTGTAGCCGCAGCGGATGAAAATGTACGCATCAGAATCAAATAGTTTTGGGGTTTCCAAACGCACGCACACACACAAACACGCGCGCGCAAACTCTCTCACACACACACACACACACACACACACACACACACACACACACAAACACATACACACACACACACACACACATGCACGCACACACACACGCACGCACGCACGCATACACACATACATGCACGCGAGCACGCACGCATACACACACGCACACATGCACGTACCCACGAAAGCGCGAACGCAAGCACGCACCCACGAAAGCGCGAACGCCAGCACGCACCCACGAAAGCGCGAACGCAAGCACGCACCCTCCACCAAATCCCCCCTCCCCTTCCGCAATCATCAGCTATCATATAGCGCATCCTCATCCCTAGCGCCGGGCGGGGTGGGGGATCGCGACATGATAGAGTGAACGGCCACTTTCCCCGCGCTGTGTGTGTGTGTGTGACGAGACCCAAAAACTCGAGACAGATTTCGGCACATTAAAAAAAAAAAAATTATAGCCACTATACATTGTGCTACATGAAGCATAGAAGGTCGTTGAAGCATTAAACAAGTTCAAATTAAAAAAATATTAGATTAGTGTTAGACGTTCTCTTACGCTTGTTTTAAATAGGCTTCTTCACCCTCAATGGTCGAATGGTCTCATCAGCAGCGGCACGAAATAAAATAAACCATCAATACACCGATAACACTTAGAATCCCAATCCAGCTTCTCCCACAGCGTCTCAAGGCCACACACAAATTAATAAATGCTAACACCCACCAATAACAATACACAACCGCAATGCACATAGGGGAAGGTAGGTAAAGACGGACACTGCGGGTAAGATGGACACTTCTCATAAATGCATGAAAAAGGTAATTTTCGAGTAATTCAACAATGTAGAATCCAAACTGAAGGTAATACAACACATTTGAGAACATTTTTCGTGTAATATATGCGAAATTGGTTAAATTCACGAACAAAACAAATTTTCAATTGTGCGCAGCTTTTTGGATCTAATTTGATTACTGCAGGTCGTAAGCTCTGTAACTTGCATTGTTTATATTTTCGGAAGTTTTATTACATGAACGATTTGTCATGAATGTTAAGCAAAAAACTGGCGAAAGAACGAGAATGAAAGAATTAAAAAATCTTGTTTTCTGCTGGTTTAAACATCCTGACACCAAAGCGGGAAAGACGGACACTTTGTCATAGGGAAAGATGGACACCGAATTTGTTGAGTTATTTTACTTCTTATATCAATTGGTGATGAATATATCTCTTCAAACACCTTGAATAAGGGTATTCCGAAGCAATAAACCAATCAGCAATTAGAGAAAGTATTGAAATAAGTGAGAAATGAAACACCGGTCAAAATAGTAGCCATTCGTTATGCTATTACTCGCTCGACGCTGATGAGGCGCTTCACGAAATCCAATATCTTGTGACGACTTGAACAACTTTCATAATAAAAAAAAGATGAAGTACTGATATCAAATCGTTCAGGAATAGATGAGAGATTATATGGCTTTACAGAATGGGGTTCAAAAAGTTCAATCTTCAATGTAAGAAATGGCTGGACCTGTTAACAAGTCCCTCAAATATGCTGTGGTCGCGGACTTTCTGCGGAATAATATCCTAAAGCGATGTTTTAAATTGTTGTTCTGTAAGCTGATGCAACGTCCACTGTTAGTGCCCAATGTTAAAAAAGATGCCTTAAATTCTGCATTCTACGTTCTATTAGAAGCGGTGCTTACAATTCCTAAATTCACGGCTGAATGAAACGTCGTTGCAATTGGCCAAGAATTGGTTTATAAACGTACCAGGACGTGGAAAGCGATAGAATTTGTTAAATCACTGTAAAACTCTTCAATTCCCAACGTTTTCTAAAGGTGTCCATCTTAGCCTTCATGGTGTCCATCTTTCCCATATCAGGTGTCCGTCTTACCCGAACATTTCCAAACCGCACGAAAAAAATCATGTTTTTCATTTATGAAAAAAACGCAAAAATCGATAGAAATTTAAAAGTTTCAATACATTTTCTAATAAACCATGAGTGTAAGATAATGTATGCACATTTTCATGGTCGTTGCACCTATATATCCTTAGATTTTTACCATTTCCCTTAACGTGTCCGTCTTTACCTACCTTCCCCTACATGAATCAACGCATACACCACAACAACCAATCAGCTGGCGGCGGAAGGCACGGGCAGAAGCGCAAGTAAGGCAGGGCAGGGTGAGGGAGGGAGAAGAAGCGGACGAAAAACTGGGCGCCAATATTTTTAAATTGTTTGACCGTTTTTTTTGCTTCGCCGCCATAAATAGTTCGTCCATTTCGCCAGCAGATGGCGCTAAACTTGCTCGACCCAGCGCAGGAATCGCTGAAGTCCAGCGCGGGGATCGGGCCAAAATCTGCGCTGGCCAGCGCAGATTTTGGTGCATTTTCTGCGCTGGAAACTGCTCGAATTTGCGCAGCGGGCGTATCCACGCCCGAAATACGTACGTACGTTACCCAAAAATTTGAACCTACTACAAAGCTTTTCTGATATTACTGATTGTTTATTCATTGATATCAATTAAAAATTGGTGGAATTGAAATTGGTGTTTTTATAGATGCGCAGGGTGGCAGTCCATTCTGCTCATGTTCATCTCTGTTTCATAAAGTTTTATACAGATGTAAACTATATTTTGTCGAAACAAGTTTGTTGATTTGATGCACTCACGGTTACCACGAAATTTCAACAAGAACAGCAAAGTGGTGTGAAGATTTTTCTCAACCAAAACGTTAACCCCGCAAGCCGAATACGCACCTAATATTTTATCGGGGTGTCTGTAAGAGGTTACCAAAATCAAGTTTTTTGTTTATCGCGAGCAAGCGGGCATCGTATTATGTTTTCTTTTAAGGCTCAGACATGTCGTTTTGACAGAATAAATAGCTGCATTTTCAGTAATTTATTTGACTGATATTCAGTGAAACGACAAAACCATGTATTACTCAATAGATTTCAGTAAAAAATGTAACTGCAGCAAACTTAGAAAATTTGCAGTGTATGATTCGTACACCATTCGCCCCCCCCCCCCCCCCCCCCCCTTCGATGCATTTGATGAAGGGGCCCCGTCTACCATAACGCCTAGGGCCTCGGAAAGGCTTGACCCGCCACTGGGCGCCACAACAGCTCGCTAGCATTGACCATACGCGAGAAAGAAATGGCGCTATGGAGGGAAAAAGCACGGACGATGGCTGACAGCGATTGGCCGTTTAATTTCTGCTCGCTTTTTCGATCGTTTTCCGCCAAAAGCGCTGAAAATTTCGAAATATTTAATTTAAAAATTTGCAACAATTTTGAATGCGAAATATTTCACAGCCATGGGCTGTGAAATATCCCGTCAAACAATCCCGTCAAACAATGCGAGGGTTGCGAAAGATTTCATGTACTCGAAATCTTATGGTATTTTAAAAAATCGTTGATTTTTATTCAAGAATTATATTTTGTGCGGTAGTATTTGGCGAAAAGATCACTATTTAAATTTTTGTGGATTTTTGAAAACCAAAATGTCAAAATCCAGGTGTTTTGTATGCTACAAATCGCACTGTTATACCTGCTCTCGAGGTGCTATAATTATAACTGCTAAAACTAGCCCGCTGCGCAAAGCGACGGAAGGCGTTATGGCGTTCTGAGAATTTTATCATGCCTTCTTTTTCTCTCCAACGGCAAATTTGTCGAGCAGCTCGTCGAGCTGCCCGTCCCTGGCTCCGCCTCATTCCCCTCGCCTGAGCGCGCTGTCGAAGGTTTGGATGTGTTGGTGCGTCAGACGGCCAATCGCTGTCAGCCGTCGTCCGTGCTTTTTCCCTCATAGCGCTATCTCTTTCTCGCATGTGGACAATGCTCGCGAGCTGTTGTGGCGCCTAAAAATGCCGTTAACAAACATTGCGGCGATGAAGTTGTATTTTCACAAATCAAACCAAAAAAGCGCAATAAGTTTAATCGATGCAATGTAAAAATGACTACGGAATCGCTAGCGCACGATGGAGGGTTTGCTGTGCAACGCGCAGAACCCTAATTCGCTCTAACACGTTTCTAACACTAAGCTTTTGCTTTCGTCTGTTGTGGATTACATAGATATGCTAAGCATCCTGCGCATGATTGTGAGTGTGCGTGTGTATGCAAAACTGTCGCCAAATGTAATTTCTTCCGGAATGTTATGATCCATCGGTCAAAGAAAGGAAGGTGTTCATGAAAGGCGGAAAGACGAATTAGGCCGTGAGGAGGGGGTACTGATACACAGCTGTTGGAAGATTGAACAGTATACTTAAATTGCCGGCGGATAGGGGGGGGGGATGTTGGCCATGGGACCCCTACGATCATCGGTCACAGGCCCTAAAATTGTAGTCGCCATGGGGGGAGGGGAGGTGCAAATGGTTCTCCAGCCACGGAGCCCCAACGACCATCTTTCCGGGGGGCCCTTATCGCTAATACTCTGTCCAATTGTAGACATACGGCATACTACAGACTAGAGATCTTCGGTGACCGCCTAGTCCGCCTACCGTTAGATCCACCGCTGGTTCATGACGGTGTTTTTTTTTTTACTGTGGAGGTGCATCCTTCCCCCTGCCTGCTGCGTATGCACCGGGCAGGAGACAGTGTGGCAGTATGCAAGTTGCACACTGGATAGGAACGGGCCCGCGGCACCGCCATCATTCCGCAAGTTGCCCGCGGCACCGCCATCATTCCGCACATCTGTATGCCCGTCGTGGGTTCTAACCGCGTATGAGCCGTTCGCCGTAGCAAGAGCTGACTATCCGGCTACGTGGTACTCAAGTCCTGAAAAGGCCGGCATGACCGCGTAGGCCATTACGCCAATAATAATAATAATAAGAAGAAGAAGAACTTAGCATAGCAGTCCACACCCGGGGAAGGTTTTTGTTGTGACTTTGGTGCTGCCTGGTCTTCCGCTGTGACGCGACAAATGCACTCGATCAAAACATGAACCTACCGATCCGAACCCATTCCAAGGCATTGCCGGTCAATCGGCGTCATGATAACTACTCCAAACCAACAAGCCACCAGATTCTGGACGGACAGGTGCAGCACCATACGCGCACCGTAATAAACAAATCCAGAATCCTCTTTTGTATGGATTCACTTCAAAATGTTGTTTCCACTTGCGCCCGCTAGCTGAATTAGAAATAAATGTGCAACATATAACGCGCACGATTGCTTAGATCACGTGTTTTTTTAATACCCCCAACAGCAGAGCCGATCGCAAAGATGCCAATGCCAATTGTTGTGTAGTCTCTCATGTAGCGAGATCGAAAATGCATGGACGTTGTAGCCGCAGCGGATGAAAATGTACGCATCAGAATCAAATAGTTTTGGGGTTTCCAAACGCACGCACACACACAAACACGCGCGCGCAAACTCTCTCACACACACACACACACACACACACACACACACACACACACACACAACACATACACACACACACACACACACATGCACGCACACACACACGCACGCACGCACGCATACACACATACATGCACGCGAGCACGCACGCATACACACACGCACACATGCACGTACCCACGAAAGCGCGAACGCAAGCACGCACCCACGAAAGCGCGAACGCCAGCACGCACCCACGAAAGCGCGAACGCAAGCACGCACCCTCCACCAAATCCCCCCTCCCCTTCCGCAATCATCAGCTATCATATAGCGCATCCTCATCCCTAGCGCCGGGCGGGGTGGGGGATCGCGACATGATAGAGTGAACGGCCACTTTCCCCGCGCTGTGTGTGTGTGTGTGACGAGACCCAAAAACTCGAGACAGATTTCGGCACATAAAAAAAAAAAAATTATAGCCACTATACATTGTGCTACATGAAGCATAGAAGGTCGTTGAAGCATTAAACAAGTTCAAATTAAAAAAATATTAGATTAGTGTTAGACGTTCTCTTACGCTTGTTTTAAATAGGCTTCTTCACCCTCAATGGTCGAATGGTCTCATCAGCAGCGGCACGAAATAAAATAAACCATCAATACACCGATAACACTTAGAATCCCAATCCAGCTTCTCCCACAGCGTCTCAAGGCCACACACAAATTAATAAATGCTAACACCCACCAATAACAATACACAACCGCAATGCACATAGGGGAAGGTAGGTAAAGACGGACACTGCGGGTAAGATGGACACTTCTCATAAATGCATGAAAAAGGTAATTTTCGAGTAATTCAACAATGTAGAATCCAAACTGAAGGTAATACAACACATTTGAGAACATTTTTCGTGTAATATATGCGAAATTGGTTAAATTCACGAACAAAACAAATTTTCAATTGTGCGCAGCTTTTTGGATCTAATTTGATTACTGCAGGTCGTAAGCTCTGTAACTTGCATTGTTTATATTTTCGGAAGTTTTATTACATGAACGATTTGTCATGAATGTTAAGCAAAAAACTGGCGAAAGAACGAGAATGAAAGAATTAAAAAATCTTGTTTTCTGCTGGTTTAAACATCCTGACACCAAAGCGGGAAAGACGGACACTTTGTCATAGGGAAAGATGGACACCGAATTTGTTGAGTTATTTTACTTCTTATATCAATTGGTGATGAATATATCTCTTCAAACACCTTGAATAAGGGTATTCCGAAGCAATAAACCAATCAGCAATTAGAGAAAGTATTGAAATAAGTGAGAAATGAAACACCGGTCAAAATAGTAGCCATTCGTTATGCTATTACTCGCTCGACGCTGATGAGGCGCTTCACGAAATCCAATATCTTGTGACGACTTGAACAACTTTCATAATAAAAAAAAGATGAAGTACTGATATCAAATCGTTCAGGAATAGATGAGAGATTATATGGCTTTACAGAATGGGGTTCAAAAAGTTCAATCTTCAATGTAAGAAATGGCTGGACCTGTTAACAAGTCCCTCAAATATGCTGTGGTCGCGGACTTTCTGCGGAATAATATCCTAAAGCGATGTTTTAAATTGTTGTTCTGTAAGCTGATGCAACGTCCACTGTTAGTGCCCAATGTTAAAAAAGATGCCTTAAATTCTGCATTCTACGTTCTATTAGAAGCGGTGCTTACAATTCCTAAATTCACGGCTGAATGAAACGTCGTTGCAATTGGCCAAGAATTGGTTTATAAACGTACCAGGACGTGGAAAGCGATAGAATTTGTTAAATCACTGTAAAACTCTTCAATTCCCAACGTTTTCTAAAGGTGTCCATCTTAGCCTTCATGGTGTCCATCTTTCCCATATCAGGTGTCCGTCTTACCCGAACATTTCCAAACCGCACGAAAAAAATCATGTTTTTCATTTATGAAAAAAACGCAAAAATCGATAGAAATTTAAAAGTTTCAATACATTTTCTAATAAACCATGAGTGTAAGATAATGTATGCACATTTTCATGGTCGTTGCACCTATATATCCTTAGATTTTTACCATTTCCCTTAACGTGTCCGTCTTTACCTACCTTCCCCTACATGAATCAACGCATACACCACAACAACCAATCAGCTGGCGGCGGAAGGCACGGGCAGAAGCGCAAGTAAGGCAGGGCAGGGTGAGGGAGGGAGAAGAAGCGGACGAAAAACTGGGCGCCAATATTTTTAAATTGTTTGACCGTTTTTTTTGCTTCGCCGCCATAAATAGTTCGTCCATTTCGCCAGCAGATGGCGCTAAACTTGCTCGACCCAGCGCAGGAATCGCTGAAGTCCAGCGCGGGGATCGGGCCAAAATCTGCGCTGGCCAGCGCAGATTTTGGTGCATTTTCTGCGCTGGAAACTGCTCGAATTTGCGCAGCGGGCGTATCCACGCCCGAAATACGTACGTACGTTACCCAAAAATTTGAACCTACTACAAAGCTTTTCTGATATTACTGATTGTTTATTCATTGATATCAATTAAAAATTGGTGGAATTGAAATTGGTGTTTTTATAGATGCGCAGGGTGGCAGTCCATTCTGCTCATGTTCATCTCTGTTTCATAAAGTTTTATACAGATGTAAACTATATTTTGTCGAAACAAGTTTGTTGATTTGATGCACTCACGGTTACCACGAAATTTCAACAAGAACAGCAAAGTGGTGTGAAGATTTTTCTCAACCAAAACGTTAACCCCGCAAGCCGAATACGCACCTAATATTTTATCGGGGTGTCTGTAAGAGGTTACCAAAATCAAGTTTTTTGTTTATCGCGAGCAAGCGGGCATCGTATTATGTTTTCTTTTAAGGCTCAGACATGTCGTTTTGACAGAATAAATAGCTGCATTTTCAGTAATTTATTTGACTGATATTCAGTGAAACGACAAAACCATGTATTACTCAATAGATTTCAGTAAAAAATGTAACTGCAGCAAACTTAGAAAATTTGCAGTGTATGATTCGTACACCATTCGCCCCCCCCCCCCCCCCCCCCCCCTTCGATGCATTTGATGAAGGGGCCCCGTCTACCATAACGCCTAGGGCCTCGGAAAGGCTTGACCCGCCACTGGGCGCCACAACAGCTCGCTAGCATTGACCATACGCGAGAAAGAAATGGCGCTATGGAGGGAAAAAGCACGGACGATGGCTGACAGCGATTGGCCGTTTAATTTCTGCTCGCTTTTTCGATCGTTTTCCGCCAAAAGCGCTGAAAATTTCGAAATATTTAATTTAAAAATTTGCAACAATTTTGAATGCGAAATATTTCACAGCCATGGGCTGTGAAATATCCCGTCAAACAATCCCGTCAAACAATGCGAGGGTTGCGAAAGATTTCATGTACTCGAAATCTTATGGTATTTTAAAAAATCGTTGATTTTTATTCAAGAATTATATTTTGTGCGGTAGTATTTGGCGAAAAGATCACTATTTAAATTTTTGTGGATTTTTGAAAACCAAAATGTCAAAATCCAGGTGTTTTGTATGCTACAAATCGCACTGTTATACCTGCTCTCGAGGTGCTATAATTATAACTGCTAAAACTAGCCCGCTGCGCAAAGCGACGGAAGGCGTTATGGCGTTCTGAGAATTTTATCATGCCTTCTTTTTCTCTCCAACGGCAAATTTGTCAAGCAGCTCGTCGAGCTACCCGTCCCTGGCTCCGCCTCGTACCCCTCGCCTGAGCACGCTGTCGAAGGTTTGAATGTGTTGGTGCGTCAGACGGCCAATCGCTGTCAGCCGTCGTCCGTGCTTTTTCCCACCATAGCGCTATCTCTTTCTCGCGTGTGGTCAATGCTCGCGAGCTGTTGTGGCGCCTAAAAATGCCGTTAACAAACATTGCGGCGATGAAGTTGTATTTTCACAAATCAAACCAAAAAAGCGCAATAAGTTCAAACACTGCAATGTAAAAATGACCAAGGAAACGCCAGCTCACTCGCAGAACCCTAATTCGCATTAACACGTTCATCCCGACGCTGATTTTAATCAACTTTCCGTTCCGCCAGCATCAAGAACGCAAGCTGATTGTGAAACCAGCATCCTGGAAAGTTCACTGGTAGTCCCTGGGACATGTCATCGTGCTGAACGTGTTAAGCATTAAGCATAACTTTGTTACCCTAAGCTTTTGCTTTCGTATGCTGTAGATTACATAGATATCCTGAGCTATCCGCGCGTGGGTGTGAGCGTGCGTGTGTGTGCAACACTTTCGCCAAATGTGTTTTCTTCCGGAATGTTATGATCCATCGGTCAAAGAAAGGAAGGTGTTCATGAAAGGCGGAAAGACGAATTGAGGCCCCTGTCAATGGTAACTGATGACCGGGAGCAGGGGGTACTGGCACACAGCTGTTGGAAGATTGAACGGTATACTTAAATTGCCGGCGGATGGGGGGGAGGGAGGGTGGCCATGGGACCCCTACGATCATCGGTCACAGGCCCTAAAATTGTAGTAGCAATGGGGGAAGGGGAGATGCAAATGGTTCTCCAGCCACGGAGCCCCAACGACCATCTTTCCGGGGGCCCTTGTCGTTAATACTCTGTACACTTGTAGAGATCATCGGCGACCGCCTAGTCCGCCTACCGTTAGGTCCGCCGCTGGTTCATGACGATTTTTTTTATCGTGGAGGTCCATCCTTCCCCCTACCTGCAGCGTATGCATCGGGCAAGAGACAGTGTGGCAGTATGCAAGTTGCCCGCTGGATAGGAGCGGTCCCGCGGCACCGCTATCATTCAGCACATCTGCATGCCCGTCGTGGGCTCTAACCGCGTATGAACCGTCCGCCGTAGCAAGAGGTGACTATCCGGCTACGTGGTACTCAAGTCCTGAAAAGGCCGGCATGATCGCGTAGGCCATTACGCCAATAATAATAATTATAATAATAAGAAGAACTTAGCATAGCAGTCCACACTCGGGGAAGGTTTTTGTTTTGACTTTGGTGCTGCCGGGTCTACTGCTGTGGCGCGACAAATGCACGGAATGCAATCGACCAAAACATGAACCTACCGATCCGAACCCATTCCTAGGCATTGCCGGTCAATCGGCGTCATGATAACTACTCCAAACCAACAAGCCACCAGATTCTGGACGGACAGGTGCAGCACCATACGCGCACCGTAATAAACAAATCCAGAATCCTCTTTTGTATGAATTCAATTCAAAATGTTGTTTCAACTTGCGTCCGCTAGCTGAATTCGAAATAAATGTGCAATATATCACACGCACGTTTGCTTAGATCGTGTGTCTTTTTAATACCCCCAACAGCAGAGCCGATCGCAAAGATGTCAATGCCAATGGTTGTGTTGTCTCTCAGGTAGCGAGATCGAAAATGCATGGACTTTGTAGCTGCTACCTCGATTCAGGCTACCTTATCGGAAGAAAGGCTGGTTCAGCTATCATGTAGCGCATCCTCATCCCTAGCGCCGGGCGGGGTGGGGAATCGCGACATGATAGAGTGAACGGTCGCTTTCCCCGCGCTGTGTGTGTGCGTGTGTGTGACGAGACCCGAAAACGCGAGACAGATTTCGGCACATTAAAAAAAAATATTTTATTGCCACTATACACTGTGCTACATGATGCTTAGACGGTCGCTGAAGCATCAAACACGTTCAAATTAAAAAATATTAGATTAGTGTTAGACGTTCTCGTACGCTTGTTTTAAATAGGCTTCTTCACCCTCAATTGGCAGGGGCATCGAATGGTCTCATCAGCAGCGGCACGCAATAAAATAAACCATCAATACACCGATAACACTTTGAATCCCAATCCAGCTTCTACCACAGCGTCTCAAGGTCACACACAAATTAATAAATGCTAACACCCACCAATAACAATACACAACCGCAATAGCACATATGAGTATCAACGCATACACCGCAACAGCCAATCAGCTGGCGGCAGAAGGCACGGGCAGAAGCGCAAGTAAGGCAAGGCAGGGTGAGGGAGGGAGAAGAAGCGGACGAAAAAATGGGCGCCAATATTTTTAAATTTTTTGACCGTTTTTTTTGCTCCGCCGTCATAAATAGTTCGTCCATTTCGCCAGCAGATGGCACTAAACTTGCTCGACCCAGCGCAGGAATCGCTGAAGTCCAGCGCGGGGAACGGGCCAAAATCTGCGCTGGCCAGCGCAGATTTTGGTGCATTTTCTGCGCTGGAAACTGCTCGAATTTGCGCAGCGGGAGGTGTGAAAAAACTACCAAGGCACGCAAGCTCTTTAATGCGAGGGCTCTGGGGCGGTGAACTTGTATGGCGTGCGAGCCCTCGCGCGCTCTCGCAAATCGCTGTCAATTGCATGGCATTTTTAGCTTTGTTTGATGGAACTGGATTTTTAGTACAAGAAATTGGTGGCGTTTTCGGTATCTTGGTTATATGGGTATCATAAAATTTCAAGCAAATGATACTACTTGCAACCCTCGCTACGCCACCAATTTCTTGTAATAAAAATCCAGTTTCATCAAACAAAGCCAAAAAACTATCAGTTTGGTGGATTATAGTATACGGGGGATACGGGCACGATACAACTATCCCAAGTACCAAATCAATAATGAAATATTTTAATTTTTTTGGAATAACTAAGTTTGTCGGGCCAGCTAGTATGTGCATATGTGTGTTTGTTTACTTGCGAATAATATCTTCCATTTCGCTGGTCAGTGCATAGTTTTTAGACTAATAATATTGTTGAAGTTGAAGTGCAGTGATGTAAGTGAATGAATTTAATCAATCGAGGAGTTAAAATCCTGTCCAGCATATTGACCTTAGCCAACCCTTGACCAAACTTTCCCTCAATGCGTTTTTGGAAAAGATGGGTTAAGGGTGGGCAAGATAAATACATCGGATCGGAACTGGCAGCTCCTATTGTTCTAAAATTTGGTGGTTTAACGACTGAATCGACCACCACAAACCCACGTGGGTTTAAAGTGGTTTTACAGTGGGTTAAGGATGATTTGGTTATTTGAGTATACAGCAATTATCCGCAGTACGCGATACTCGATATACGCGAATTCGCTGTACGCGATTCCTCTAAATTAGACAGCTCCATGTGTTTTTGCAAATATTTTAATTTTTTGAAATATGTTATGCTCTTTTTGAATTTCTTTAATGTTCTTAATGCATTTTGCATTAAATTTGTGCAAAAGATATCTTTTTTATAACAAAAAACTTTAATTAAAAACTCTGTGGCGATATTTTTCAACCCTCGAACCGGTAGTGTAAACTATTTTTCCATAGGAATCCGCTATACGCGAAAACTCGAGATACGCTATTGCGCTCGGTCCCGTACGATAGCGTATATCGGATAATGACTGTATCTTTAAGTCACTATATAAGACGTCGTAAATCGGTTTTGATATGAGACTGGTATCATGATTTGGCTATTTGGGGTTTTTCCTAAATAACCTGCATAATTACAGTAGAACGTCGATTATCCAGCGGCGGATTTACCGGCGGGCAGCTTAACCGTGCTCATAAATGTGACAACTGTTCAAACGTACGGAGAAAATTTGCAGCGATAGTCAAGTGGGCAACTAGTTTTTTGTGCAGCTTTGTAGTTTCTAGTGGTATTTTCGGAATTCATTTTTGCTTATGATCAGTTGTAAAACCTATAGTTATTGATTAAAATAATATTCTACTAACGATTAACCGATTGATTCAAAGTGAGTTAATCATAAAACTAGTGAATTTTATATTTTTTTATGAATTTGACATTTCTAGAACCATTATCCGTGCAAATCGATTAACCGGCAACCGTCCGTTCCCGGGCTGACCGGATAATCGACGTTCTGCTGTACATTGAAAGATAAAATCGGATGCGACAATCCGACGCAATCAAAAATTATAATTTTTCGGAATTTTCCGTCGTACGACAAAATATAAATTTCATCTGATAAAATCGCATCCGATCAGCGTTACCATTACCCTTACAGCTTGCCCATTTAAGACCTGAAATTTGATCATTCTTATTGAAAATCCACAAAAATGCATTAAGTGTTAATTACGACGAATATCTGTGTATACACAGAAAATTCATGAGTGTAATAAACAAATTATCGATAATATCAAACAAAAAAATCGAGAGGAAGATACTACTCGAAACCTTGCTATGTATAAAGGGGTATGAAAAAAATGTCCCAACTAAAAAGCTCATCTTCAATAGATGGAATCTAAGTGTGTTCAGACTGTAGTTTAAACAGTTTTAATTAAAAAATTGTATTGAACAAGAGATGATTGCTTTTTACGTCAAACGTCTTTTATTCAAAATCTAGTAGTTCGTTTTCGACGCAGCGCTCTTCGTCTTACTAAATGTCTAGACTCTTGGTTCAGTACTGTTGTACCGTCTACCTCAGGTGTTTTTATTTCACGTTCATTGTAGTGCTCAGTAACTGTAGCGTACACACCCACAACTTCTCTCCATTGAGTCGTTGGCACGTTGACATTCGTCAAATAGTGAAAAGATGGTGTTAAAAGAAGGTTCACTGATAAATCATTCGCAGGATCGTCTGCTTGCCGGTAGCTGGGTGATGCTAATTCTGACGGTTCACGTATGTTGAAACTGGATAGACGATGGCGTTGTCGCTGACCTGCTGTTTGGCGGTAGTTATGATTACGCCTAGGAGATGTACAGCATGATACACAGTCATCGTTTGAATGTTTCAGAAGTTTCATAGGCGAAGAATGATTTTCTACCAATATGAATCGAAACGAAGACGCAGTATCGGTGGGAATTGTATTGGATAGAGCATTAGAAGATGTGGTTGATTTTAGTGTACTCGTTGCGTTTTCAGGCCGTTGCAATCCGATGTTATTGTTCGGTATATTTGTTTCATGGTAGCCTTGTTTCGTTCCAATTGATGAAATATGATTGTTGTTTTCGACATCCAGTTGCTGATGTATAAGAAGGCTTTCATTCCTCCATATCCAAAGATTATCCTTATGTGTTTTCCATTCATTGCACATAGTTTGTTGTCCACGTGTAACGACCCACTTCAGCATGGTGTGCTAAGAAAATGAAATATAAATATAGACATTTGTTATAAGTAAAAATATTACCAATTGTTAAAGTGTAAGGAGTAGAATAAACGTATACTTTTCACTTTTATAAACGTTTCATAGAGAGCGTGGAAAAAATATTTTAAAATGTGGTGGGTTAAGGACATAATCGACCATCCACGTGGATTTGATGTGGCTTTACAGTGTGTTAAGATCGATTTGGTTATTTGGGTATGCTGAACAGGATTTTAATACATCGATTACTTTAGCTCATTCACTTACATCACTGCAAAACTTCGGCAGTATAAAATAAAATAAAATGTGTACTGACCAGCGAAATGTAAGAATCCATTTGCTAGTAAACAAACACATACAAACACATATTACACAAGGATCCCAAATAACCAAATCGTCTTTAACCCAATGTAAAGCCACTACAAACGCACGTGGGTTTGTGGTGGTCGATTCAGTCGTTAATCTACCAAATTTTAGAACAATCGGAACAGACAGCTCCGATCCGATGTATTTATCTTGCCCCATCCACCTTTTCCAAAAATGTTTTGAGGAAAAGTTTGGTAGAGGGTTGGCTAAGGTCAATATGCTGAACAGGATTTTAACTTCTCGATTGATTAAATTCATTCACTTGTATCATTGCACCTCAACTTCAACAATAATATTAGTCTAAAAACTATGCACTGACCAGCGAAATTAAAGAATCCATTAGAAAGTAAACAAACACATATATACAAATATTACATATGGATGTTTCACAACAAACCAACTTAAACACACACTTTTCATTGCATTGTTTGCATAATTAAATAACATTTTAACACAGGTGAAATATGTTGAGCCAATAAATTACCCGTGCATAAAAAACTGACTTCAACAATATTGAAGTGGCCGCTTATGTGGTCGTGTGGCTTAAGCCACCAATCAGATTGTGTTTTGACTTTGTTTGATGGAACTGGATTTTTAGTACAAGAAATTGGTGGCGTTTTCGGTATCTTGGTTATTTGGGCTAAGTTATGCTGTGATGTAAGTGAATGAGTTAAAGTAATTGATGTGTTCAAATCATGTTAAGCATATTGACACTAGCCCGCCCTTGATCCATCTTTTCCTCGTCAACATGTTTGGAACAGGTGGGCCAAGCGCGGGCAAGGTC
The DNA here is from genome assembly GCF_943734685.1 of Anopheles coluzzii. NCBI lineage: Eukaryota > Metazoa > Arthropoda > Insecta > Diptera > Culicidae > Anopheles > Anopheles coluzzii. The sequence continues at coordinate 69,928,367 of NC_064670.1, forward strand.
AATACATATGATCGGAACTGACAGCTCCAATTGTTCTAAAATTTGGTGGGTTAACGACTGAATCGACCACCACAAACCCACGTGCGTTTGAAGTGGCTTTACAGTGGGTTTAGGCCGATTTGGTTATTTGGCGAAGAACGACAAAAAATCTCAAACATCTGATTATCATCGATATTTTGTTTAAGAAGTACTAAACAGGTACATAATTCAATTAGAAACATGCATTTTAGCATCAATATCAAAGCAATTGGCCACAACTTCGCCAAAAAGCTGTTTGTTAACGCTTTTTCTCGAACGTCAAATTTTTCACTTTTTGTCAACTTTTGTCAACTTTATTTCCTGGCTGCTCCAGCCCGTCAAACATTGCGAGGGTTGCGAGTAGTACCATCTGCTCGAAATCTTAAGATATTTTAAATAATACTTATTTTTTATTCATAAATATATATTTTTTGCAGTGTTATTCGTCGAAACGATCACTATTTCAAATTTTGTGGATTGTTGCAAAATAAAATGTCTAAATTCAGAAGTTTAGTATCCCGTCAAACATTGCAAGGGTTGCAAGTAGTATTATCTGCTCGAGATCTTATGATATTTTAAATAATATTTATTTTTTATCCATAATTTTTTTTGTGGTGTTATTCGTCGAAAAGATCACTTTATCAATTTTATTGGCTTTTTTCAAAATAAAATGTCAAAATTCAGGTGTTTAGTCTGCTACAAATCGCTTTGCTAAACGTGATCTCGCGATGCTATAATAACAAATTCCCGCCATGCAATTTACAGCGATTAGCGAGGGCGCGCGAAGGCTCGCACGTCATATAAGTTCACCGCCCCAGAGCCCTCGCATAAAAGAGCTTGCGCGCCTTGGTAGTTTTTTCACCCCTAGTTTTAGCAGTCCCGCCATGCAATTGACAGCGATTTGCGAGGGCGCGCGAGGGCTCGCACGCCATACAAGTTCACCGTCCCAGAGCCCTCGCATTAAAGAGCTTGCGTGCCTAGGCAGTTTTTTCGCCGCTAGTTTTAGCAGTTATAATTATAGCACCCCGAGAGCAGGTATAACATTGCAAATTATAGCTTACTAAACACCTAATTTTATAGCGATCTTTTCGACAAATAACACAGCAAAACAATTATAATTGAATAAAAAATAAATATTTTAAAATATTTTTAAAATATCTTAAGATTTCGAGCAGATGATACCACTTGCAACCCTCGCAATGTTTGACGGGATCTTAAGGTTTCGAGTAGATGATACCACGTGCAACCCTCGCAATGTTTGACGGGTATAAAGCGTGATCTTTTCGACGAACAACACTGCAAAAATATATAAATATAAATATAATACATAAATATCTCTATTATAAAATTCTAGTAAAGGCTGATCAGCGTTACATTCAAGCGATAGCTTGGATGTTTTTTGCTAAGTTTACATTCATGCAATGACAACCACATCGACTATAGAAAACGCAACGCCGACTTAGTTTTTAGTAATTTGAAAGGTATTGAGAAGAATGATACAAATTACAGTCTGAATTTAATAATTGAACGTTTTTTCGTGGTTGTTGCAAACTATTGCAACAGCACTCTTTCTTTCGCCCGTAGTAGTATTTGGTATTAAAAACAAGCGTTTTCTTAAGCAGTCTATATTATTATTTTATTGCGACGCTAAAAATCAATCGCTTTACTCGGGCTACCGCGAAAGAGCCCAGATAGCAAAGCCGAAGGCCTTTGTATGGGAGCCATCGCGCTGATCAAGGCTCACTTTTTCGCGCGCATAAAGCAAAATGTGCGCGAAGGCGAAAAAAAACCCGAAAGCGCTTCGTGTCCTCTCTCGTGTTTCTAGTTTTATTCTCTCTCGCATGTCATCACTCTCTCCCAGTTTTTCGGATTGAAATGAGAATTCACTCTCTTGATTTGGTTGCGGCAGTCTAGCTGCTTCACACTCTTTATTCTCTTCTTTTTGCAGTTCCCACAAGAAGATTCACACATGTGTTCTCACATACTTACATACACACACACGGTGGTTGGAAGCCTGGCGCGGCTGTTTCCAATTCTGTCTTTTCTTCTTCCCTCTTCACACCGCGCTGGAGCCCGTGGTGGTGCGCGTGTTCAGCCTGCTTGGTTCAGGAAAGATGTCATCAGATTTGGCGCGCCTCAACCGCGGTGTTGTATGAAGGCTGTTGATGAAAGTACACAATTAATAGACACACTTTGTTAAAAAGATTACACTTGATTTAAAGATGTGACAAACTTACCTTTGTGCTTGAGGATCAATTGAAACTCTAACGCCTGTGCACACAGTGTCACACTTTTTAAGTAGTTTTAGGAACAGCTAGCGGTAGCAGCACACATCTGAAACTTGTAATGTGCAAAACATTGCATATTAGAATAATATTAGAATTAGAATAAATGTCACATAGCACTAGACACTTAGAAAAGGACACTTACCCAAACAATTAGATGATAAAAATTCGTCCTCCGATGAAGCAGAAAGAACACCGCGGATGGCGCAGTATGGAAAGTGTTTCACGCAGGAAAAATAGTTCACGCAGCACACAAACACACACTCTCACATCCACGGTTCAGAGCACACTGAAGTCGCTCTTTGGCTTGGATGGAAAAGAGCAAACACCCTGATGAGTGCGATGGAAGAAAATGACGTGTGTTCAACAGGGATGGGTAGAATCCAACATACGAAGTGTGCAGGAGAATTCTCTTCGTGTGGCAAGAGAGAATTGACTAACACCCTGATGAGCGAGAACGCAACAAACGTTGTGGAATGTAGAAACGGGATAGGAATAGTAAGCGAAGGCAGTTTTTGGACATGAGGGGGTTGAAACTGGGAGAAAAAAGCTTCGGTTGCTACTTGGGAGTGGCCTTCGGTCATTGCCTTTGCCAGGACGTTCGGGAGCCTTTGAGCGATCGGGAATATTCGGCTCGATCGGTATCGGATGCTTCCTACACTACGCGTTTGTACCGCGCTCTGTCGGTAGATAACACCGACAGATCGAATCTAACGTTAATTATTATTAACAGTTGTCATTCAATATTTTTCTATACATGGGCCTAATTTTTGGATTAAGTATAACTAAAAATTGTCTTCTACAACGTGTAAGTAATTTTTTCCAATAAGTGGTAAAAAAACTGGATCCGGATGTATGAAAACGTAGCGAAAACATTCATACGAAAAAGTAACTGAAACAAATGACCTTTTTTTAAGAGTAACGGGTCATACCGGCCTCTATACAGGTTTTCGATACTTAGTATCACTTAGCTGGATAGTCAATCCTTTCTTAGGGCGACGGTCCATGTGATTGACATGTTGTTAAGATGTCCGAGTTGACGATAGTACCTTGGGATCCCTCGATGCAACAAGAAATAAAAATATGAAAACTGGACTGTATGGTTCCATTAGTGAGTCAGATTCAGGTACTATTTAGGTTCCGAAATATAAAAGGGAGTAGTATCACGGCCAAGCTACACGTACCGGACGACATCGGACGATGCCATAAATCCGTTTAAGCCAACTGTCAAATCTCATACAAAATCGGCCCACTGTGATCCGACACGGCCCGGCCCGACGCGAATCTCTTGTCTGCGGTCCTACGTTTTATGGCATCGTCCGATGTCGTCCGGTACGTGTTGCTTGGCCGTCAGGGCTCGGAATCAGGATCTGTTCCATGACTGACATGGAATATTAATCAGTTCAACGATCAGTATGGGGTTCAGTTCCAATAGCGAAAGGATCCAATGTGGGATCAGTACGGTACGGTTTTTGGAGCCGTTATACCGGTATATATACAATTTCAGTACGTGTGTCAGGAAAGTAAATTTATAAATATTTTAACACATAGCAATGGAAACATGTTTAATCTTCGCTATCACAAGCATTTACACCGTCAAACACAACAAATTTACGAAAAAAGTATATGCTTATGGCGACTTCGTTGTACCTATGGCATGGTTCCTATAGTCGTCGTATTGTGTTACTATAGTGTTGGTAAACACTAACTGTTTGAGGTATCTTAAAAACTGTGTAAAATATATATGGAACTTAGTTTTGAAGCTGTTTTCATTTGAATAGCAAGAATCACATCCATAATATTGATTTCATACATAATTAGACCGTAAAAAATGTATAAATTTGAGTGAAAAAAATATTGACTAAAAAACTGTATAACGACTGTAGTCTACCCAAGCTGGGAAGGATGTGCTTGATTCAAAGTCGATTTTTCACTCAGTTGGATATGCGAATTTCGGCCTTTATTTTGTAAATTACTTACAGGAAACTCATTTCTGTTGCTTATTTTTGTAAAAACAATATGAAGTGTTAACAATTACCTTGGAAAAAAAATAAAATGTCCTGTTTTTACTAATTTTATAACTATGAGTGCCTGTTTTGTGTATCTATAATGGGACTATGGTAAAAAACGCACGCAAATGCAAAAATATGGTTCAAAGGCAATAAATTTTAGTAAACCAACAATATTTCATGAAAGCTATGTTAAAAAAAATATTTATTGCGTTGCTATGTGGCTATTTAAAGCGTTAACAAAAATATGAGTTTCGTTATGAAATCCTTAAGATTTTGGGAGAATGTTGACACATTTCACAAAATATGGGTTTTTTTCTGTCACTTCAATGGAATGGCCCAATTTTACTTTTATAGCCTTTTTAAAATATCAGAAAATATGAAACAATGACATAAATAACTTAATTGCTCTTAAATTATCGTATGGAGCATGTTGTGCGAGTTGCGCAAGCAGCGAACGACTTGGGCAAACTGACATTTTGCTGCTTGGGTTTGGATTTTTGTGACAGTAGAATTGAAGTGACAATAAATGAATTTTTAGTCTTGCATGCGATATCAACGAAGAGAGATCGTCTTGTCCGTAAGGGCTCCCAATTTTACGGTGAAAGAAAACCTACTACCCCACCCCCTCAAGTTACAGTCCACCGCTAGAGACACAACAGAGCACATTTTAAAAGCATTACCATTACCACCACTGGTACTACACCGCTATAGGTACGTTTACCCTATAGGGTCAAGATATATCTTCGGAATGGATCAGGATCAGTTAAATGACCAGTAAGGGGTTAGGATCAGTTCTAGGATCAGGTTCATGACTAATTATAACACCTATATGGGAATGGAATCAGTTCCAGCACCAGAATAAATTGTATAAAATTTCAGGTTCAACATGGGTTTGGGATTAATGCATCGCTTATGAATGCATCACTTGGAATTAACAACCACTTGGAATTTGCGTTGTCTTTTAAGAAATCCTTTACATGCAGTTAATTATATACACCAGATATGATCTTGCATAACCCTGTAACCGGGCCAAATTAACTAGTGAATACAAAATTAATATTACTTAAAATATGTTTTTTCGAGCAGAAAAATATTTTAAAATATTTTTTTTAGATATATTTAAATAGATTTCGAGCAGATGATACCAATCGCAACCCTCGCAATGTTTGACGGGGTTCGATTTTGGGGCTTCTGATGGATTCGAGAATCGTTCGACGTATATGATAGGCCTGTAAGTCTCGAAAGCTTGTGAAGGCGAGCATGTCCACGAATGACGTCACTCCAAATAGGATAACATGTCCTTGCAGTCAAATCAAATGTATAGCACAACAAATATGCGTCATATTTTTGGGTTTTAGGCCTTGTTTTGCCCGATTGAATAAATCGATATATTTTTACAAAACCAGATCACATGAACGGCAATATTTAACGTATATAATCATAGAATGACAAAAAGCAGTTTGGTATAAAGCAGTGCTCACATTACTCGAGAGCAGGGGCGGAGCACTACGCAAACTAAGTGGCTACGTGGAGCTCCGAGGTGTCGAGAGAACATTAGCAATTTAAATTGAACATGTTTGTGTGATAAAAATGGATTTCAACGGCTAGCAACTCAGATATTAGTTCAGGTTATTTCGTATCAATTGAATTAGGATTTGATAATGATAAAGTGAGGTTACACTTATTTACCCGTGGGTAGGTATAAATATTTTATAGAACGATCATTCAAAATAGCATGATAAACAAGTTAAGTGAAGTATTCAAAATAGCAAAATAAACACTAAACACGTGATTTTTTTTGTGAGTTTTTTTTAAATAATGATATATACTAATATATGGAGCTGACAAGTTTGCGTTGTTTATGAAAACTTAAAGAATTCATTACAGGTAAAAATACATATCAATCTTATTTTATTTATAAATAAAACTTAATGTTTGTTCGTCTGTATCTACTAGCTCTCATCACTCAATAACTCGACTTTTATTACAACGAATAAAATAAGTAGAAAATAAGTAGTTTATTGTTTTGAATTTGATTTTGTGTGCTGAACCCTATAAATAAAACAAAGGGGCAAAATAGACCACAACATTGAACTTCAGGCTTTGGTTTAAGCTCTTGCAACGCGGTAGAATTGTGAGAGTAGATATTTAAGTTTAGTATTTAAGTGTTTTGTTGAAGAATTTAGTCTTGACCTTGACGATATAGTAGACATACAGTACAGTTTATTTATATAAAGCTAGTGTATTGTAGCGACCTTAGCTTATACCACAGCCTCATCATGTTGGTCCTTTCAAAACATAAACCCAAGCTCCCAACCACGCTGGTTTTCGCAGGTCTTTTCGGGGATAATTCGTTAACGAATTATCCCCGAAAACATCAATGAAATACAGATTAGTTCCGGGGATAGCGAACATACATGAATTATGAACCCATGCAAAAAAGAGCTAATCATAGAAATGAACATTCGGATTCACTCCTTTCCCTCATGTTCCAATTCATGCTCATGCTTCATCCTTGATGCTACCAACCACTTCGCTAGTTCTACTTCGAATCACTTTGCCAGTTGCTCTACAATGATATGGTATTCATTATCGTGCTATTTACTGGTTTTGTTGTATGAAGGGGTACTGATACTAAATGAATTAAAAGAAAGAAATAAACCAATAAAACTAACAGATTGACTATTAACTACGCATTTTTAACAATGAGTAAAGGGGTTTGAAGTTAGTGGAGTTGGATGTTTTAAAAATAAAATAAAACTTTAAATCATCAATGAAAACAATAAAAATGGAATTGAACTCAGGTCGACCATGGTACAAACATTACACCATTACCATTTAACCATAACTACTCCATGAACATGAATCGTTATCTTTCAGTTTTAAATCCTTTAAATATGAACAAAGAGATGTGTAAAAGTTCATCGATGCGTGTGAGAGAGTAGGGATGATGAATAGAAAGAGATAACATGAGTTTGTGTTCATTATCCCCGAAAAATACCGCTTGGGAAGACCATTTTGCCCCATGTAAAACATTTTACAAACTTTAACTCTAAAAAATTTACTTTCAATCAAAATGGTTACTCATACTCAAATGATTAAATCATAGATAAATATCATGTGTTTGGATACACATTCTTTTTTTGCTCTAATTAAATGTTAAATTCTTACAGAAGCTTATTTCCGAGATCGTGAAATTAACATAGCTTAGAGCAAACATTTTTTTTTTCTAAATTATTCTGCTGTTTTTTAATGTAATGTTATGAAACGTTCATGTTGTGCTTTAAACATTGTATTTGATATTTTTCAATAATTAGATGTCATCATAACCGTGTTAATTTGCCAATAATGCAGGTGACACACTCGCCCCATCTATCCATTTTGCCCCAGAATCCCCTACATTTTTTTTGGCAATCTATGAAACCAATCCTCCAGCAACTTCACCTTCACATTTGGGCTAATCCATATTCTTCTTCTTATTGGTATTTGGTTATACTACTCTTGTTGTTTAAACTGCTTTCATCGTTTACGGTTTTCTGTGGCTGATGATGTTTGTGTATCGGGCTGTTCTCTTTGGATACAAATATTGGCATTTGATTCTGGTCACATTTTTAAATATTTTTTTTTTATTTACATTCCTAATAGAATTTGCAATATTAATAACATAAAGTTGTTGCTTGGTTTACTCTATGTGATGTATTGATGTTAGGCCGCAAACCTCGTACGAAAACCTGTTTATTCTGCTATATCGGTAAACCAATAAACTCATTGTAATCCAAGCCCATGAGTACCTAAGGCAAGAACCAACTAAAGTTGTTATGCCTGATATAAAGGAACGAATACTGTTGTTTTTTTTTTATATTACTCAAATTTCATATTCTTCTATTTTGAATAAAATGATCAGTTAGTAGTAGTAAATCCTTGGAGCCGGTCTCGTAGTACAGTCGTCGACTCGTGCAACTTAACAACATGCCCGTCATGGGTTCAATTCCCAAATAGACCGCGCCACCATATGTAGGACTGACTATCCTGCTATGGGGGGGGGGGGGGGGAATCAATTAGTCACTGAAGGCCAAGCCCACAAGTGGGTACAGGCAGGCCTTGACCGTCTTCGGTTGTTGAGCCAAAGAAGAAGAAGTAGTAAATCATACGTTGAACGACTGTTTATCCTAGCATCATATTAAATTGAATTTCGCATTCATGTTACTGTTGTATAGAAATGTAAAATATAGTTAGTGTAATGTAAATCATTTGATTTCTTAAAATAATTCAAAAACAGCTGCAATTAATTGAAAGTTACAATTTGTTGTGATTTCTATGGGCAGAACAAGAATAATTAAACAATCTAAATGGCCACGAGGAATCACAAAATTAGTTGATGTCTTTGACAAAGAAGACTTCTTTGAATTTTAAAATGGATAATTAATGTAGCTTTTCCACCAAATGTTGCCTTTAAGGCATCAATTTTTGGAGTGCGCACTAATTTTTGACTCTAACGTAGTATTTTTGCTTATAAGTAATCAAGTTTTAAGTCTTATAGGATGATAATTTGATGATGATAATTATAGAAGTATTTCAGCAGATTTTTGACAATTGTTTTTTTACATTACACAAACAATACAAAATCTGTGTAATTTTAATTTTTTTTTAGCAAAAAACAATAAAATTTTCTAAACTCTAAAGCTATTGTTTTCACCTGAATATACCCGTCAGTTTTTCACTTCATTAAAACATCCAACAGTTGTTAACATCTCTATTTAGCATAACAACTGTATCATATTTGCTATACAGAGCTTACTATAATATACATTATCAGCTATAGACACATTGTAACACACTTTGCAAAGCCAAATTACACCATTGCAACACATTCATTATAACAAATCAGCAAATCAATTCACAGCATAGCAATACACCCAGACCATACCGTTCATAATAAAAAACAATTGAGACACATTTATCGAAAACAACCGAAACGCGCAGCATAAGCATTTCAAGCGATACTACAGCAAAGTAGACACGTATAGGAACTTATCGCTAAAACGCAGCGTAAGCAAAGATCGACCGACGCACCCGTTCTTTGGCTAGAACAGTTTAAACTTTCCAGAACATTCGTAAAAACACTAAAACCGCAGCATAGGCACAACATGACAGACACCTCACTCCGATATAAAATATAAATTGCACCTCATATAAATAACTTTCAATTGGGATAAAAATACATTCCAAAACCAAATGTACGAAACCCATTGAGTATAAATAAAATCAATTCCAACCGTGGCAAGTCAGATTCGTTCGGACTGTCAAGCTAGGACGTTACGCTGCCTTAAAACTTCGCCTTCCAATTTATTTCAGGAGTGTAGTTATGTCCCGCTACCCAAGATAAGGCTTCTTAACTCCAACGTTTCCAGTAAGGGAAACCTCCAAATGATTTCTATGATCGCCTGAACGATCAAGTGTTGAAAAGTCCGCTTCGACCAAAGCTTTATTCTACCTCGATACATGTCAGCGAAACACTGATCTACCGCGATGGTACGCGTTGATCTGTTGTACCGTATGTACGCCGTAACACATTACATGGCGACCGTATTTAAAACCGAACTTACTACATGGCGACCGTAACTATCTCCAAACTTTGGCCGTAACAGTCAAAAATTGATGCCTTAAATACAAAAAATGATGCGCACTGTCAAACATTGATGCTTTAGAGCCAAACATAGGTTAGTTAGAATCAAAATTTAGCTGCAACGACTGTTAGTGAACGACTTTTCACTTCAAACAATTTAGCAGGCCTTTAATTCCAGTGGCTGCCCAATGCTGTAACCAATGTTAATTTTCCACTGCTCAACGTGATTGAGTTATTGAGCTTATTGAGTATTAGAATTAATGTTGCTGTGCTTACCTTTTAAGACTTTCCTTATATTTAAAATGATTTCTTTATTGATGATGTGAGCCAGAACTTATTGGCTCGTAGAATAGTAAAATGATTTGCGCACACGTACATAAAAAATCAGATGGATACACATTGGTTAGAAATCTTCGGTTCAATTTGGGTACTGCACATTCGCGGCAACGAGGCGAAGTATGTTTGCACACTGACATCAGATTGCAGACTAAAGCATCGATGGCAAACCGAGTTTGTATCGGACCCTACCGGGAATAATGTTCAATCCTGCAATCGTCATTTTTCCCTCTTTCTCTATCCTTCAGGGTCTTTGACGGGTCCTTAGATTTTGGGCTGGCTTCTGTGTTGTTGAATGTTTTCCTTTTACATTTCGTAGCACACCTTTTTGTCGAAAAGGTGCAAATGATCGGTCTTGCGGCGGACTGTTACCTGAACAACCAATTCTGCTACATGAAATCCCGGTTAGGTTTATTTATGTCGGTACGTGCGTGTGCCACTGTGTGCAGTCAGATTACTTCCTGAAATTGTGACCCATCTAGGAAATAGGTAAAACCCATACTCGACCGGGTGTGTCACGGCATTTTTTACCTACTGGATGTATTTTCTTTGCCATCAGCCGTTGGTAACGAAGACAAAATGTGTGAAAGCAGTCGATATAGCTAAATAATGGCAAAGGAAAAGAAACAATAAAACGACATGTGGTTCTTTTTAGAGGATAATTCTTCAAAGTTACGTTAAACATTTCTACTGATTCATATGGTGTACTTTTGATAACAATAAAATATAGAACAAATGCAGCACTTTCATTAAAATAGTTAAGTTGAGTTTTTATAAATCTCTTAATGAATGAAGCATTTTTAATTATTTGCAACTAGCTCAGAACTTCATTTGGTATTTGTGTACCTTTTATTAATTCGTGCACAAGCTATCACGAAATTTCCTATCAATTAATAAATCAGAAGCATATTTTTTGGGAACATTGATCGCTAGCCCGTCATAAATAATTGTCGTATTCATCCATCCACAGACAATCCAGATTGATCAATCTGGGAGAGAAATGGAATAAAGCACTGTGCGACTCTACAATTGTAATAGAAATATGGGGTGTGATACTTGGAGTGACTTTTGTCGTACTATTACTTTCCCACAAGACAGTTGAACACATTGAAAAAGAAAAACTCTGGGCATACAAAAAAATTCTATATTCGAAAATGTATAGAATTCTCACAGAAAACGAAACTATTTGCTAATGAATGCATAACAATGGTACTTTTTACGTTCATATTCATTAAGATTAACAAAACATGCATTGTAGCGTAAAACCACCCACATCAAAGTTTGGCAAACCAACCCATAATTATTTTAAATATATTCTTCAACTAGGGCAACAATCGCATTTTGCCTCCGAGTTGAACTTCTTTGTTCGCTGTTACAGATGATTTTTATTTATGTTATTACATATATATATATATATATATATATATATATATATATATATATATATATATATGTATATATATATATATATATATATATATATATATATATATATATATATATATATATATATATATATATATATATATATATATATATATATATATATATATATATATATATATATATATATATATATATATATATATATATATATATATATATATATATATATATATATTATTTTTAAAATCAGGTTTATTTTTTGGAACAATTCCGAGAGTACCTAGCGTACATAGGGTCAGTGTATCAATTATGGACATAGCTTGTTATCAATTCGCTTTTTTCACGGCTGCAAAAATTCGCCTTTTACGCGATCTTGGGTTCCTCTATAGAATTTGGAATAATGTAATGTGTAAAAATATTGTTTTTTTTTTTTTTAATTTTGGGTTTTGGATATTTTTAATTACTGGAACATCCAGATTACTGTTGCAAGGAAAATGTCCAATTATGGCACTAGTGTTCTTAATATGGTTATGAGAGGGTTCCTATTATGACCATTTATTTTTTATCGTTTATTTTATATACAAAAAAATCGCTTTATGTTGTGAAATTAAAACAAATTTATGAAAAAAACGCGAATAAAACAATTCAGAATAAATAAAAAACACCTATAATGATATACAGGGTTTCACACTTTATCTCAAGACCGCGGGACCCCTTCCCGAATCTGTCTTAGCCAAAGCCAAGACTGCGGTATGATGCTTGAAAACGTTGATGATACCTGAATTCATCGGATGCAATGCTGAATCTGCGGCACATTTCTCGAAACACACTGGTCCGCGCCGAGGACATGCGGTCGAATATTTTTTTACACGGATAACCTTTGTGTACATCAGTGTACTGAAAACAGTGAATTATTTTTTCGTGTTTTTACCAAAAAAAAAAAACAATTTAATAAAATGAGTGAATGCATATTTGTTTAATTAAAATATTTACAAGTGTTAAGAAATTAGTTTGAACTGTTTAAATAATCTTTTCTGGTAAAAACACGAAAAAATAATTCACTGTTTTCAGTACACTGATGTACACAAAGGTTATCCGTGTAAAAAAATATTCGACCGCATGTCCTCGGCGCGGACCAGTGTGTTTCGAGAAATGTGCCGCAGATTCAGCATTGCATCCGATGAATTCAGGTATCATCAACGTTTTCAAGCATCATACCGCAGTCTTGGCTTTGGCTAAGACAGATTCGGGAAGGGGTCCCGCGGTCTTGAGATAAAGTGTGAAACCCTGTAAAAGGAAAGGCACATGTAGTAATATAATGTCGTTTAAAATAAACATAATAACATAGCTCTATGTAGAAGCGGCTTTCTTGTTCTAGTTTCTTGCATTATTGCAAGTTTCTTGTAATATTGCAAATACAAATACAAATGAGGAACGATTGATAACCCGTCAAACAATGCGAGGGTTGCGAAAGATTTCATGTGCTCGAAATCTTATAGTATTTTAAAAAATCATTGATTTTTATTCAAGAATTTTATTTTGTGCGGTAGTATTTGGCGAAAAGATCACTATTTAAATTTTTGTGGATTTTTGAAAGCTAAAATGTCAAAATTCAGGTGTTTAGTATTCTACAAATCGCACTGTTATATCTGCTCTCGAGGTGCTATAATTATAACTGCTAAAACTAGCGGCGAAAAATTTGCCTAGGCTCGCAAGCTCTTTAATGCGAGGGCTCTGGTGCTGTGAACTTGTATGGCGTGCGAGCCCTCGCGCGCCCTCGCAAATCGCTGTCAATTGCATGGCGGGGTTATACCTGCTCTCGGGGTGCTATAATTATAACTGCTAAAACTAGCGGCGAAGAAACTGCCTAGGCTCGCAAGCTCTTTAATGCGAGGGCTCTGGGACTCCGCCATGCAATTGACAGCGATTTGCGAGGGCGCGCGAGGGCTCGCACGCCATACAAGTTCACCGTCCCGTCAAACATTGCGAGGGTTGCAAGTGGTATCATCTGCTCGAAATTTTAAGATATTTTAAAAATATTTTAAAATATTTAGTTTTTATTCATTAATTCTTGTTTTGCTGTGTTATTTGTCGTATATATCTATATACCTAAAAATCTCGTGTCACGGTGTTTGTTGCGAGCAAACTCCGAAACGGCTGGATCATTTTCAACGAAACTTTGCACACACCTTATGGTGGTATGAGAATAGGTTTTAAGACTTAAAAATCGTTCAGATGTAACACTAAACTTAATTTAATAATGATTTTCTAACTCCCATACAAAGAGCAGGATTGTTGTTTTGTTGTTCGTGTAATTTTGGAAGTATGAGGCGGTTTTAGTCACTTCATGAATTATTTGATATCATTCTGACTGAATATAACAGTTTTAAACCTTTTGAAATAGTTTTGAACATTCGATCAAAACGGAAATTATTTGGCAATTCAAAATTGATGTGTCAAATCAGTACAATTTGCTCAAAGAATTGTCAAAATTAGAAAACCGCGTATCTCCGAATCCGCGTATAAGAGGTACCGTGTATCTCGGGGACCGCCTGTATAGCACTTTAACACTTGATGTGAGGTGCCTGGTGGTTTACACTCGATGATCGGATCCTGAGGGGATACGGGCACGATAGAACTATCCCAAGTAACAAAGCAATAATGGAATATTTTAATTTTTTTTTTGAATAACTAAGTTTGTCGGGCCAGCTAGTATGTATATATATATATATATATATATATATATATACTAGCTGGCCCGACAAACTTAGTTATTCAAAAAAAAAATTAAAATATTCCATTATTGCTTTGTTACTTGGGATAGTTCTATCGTGCCCGTATCCCCTCAGGATCCGATCATCGAGTGTAAACCACCAGGCACCTCACATCAAGTGTTAAAGTGCTATACAGGCGGTCCCCGAGATACACGGTACCTCTTATACGCGGATTCGGAGATACGCGGTTTTCTAATTTTGACAATTCTTTGAGCAAATTGTACTGATTTGACACATCAATTTTGAATTGCCAAATAATTTCCGTTTTGATCGAATGTTCAAAACTATTTCAAAAGGTTTAAAACTGTTATATTCAGTCAGAATGATATCAAATAATTCATGAAGTGACTAAAACCGCCTCATACTTCCAAAATTACACGAACAACAAAACAACAATCCTGCTCTTTGTATGGGAGTTAGAAAATCATTATTAAATTAAGTTTAGTGTTACATCTGAACGATTTTTAAGTCTTAAAACCTATTCTCATACCACCATAAGGTGTGTGCAAAGTTTCGTTGAAAATGATCCAGCCGTTTCGGAGTTTGCTCGCAACAAACACCGTGACACGAGATTTTTAGGTATATAGATATATACGACAAATAACACAGCAAAACAAGAATTAATGAATAAAAACTAAATATTTTAAAATATTTTTAAAATATCTTAAAATTTCGAGCAGATGATACCACTTGCAACCCTCGCAATGTTTGACGGGACGGTGAACTTGTATGGCGTGCGAGCCCTCGCGCGCCCTCGCAAATCGCTGTCAATTGCATGGCGGAGTCCCAGAGCCCTCGCATTAAAGAGCTTGCGAGCCTAGGCAGTTTCTTCGCCGCTAGTTTTAGCAGTTATAATTATAGCACCCCGAGAGCAGGTATAACCCCGCCATGCAATTGACAGCGATTTGCGAGGGCGCGCGAGGGCTCGCACGCCATACAAGTTCACAGCACCAGAGCCCTCGCATTAAAGAGCTTGCGAGCCTAGGCAGTTTTTTCGCCCCTAGTTTTAGCAGTTATAATTATAGCACCTCGAGAGCAGATATAACAGTGCGATTTGTAGAATACTAAACACCTGAATTTTGACATTTTAGCTTTCAAAAATCCACAAAAATTTAAATAGTGATCTTTTCGCCAAATACTACCGCACAAAATAAAATTCTTGAATAAAAATCAATGATTTTTTAAAATACTATAAGATTTCGAGCACATGAAATCTTTCGCAACCCTCGCATTGTTTGACGGGTTATCAATCGTTCCTCATTTGTATTTGTATTTGCAATATTACAAGAAACTTGCAATAATGCAAGAAACTAGAACAAGAAAGCCGCTTCTACATAGAGCTATGTTATTATGTTTATTTTAAACGACATTATATTACTACATGTGCCTTTCCTTTTACAGGGTTTCACACTTTATCTCAAGACCGCGGGACCCCTTCCCGAATCTGTCTTAGCCAAAGCCAAGACTGCGGTATGATGCTTGAAAACGTTGATGATACCTGAATTCATCGGATGCAATGCTGAATCTGCGGCACATTTCTCGAAACACACTGGTCCGCGCCGAGGACATGCGGTCGAATATTTTTTTACACGGATAACCTTTGTGTACATCAGTGTACTGAAAACAGTGAATTATTTTTTCGTGTTTTTACCAGAAAAGATTATTTAAACAGTTCAAACTAATTTCTTAACACTTGTAAATATTTTAATTAAACAAATATGCATTCACTCATTTTATTAAATTGTTTTTTTTTTTTGGTATATATATATATATATATATATATATATATATATATATATATATATATATATATATATATATATATATATATATATATATATATATATATATATATATATATATCTATATATATATATATATATAATATATATATATATATATATATATATATATATATATATATATATATATATATATATATATATATATATATATATATATAATGACACTCTTACTGAATTTAGATGCTGGAACAATATTCCTAAGACGAAAATGTTTTTAAATAACAGGGGAATGAACCTCTTATCAATGTTTGAAAAATTGAGATTGACCAGATCATATTGCATGCATCATAAATGATAAGAATCATATATACCACTAATGGACTGTATTGCATTGATAAGAGATTCATTCAAGTGTAATTTGAAAACATTTTCGTCTGAGGTATATTATAGGAGATTCCTAAATCTAAATTCAGTTAGAGTGAATAGTTTAGAGTGAAGCGAATCAGTCGCACAAGTGTTAACATGAAAAAAGGTGTAACATTTCTAGCCTGTTTCATTGTCTGCCTCAAAGTCGCTTGCTCTGAAGCAGAAGTTCGAAAACTTTTTAACATTAGTCATGTTAATTCATCGGATTACATGCGATATCATGCATTACATTTGTTTAATAATGATCATCCAAACCGACTACGACCTGCATTAAAAAGTATTTAATTTATCTTATAATTTGCATTATTACTTCTATCCGACAGAATATAATTTGTTTTTTTTTTTTTGCAGAATGTCCCATGTCAAATATGCTCTTTCCGGTAAGACATTACGAGTGATTAAAATGACATTTTTTTTGTTTCACTTCCTGTATATAACTTTTCGGCAGGTGAAGATATTTTCTACCGAAGAACCATACTTTTGTTCCGCGGTGTTCATAAGCGCTGATTTTTTGCTAGCACCAGCGATGTGTCTGAAACTTATGCAACCGGTTGATGACCATCCCTCGAGTCATATGTTTGTTTTAATCGAGGCGGAACACGTATTCTATTACGAAGGTGGTCGCCGGTACATAAACAAAATTTTTTATCATCCTAAGCTAGAGGAAGAACCAGTGTACCATAATCTAGCCGTTGTGAAGTTGCGCAATCCAATGTACGTGAGTAAAATTGGCGTTTTTCAGTATACTTAATCGATTGATATTTTGCTACAGTCGTGAAACGGTGATGGCAAATGGTCAAAGTATTGTTGCTTGTCTATGGTCTGAAATAAAGCTGCGCAATAACAAAGTTTACTTGGGCGAATGGTTTAAGTATCATCCTGGTAAGTCTAAAGTAGTTTAGAATTATTTAGCATTTCCTAAAATTAATATCTCGATCTAAATAAATATAGAACAAAATCCTGCCTTTCGTTGGCTTGATGTTCCAGTCATAACGAGGAAGGAATGTCGCGAGGAGCTTTCGAAAAATAAAGTAATCATACCAGAATTTGATCGCGGAGTAGCTGAAACACAACTATGTGTTAAGGACAAGAAAAATAGTACCATGATTGAGTTTTGTGAACCTCGTTCGTCAGGACCATTATTTATGACCCTCGGTAACACAGTTTACGTGGTAGGGATGCCTACAGTTCATATTGATGATTGTAATGTGCAAATTGAGGTGTTTAATCAGGTTTCATCATTTTTGGATTGGATTGAAGCAATCGTATGGCCCCATTTTGAACCTCTGTAGAAAGTAGTGCATACAAACTGGTTAGGTTTGATGTGCAACATTCGTACTAAGTTGATAGTGATTTTGTAAATTTCACTAAGATTTCAACGGTTCCCTGTAATATAAAAGTATGAAATTATAGGCATTACTATATTATCAAATCATTGATTAACAAAATCGATAATTTAATATAAAATATAAACCGTTAAATAAAAGATGGTTGTTTAAAAAAATATGTTTGTGTATCTATAACATATCTTATCTGATAAATAAAATTGAAAATTTCTACAGTCTGTTCCCGAGTTATGCGGTTCTCTGATAAATTTAATCCACTTAAAATCCAAAAATATCAGAAATTTCTGCACGAATTGTATCAAATAAATGTATATTAATGTATAAAAGTACTAAATTTAATGAAAAGTGTCGAGTAATCAATTGTATTTTGGCCGAAAATCGCGAAATTCGACTTAGATCGGAAATACACGGAACGGCATTTCGCGGCCGCAGAATTTCGCATGCTGGTAAACCCATATACAAACTGTCAACGGCTACTTTTCCGAACTGTCATTACCATACATTTTTCAACAGGCGGAATTCCGAGGCCGCGAAATTCCGGTCCGTGTATTTTCGGCCTTAGGCTGGAAATAGATGAACCGAGATCGTCGCAGTACCGCAAAAATTGCGTATGACTTGAGCTGTCAATTCTGTTATAAAATCTGACAGATAGGTGAGATAATCGCGGTTCGTGTATGGCGCCATCCGAGGTCTGGTGACGATTGAATGTGCCAAGAAGAACTATTTTTATCAATTTGCGAATCAAAATAATTTATTTCACATAGTTGATGCAAAATAAAATACAAAACTCGTTTCTCGACACGAGTTTTTACACAAATCCACCAGAAAAAGTAAAAAATAATCGGTTCACGCTACCGCAAAAATCTCAGCAATACCGAAGATGGGTATCTCTGCGAAACAGCAGGCGCGATTGGAGGCGCGGAAGATTTGACAGCTCAACTGTTCTACAACTGTTATAAACAAGGCGCGGTACCCCCCCGCCATGCAATTGACAGCGATTTGCGAGGGCGCGCGAGGGCTCGCACGCCATACAAGTTCACCGTCCCAGAGCCCTCGCATTAAAGAGCTTGCGAGCCTAGGCAAATTTTTCGCCGCCCGCCATGCAATTGACAGCGATTTGCGAGGGCGCGCGAGGGCTCGCACGCCATACAAGTTCACCGCCCCAGAGCCCTCGCATTTTACATACAAACACCATTACCGGAGATGAAGAGTTTTGCAATGCATGTGCCTCTTATTTCTCTTCTGTGTACACCAACAATTCCTCGGTACCGTCTAACTCAACATCGGCTTTATCTTTCATAAATGATGAGGTTAATTTATGCACACCACTAATCAACGATGATGAGGTGGAATCTGCTATTTCGTTGTTGAAGCTTTCCTACGCACCTGGGCCTGACAATATTCCCAGCGCAATTCTCATTAACTGCAAGGCTGCTCTCATTCCCATACTGACCAAACTATTCAACAAATCCTTGCAATCGAAATGCTTCCCGCGTCTTTGGAAATCATCGTGGATATTTCCTGTTTATAAAACATCTGACAAAAGTAATGTGTGCAATTATAGAGGAATTTCAATGTTATGTGCGTGCAGTAAACTGTTTGAAAAGATAATGTCTCGTCATATGCTCCAAGCCTTTTCACCATTAATTTCTAATGTTCAACATGGCTTTATGCCGAAACGATCGATTGAGACCAATCTAATATACTTACTTAACTTTTGCCACTCCTATATTGACAAGGGCTTACAGGTTGACGTCATTTATACTGACTTCTGCGCTGCTTTTGACAAGGTCAACCACTTTCTATTGCTATCTCAATTATCAAAGTATGGTGTTCACACAAATGTTGTTGAGTGGTTAAGAAGTTATTTAACTGATCGTTGCATTAACGTTAAGATAGGAACTAGTTTATCTGCCACATTCCATAATTTATCTGGTGTTCCTCAAGGGAGTATATTAGGACCTTTACTATTTATTATATTTATTAACGATGTCGTGTTTGCAATTCCTCATGTTAAATTGTTATTATATGCTGACGATCTAAAAATGTTCCTACCTGTTAAATATTCTGACGACTGTGAAATGTTACAAGACTGGTTAAACTATTTTTCTGCATGGTGTTTTAATAATGAAATGTTACTTAATGTTAGCAAATGTAGTTGTATAACATTCTCAAAGAAAAAAAATCCTATTATTTATAACTACAAAATCAATGAAGACAGCGTTCCACGTTTATCTCAGGTTCGGGACTTAGGAGTTATTTTAGACAGTAAGCTTAGTTTATCTAGCCATTATCAAACTATCGTCACTAAAGCTCTTAAACTGTTAGGATTTGTCTTACGTGTCTCGGCCGACTTTAAAGATCCTTTCAGTTTAAAAACATTATACTGTTCTTTAGTCCGTCCCATCCTGGAATTTGCCAGTGTAGTTTGGTGTCCCCATCAAATCACATACATAGATAAAATTGAAAAAAATCAGAAAAAAATCACACGTGTTATGTTTCATCGTCTTCCCTGGTCAAACCCAAATTCCACGTCCTTCGTATAATGTTCGGTGTTTACTATTTGGCTTAGAGACTTTACAGCATAGGAGAACTACGGCTCAGATAACTTTTATGCATAAATTATTAATTGGAGATTTTGATGCACCTGACATTTTAAATTTTATTTGCTTTTCTACTCCCTCTAGAGGTCTTAGAAGTAGAGAGCTACTAAGAAGCCTTTTTAGATTGACTGGTTTTGGTGCCAATGATCCACTGCTCAAAATGATTGATGTGTATAATAGGTTAGGGTTATCAGCAGATTTCAATCAATCCGTTAGTCAGCTGCGTCAGCATATTCAAGTTAGTTCTAGGGCCATATTTTAAACTTGTACTCTGTATGCATTAAGTTATTTAGGCATACTGCCCGATAACTTTGATTTAAATAAATAGTTAAATAAATAAATAAATAAATTAAAGAGCTTGCGAGCCTTGGTAGTTTTTTCACACCTAGTTTAAGCAGTTATAATTATAGCACCCCGAGAGCAGGTATAACATTGCAAATTATAGCTTACTAAACACCTAAATTTTGAGATTTTATTTTAAAAAAATCCACAAAAATTTAAATAGTGATCTTTTCGACAGATAACACAGCAAAACGAGAATTAATGAATAAAAACTAAATATTTTAAAATATTTTTAAAATATCTTAAGATTTCGAGCAGACGATACCACGGGTTGTCAAACATTGCAAGGGTTGCAAGTTCTGCTCGAAATCTTAGGCCGCAAATACACGACGCGCGTTTCCGCGGGCGCGTTCAAACGCGTATAACAGTTCCGCAGAGATATCCAGCAAGAGCATCTCTGCGTTTCCGCGGTAGCGCATTCGAATGACATTTCATTTCTATGGCCAGATTGTTATCCGCGTTTCCGCGGGCGCGGAAACGCGCGTCATGTATTTACGGCCTTATAGTATTTTAAATAATCTTTGATTTTTATTCATGGATTTTTTTGCGGTACTATTTGTCAAAAAGATCGCTATTTAAATTTTTGTAGATTTTTTCAACATAAAATGTCAAAATTCAGGTGTTTAGTATGCTGTAATTTGCACTGTTATACCTGATCTCACGGTGCTATAATTATAACTGCTAAAACTAGGGGTGAAAAAACTACCAAGGCTCGCAAGCTCTTTAATCTCGCCATGCAATTGACAGCAATTTGCGAGGGCACGCGAGGGCTCGCACGTCATACAAGTTCACCGTCCCAGAGCCCTCGCATCAAAGAGCTTGCGAGCCTAGGCAGTTTTTTCGCCGCTACCCGTCAAACAATGCGAGGGTTGCGAAAGATTTCATGTACTCGAAATCTTATGGTATTTTAAAAAATCGTTGATTTTTATTCAAGAATTATATTTTGTGCGGTAGTATTTGGCGAAAAGATCACTATTTAAATTTTTGTGGATTTTTGAAAACTAAAATGTCAAATTCAGGTGTTTAGTATGCTACAAATCGCACTGTTATACCTGCTCTCGAGGTGCTATAATTATAACTGCTAAAACTAGGTGTAAAAAAACTACCAAGGCTCGCAAGCTCTTTAATGCGAGGGCTCTGGGGCGGTGAACTTGTATGGCGTGCGAGCCCTCGCGCGCCCTCGCAAATCGCTGTCAATTGCATGGCGGGTAGTTTTAGCAGTTATAATTATAGCACCCAGAGAGCAGGTATAACATTGCAAATTATAGCTTACTAAACACCTAATTTTATTTTGAAAAAATCCACAAAAATTTAAATAGCGATCGTTTCGACAAATAACACGGCAAAACAATTATTAATGAATACAAAATAAATATTTTAAAATATTTTTAACATATCTTAAGATTTCGAGCAGATGATACCACTTGCAACCCTCGCAATGTTTGGCGGGAAGTCTAGCATGAACACAAACACATACCGTGCAAAGATTAATCACTTTCGACAACGCAGTGACGCTGTCGACCGAGATACTTCACCCGTGTTTTACATTCTCAAAACAATAATACAAATACTAAACAATGATACCGCAGGTAGCACTAACATTAAGTAACAAGTAGAACAAAACAAAATAACACATAGCTCTCTATTTCACAAGTTTTCACAGTTCACAAACGGGAGCTACACATTCACAGGACTGCACTTGTCACCATTTAATGAATATTCCTTTCGATATGTCACAAAACACAGTTATTCTTACATTATTGTATGCCTACATCATTTATCTATGGATTAAAACTGCCACCTTGAATACAATAACTTAAAAACATGAAAAAACATTAAAATAAATGTTGACGTTCCTCGAGGAGCTATTTTGACAAGCGGGGCGTAGCACAGGGGCAAAATGGGCATATACCGATGTCATGCATTAAAAAGATTTGAAGTTCCACCAAGTAGGCACATCTTCTTAACAAGCCTTAAATGTCCATGGTGTACCATACACTCCATAACTATGGCTTCAATCTTAAAAAATAAAAAGGGTAAAATTGCTCTATTTTTTCTATTTTTTAAAAACTATTTATGCACTCATTAAAACATTTTCTGACCTATATTCGCGTAGCCGAAAATAGGAACACAGTCTGCCAAAAATAGGAAAAAAATGCAGCAAATAGGAGCAAAAAGAATGTTTGTATTATTGCAAATATTTCTAATAAAATGTCTTTGAAATGGCAAATCAAAAATAGCTTATCGTATTACGATAGTTTATCAATCAAAATAACATCACTTTCATTAAGAATAATAAATATTATAAATGTAACAGCAATTTTTGTAAATCTTCTGCACTAACCTGCCGAAAACAGGTACATTTACCTTACTCAATTAAATGAATTAATGCATATTGTTCGAATTAATATACATCAAAAGTTTTACAGGAGTTTTCAAGTCTGTTTCGAATGTAAAAATTGTTATAGGGTTTTCCAAGCCACTTTCTAATGTCAACATTGTTTTTCCCCACTTCACTGTGATATTTCATTTTCAGCATATTTTTTAAATTTCTTAAGCATGATTTTCAACACTTAAACGGGCTGCTATCATCGTTTTTTCACCGGGGTTTGAAACCGGATCTCATTACACGTTGACTGATGAAGTGTCATGAAATCATGTTGAAGAAGTGCAAACAAATATTGCAAGGTTTTCCAAGTCACTTTCGAATGTGCACATAATTAATCACCGAATCCAAGATGATTTTCAACAGCTGTCAAATTATTTATTTGTATAATGTTGAAATTTCAGTTTTAACACATGATTTTCAAATCATAACAAAGAAGTGCCAAACTTAATCCTGCTTGAGTCGTGCTTAAAATCATGCTGAAGATATTGTTGTATTGTATTGTTGTAAATTATGATGACAGAAACACACAGATAGTGTACACTAAAAACTTTTTTTACTGCAGTTCAGCAAATTTCTTCTCAAGTGTTTTGGACTGAAGATTCAATAGTCCTTTCAGTAAAAATAATGTTTACTTTCTTTATTTACGTTTACTTCAGTTACGTTCGGTGCTCACCAAAATGAAAGCTCGTTTACTGAAATCACAGTAAAGCCATTCTTACATTATTGATTGTTCAGTAGTTGGTAGCGATTAAAAAGTGACGAAATATTTCTTTTAAATTTATTTAATTTTTTTTTATTGATGCGCAGAAATTGTTAGTCTCTCAATTTATATTCATCCATGTTGTATGTTGTTTGATACAGTTTTTATACTGTATTTTATCGCAGCAAGTTTTGATGGTTCTGTAAACGCTCACAGACATCACGAAATTTCAGCAAGCGCAGTGAATTGTAGCCAAGATTTTAAACACCAACACGGCTGCGAACACCTTCAAATTTACCCCGCAAGCTAAAATCTCACCTGAATTTGTATCGGAATGCCTATAAGCGCCTATCAAATTAACGTATTATTGGACATCACGGCAAGAGGACACCGCGTTTTATTGTCCTGACTGACAGGTCGATTTTACAGAATGAAGAACTGCATTTTTAGTAACTTGTTTTAATGATATTCAGTGAAACGACTAATTTGAATGAATGCCACTTGACACTGATTTTACTAAAATGTTTATAATAAAATGTAAAATGTCTATTACTGAAATGGATTCAGTTTTTTTTACTGAAAATCAGTAAAAATATGACATTTTTGCTAAAAACCAGTAAAACATTCTAATTCTGGATCGTTTCAGTACAAACTTTACTGAAGCAGGATGAGAAAATTTGCTGTGTGTTGATAAGTTTTATTGAATTTTCATTGTAAATAGCCTAAATTTAAACATTTTGTGTGAATTTTATTTGATGTGGGTGTTTTTCTACAAGGAAGAGTCATAATGTATCGGTTTTTATTGAAATAGAAACTTCTCCATCTTTTTGATTTCTGTACTTCTGAAACATATTTTTTTAGATGTGTAATATAAAGTTTTCAAAACTATTAGAACCATTTTGCTGTCAAAATATTGTTAAGTACTGAAAGAAATGTTTTTACATTCTGTATTTTTTTTTCAAATCTTCATTCCTGCCAACATTGCATAGATATAACATAAAACGATAATGAGTTGTACGAATTTATACACTGTCATAGAAATTACATTAATTTATGTTGCGACACAGACACGGAAACCTTGTCATCCGATTGCATTTAACGAAACACGAATATTGTTTCGTTGAGCTTTCAGCTTTTGAATCGGGCGTGTAGTTTTTTATGTTTTAGGATAGTTCTAGAAATAAATCCTCTTCATTATTTTATTACATTTATTACTACAGCTTCGGTAATTATTAGCAGCATAAATCTACAAAAGATCCTGTCTCGTAATACAGTCGTCAACGCGTACGACTTAACAACATGCCCGTCATGGGTTCAAACTCCGAATGGACCGTGTCGCCACACGTAGTACTGACTATACTGCTATGGGGGGTAAGCCACTGAAAGCCAACCCCGCAAGTGGTACAGGCAGGACTTGACCGACAACAGTTGTTGAGCCAAAAGAAGAAGAAGAAAAAGAAATCCACGAAATAAAAGGAAAACTTTATCCGACAACTATTTGTGACAAAACAGTTTATTCAATTTACATGAGAATATTACATCGATATTGGATTGTGCATTCAAAAGTTATAATGTTCCAAAGTCGCTGGCTACCCGGGTAGACCGGTTGCTTGGAATACGGTATTTTTTGGTTGCCAATGACAGAATTGTCACTTTCACTGCCGGCTTGACAACGCAGTGATTCATAGTGATTCGCAATGAGCACGTAACGCATGCAAAGAGAGTGAAGAGAGCGACAATTTCTCGTACGTCTGTTATCACTCTTTCATTTAATTGTTAAAGAGGTGAATGAGGCCATTTGGCTCAAAGTTTATATAAAAAAAATCATTGCAATAAGCGGCGCAGTAAATGTCGTCTTTTCTTTCCTCCCTCATTCGTTCTCAAAAGAAGCGCTGAGCGTCGGTGTTGGGCGGTGAGCAAAACCTGTCATATGTATTCATATGACGTGGCGCTTAAGGGCCGTGCATCATACCATCGATTTTATCACACGTGCGGTCAAACGCTTTTATGATGATGATGACCCACCTCTGAACCCTACAAAGGATTGAGATGTTCGAGGTATCTTGTGATAATTTGGTAAAGCTACAAATATTCAAACGAGTAGATGTTTGAGAGCTGAGCAAAGCATAAAGGTATGACGAGTTAGGCCCGTGTCTGTGCTCCATCGGATGCGATTTTATCGGAAGGCCTGTCAAAATTTTATATGAGATTTGACAGATAACGTCGGACGTGCGATTTCGTCGGACGCCGCATCCGATTTTATCTGTCAAACTAAATGTTTGGTGTTTTGTAGGAACAATCTCAACTTAATTTTTCATAATCGTTATATTATTCAAATCATCCAAATAATCGAAATATGATACGAAAAAGCGATTGACAGCACGTGCGATAAAATCGCATGCGATGGAGCACAGACACGGGCCTTATAATAATTGCATACTGCTAAGCCCGATCAACACCAATCTACCAAGCTCCGAACCCGGAGTCTACTGTACGCGCGTGTGTCTCAATTCAATGTAGTCTCATTCTATTTATTATTATTTTGTATATTTATAGTTTTAAAACTTTGGTGAATTTATAATTTAAATTAGTTAAAAAAATATTCATCGCATTTTGAAGGACAAAAGACAAGAATGAAAAAAAAAATCATCATCACCTAGAGTTGACAATTGACAATACATTTAGACTATATCAGTTCTAACAAAATCAGAGCACATTTTTCTGAACTCAGATAACGAACCAGCATTGACAATTTCCTGTGGCATTCTATTGTAATACTGGATACCTCTGTAAAATAAAGAATTTCTGGTTTCTGCAGAGTGCCAAACTATATGACTCTTGGAGCATTAACTCCCCGTGTAGAGTAATTGTGAATGTCTACACGTCTCACAACTCTTTGCGTAAGATATGAAGGTAGACGTCTTTTGATTAGATTATCAATGAATATCATTGTCTGATACGTCACTCTCTGTTTTATGGACATCCATTGTAAGACCATTCGCATTGTAACAGAAGAGGTATAACGCCCATAATCAAGGATAGCCCAGCCCGCATTGCCTTATTCTGCAGCCTTTGAAGTCGCGTAAACTGTGTTTCAGTCGCCAGAAAAAAAAATCGAGGCACAAAAATCTAGATGAGGTCCAATAAGTGATAAGTATAATTGTATCTTACCGCAACGGTTTACATCCTTTCTCAGTCTGCAAATAACTCCAACCTTTTTGGCCACTTTCTTTATAACGTTGTCAATATGGTCCGTAAATCTGAGTTTATCGTCAACTATCACTCCTAAATATTTTATACTAGACACAATTTCTACTGATACATTATTTATTACTAATTGAAGGCTATATAGTCTTCGACACACAACCAAGGCTTTAGTTTTTTCAGGATTCAATTTGAGTTTCTCACCCATCCAGTGAGTCCAGATCCTGATTAAGTTTCCTAACAATATCACAATGATCACTACCACTAATGAAGATGACTGTGTCATCCGCAAATAAATTGATGTCGCAATGCTGTAAAACCCTTTTCATATCGTTAATATACATTAAGAAAAGTATTGGTCCTAGAACACTTCCCTGAGGTACTCCTAGGGTGTTCTCGACGGCACTTGATATTTTATTATTAAATACAGTTCTCTGTGTTCTGTCTTGGAGATAACTCTCGAACCATCGTAATTCGTTGCCTTTAATGCCAAAACTCATTAACAATTTTAATAATAGTGGCCTCGAAATTGTTTCAAAGGCCCTTTTAAGGTCGAGGAATACAGCATTTGTAGTATTTTTACCGTCAAAAGCTTCCTTCCATTTTCCGAATCATATTGCGATTATTTTGATGCTTTTAATAGTTAAACGATTATTGAAAATTAAGTTGAGGTTGTTCCTTCAAAACACCGCACATTTAGTTTGACAGATAAAATCGGATGCGGCGTCCGACGAAATAGATTGTTTTATTCCGTCGTTCGACGAAATTGCACGTCCGACGTTATCTGTCAAATTCCCTATAAAAATTTTACTGGCCTTCCGATAAAATCCCATCCGATGCAGCACAGACTGGACATGGGCAAAATGAATCAGAACTGAATGATTCATTCCAATCTTTACACTGAGTGAACGAGTACCGCACCGCCAGATAAATGGAAATGATTTTTCCGCACGCTAGGAGTGCGGTATTGATTCTTCGTGCGGACGCTCTCCCTGTCGACTATGAAAGTGTGCGATACATCTCCGCACGCTAGCGGTGCGGTATTGATTCTTTGTGCGGACGTTCTCCGCGCCGACTAAGAATGTGTGCGATACATCTCCGCGCGCTAGCGGTGCGGTATTGATTCTCCGTGTGGACGCTCTCCCTGTCGACTATGAAAGTGTGCGATACATCTCCGCACGCTAGAGGTGCGGTATTGATTCTTTGTGCGGAAACTCTCCATACCGATCATGAAAGTGTGCAACAAACCACCGCACGCGGTACGGAGTTCATTCTCCTACTCAGAAAATCAGCATGATTTTTCGATCTGATAGTGTGTTGACTAGAACGAGAAAGCTTCTGTTATCCATGTCTTCTTTCCCGTTCCACAAAATAGCGATAGGGGAACTGGGGGTAGTTTCGACACCTTAAGGTTTTCCTCTGATTGCAATACTTTTGCCAATGTAAACTTACTAGTAGACATCGAAAAAGCTTTTTTGGTGTATTATGTACCATCTTACGAGAAACTACGGTTCCTGGATTGATTTTGATAACATTTTGATAAAAATTAAAAAGTGTGTTTTTTGTTGCGTCACAACTGCAGTGCGGGTAAGTTCGACACCATGATGGGGTAAAATCGACACCTTGGGGGTGATTTCGACACATTGGTTTAGGCTTTTAAAATAACAAACTCTGATGGCCTGTAGTTTTCATTGAAGTTCAATAAAGTATTTCGTACCAGTTTTATGAAAAATTAACACAAAAGACTCCATATAGTAGAAGCTGCGGCGATAGCATCTGGTTTACGGAATAATTGGTTAAGATTCCTTTAAAAAAATAACCTGGGCATCTTCCAATAATCTTTTTCTTTTTTATAAAATCGAAGGGTGTTCAGTTTTATTTTTCTCTGCCAACTCGAAAGCCAAAAGGCGAACATCGGTCAATGTGATTCCAAACCAGCGACTATTTTTTTCTTCAGTTAAGCCTACCCGGCCTAAAGTCAGCCTAAAATACGGTCAAAACCATAACAATATTAATTTTCATAAGCCTAAACCATACACAAAGTACATGTTTTGAGTCCGAGTTTGGCAAACGTTCTGTGAGAATAATAGCTAAATTCCATTATTATAACTTCCTAGGTTTGTTGACATCTTGAATTTTAAAGCTTCTACGGTATTTTTAATTGCGTGTTTGTTCATCTTGATTATTACGTTTGTCGTACATCGTTAAGGGACATCTTTACAAAAGACAGGCACTTTCAAATTACGATATAAAAAAGTTAACATGCTACAAATAAGCATTACACTACTACCAAGTGGGGTGTCGAATTTACCCCCATTGGCCGCACAAGTTTAAGTGACATTTTACATTATATAATTTAATATAAAAATTACGCCCTGTGATACATAACTAATCAATAGTATTTATAAAACAATACTATTAACACGGAAACTATAATTTTGTTGAAATAACGCCACAATTCCTTAAGTCCCAGAAGTAAAAACTTACATCGGCTGTCAATCAGAACCACCATGTGTTTATTTTGTTGTTTTTTGACAATTGACAGGTTTCTGATCAGTGAAATGTGACTCAAATATTCGAAACAGTTGACATAAATAATATGTATACGTTTTTTGTCTTCAAAAAGTTCTATAAATACAAAAACGGCAAGGTGTCGAACTTACCCGCAGTGTCGAACCAACCTCGACTTCCCCTACAATCTCGCTCTAGTAGTTTTTTTTCACCAGACCGAAACTGCAGGTAATTTTCCATATGTTAGAAGCACCCCATGTCGGCTTTGAATATACGAAAAAGATTCTCCTCATGGACTATAGATAACCACAGTTTTTTTTAAACTGTACGCTTAATTGATTGAGTGTTAATCCGTTGTTTTGAACGGCGATAAATTTACATTTTTATAAAAAAATACTTTAAACGAGTAGAACACAAAATAAATAATGATATAAGAAAATTAAACCAATCGTGATAAATTTACAGGGTTTTCGAGGATTATATAGACTTGTTCAGCGAGTTGTAGATTCGTTCAGGCATATAATAGACTCTTTCAGCGAGATATAGAATTGTTCGGAAGTAGGCGTTGACATGTTCAGCGATTCTGTAGTGCTGTCATTTGTTTTGTTTACACACTGTGCCGCAGGGTTCAATTTTTCATTCTTAAAAGTCCTAAAAGTAGCTAATAATCATTCTCCAAGCTGTTTAATGCATAAATTAGTTGAAAAAAGCATATTTTTTCGAAAACCGTTTGTTTACCTTCTGATGAGAATGATCCAACTTGCAGTCCAAGGGGTACGAAAGTGACAGCTCTACAGTATAACCGAACAAGTCTACACCTACTTCCGAACAATTCTATATCGCGCTGAAAGAGTCTATTATATGCCTGAACGAATCTACAACTCGATGAACATGTCTATATAATCCTCGAAAACCCTGTAAAGTTTAGTTGAGCTTTAAAACAACTTTGATTTCCTTTTTCTCTGCTTGTAAATGTAACCATATAAAAATAAAAAAATAAAATAGGGTGTACATTTTTGCAGCATAAAATCGATATTTAAAAACATACTGCACCTCGGGCGTGCGAAAGAATCACCGCACGCGTTCAGTTCATTTCACTGAGCGAACTGGACCGCACCTGATCTTTAAAAAGAATCTTTTTTCTCATGACTAGCACAGACACGGCCCTGAGGCAAAACCTGGTTTTAGGAAATCTAGACCGGTTTTTGCCGATGCAAGGGATGTCCAAAAACATTGCAAGAAATGTGCCAAAACTGGACTTGGACTTCTATAAACTGGTTTATTTGGAATTCGCAAAGTGACCTTGTATTTTGGTTCTTTTTGTTTATCTGTGATTTCAATTGGGTTTGTATTTGGTTTGATTGTCTAAAAGGCGTTGTATTACCAGCTATAGCAAGAAAATTGCCAGATAAAATGGTGTTACCTTTGTGATAATAGAGTGGCAAGATTAGATTATTCTCAAGGTCATTGGAAAATATTCTAAATAAAAAAAAGGAAATATAAAAGGTGCTAACTACAGATTAATGAGCAACGTACATCTTGACACATACATCTTGATGGGTTTTGTTATATTAATATTGATGTTTAAATAAAGTATTATTCATTGTCGTTAGCAATATACATGTATTTCGATGAGTAGACAAAATATAGGATTTTAAACAAAACGGCCTTTCAAATCGTTCCTACTGAATAAAAAATAGTATTATCTATTCAGAAGTAGCAACCCAACCGTATTGCTGTGTAATTGTTTAAAGTAATATAAGTAGTCAATAGCTATAATATAAATAATAAGAATACATGTTCGTTTTATTTAACACCATTGCGTTTTCATTTTTATTTTTTATGCACTAGTGGAATTCATTTATTTATCAAAATACGAAGGAAAAAAAGCAATTAAGTAAGATCTCCTAGTTAACAACAATTAAGAAACGTGGAGAGATTTCACTAGCCACCGATGCGCGTCGTGGGTTGATACTCGCAATTGTTCTAATTGGCTTTTTCCTAATAGGGCATCAGCCAAATTTATTGACGCACATTTTGGTGTAAGATTTGAAGACTTGAATTTCTCTAAATGATCATGATCACTTCCTTGTAATTATTTTTTTACCATATCCGGTCGAGTGCACCAGCAGGAAGGAACTGATTACACATTTATTCGATCCAATTATTAGTTTGGACATTTGAATTGGAGCACTGGGAAGTTTAAAATATTCATTTGTTAGAAATTATTATAATTTATAAAGACATTATATAGGAACAATTTAAAGGTAGTTTTATAGGCCTTATAGATTTCTTAATTTGACAAGTAAATTTGTTTACATTAAACTTTAATTGAAAATGTTCGGTGGATCGTCAATCTCCAATTATAATTTTAGCTATGATTATTATACTTTGTATGTTTTATAACTCTTATTTATCACATATAATTTTATTTCAGGTTAATTTTAGCATAGTTCATGCCGGGTTATTCAATGTGCAACACGTGTTTTTATTAAGTGATGAGCAGCTAGAGCTCATCTGGCTACCATTACACATTAGAACTCTAGTCTAGTAAAAGTTTTGTAAAACGTGTTTTGTGCCCGCAGAAATACTTATACTCGAGAATTTCGTATGAAAAGGAGTGAACGACACATTGGTGCATGATTCCAACTATTCCTGTATCCCTTTTGCTTTCGCTTCAGCACATGCGATATTCATGGTTTGTCATAGGCCCCTCTCGGTCAGTTATATTCTTTTTGCTGTACCATCTCGCTCTGGTGCGTTTTATGCTTAATGCACCCTTGAGCACAATTTCTTCCTGAAACAGCAGCACGATTTTGTGGAGCGTAGATGTCGGTGTGCTCGAGACGGCAACAAAAGATAGGAGGAAACCGTTGATTGAAATGAGACGGGTAAGATCGCAGCAGAATGAACAGAAATTAGGGTCTCAACATTTAGGGGAGAGAACCTAGATGTGAGCAGGACTTTTTAAATTGACTCAAAACTTTCCGACGTGAAGGACGTGTTTTGGTGTTTCGTGAGCTATGTTACGTTCTTGTTAAACGTTCATGTTAATACAAGCAGGAAATTAACGTGGTATTGTAGGAGAGCCATTAGTGTTATTATTGAGTAAAAATACAAATACTGTGTTTTCGTGTTGGAAAGTTAGTTACCGAACATAGTTGATTAAATATAGTGTGCAGTTGATAGTGTGTTTATTGCATCAGAAACAAAAAAAAACAAAGAACACGAGCGGGTTTATGAATCTTCAAATAGATAGCTCAACGAAAACGAACTATCATACATAAATATTTGAAGAACATTGTGTTTATAATATGAAGTGAAGTATGTTAAACAAATAGTGCTTTCATCGAGATGAAAATTGTTTTAATAATATTGTTTAAATGTACTGCTACTAATGCGTGATTTGAGACATCTTGTGTGACCAGTCACAAGAAGTATTATTGTGTATGAATATCACATTATTTTTAACAAAAAGTATATGGTAAGTAAGATTATATAGATTATAAGTGTGGTTATAACTTTTTGTGCACGTATATCCGTTGCTAAAGACACGTTTTACCTCCATTGGTTTTTTTTTCAAATTTTGCACAATGAAATCGTTACACAGTGAATCTATAAATGTCTGGTTAAACTGTTCACCACGCAAACGGAGTCGTACAGCGTGACGGCCAATTTATGCAGCGATCTTCTATAATATTGCCATGAGCATGTTGGTGAATACTCGGTTGTGTGAATTATCTCGGAGAAGCAGTGAGGAATTTGAGTTTGCATAGCATGTATAGCAATTGGGACCATGTGGTTATTTTCCATGTGGTCATTTCATGTTGTTGAAATTTTCCCTTGCATGTCATCGTATTTCTGTTTTTAGTGGTCTTAATACACAACAGATACAATTTTAATTTGAACATTTATGAACACCGGCATTACAAATGAGCAAAGGCTCGAGCATTACATTGCACATATGCATGTGTAGGGGAAATCATATGCATGTGTAGGGTTGGTTCGAAACTGCGGGTAAGTCCGACACCGACACCTGAAGAAATAAAATTAGTACACATTATTTATGTCAACTTTTTCGAATATTTGAACATTTCACTGATCAGAAAGCTGTCAATTGTCAAAAAACATCAAAATGACAACATGATGGTTTTGATTGACAGCCGATAGAATTTTTACTGCTGGGACTTAAGGAATTGTGATGTTAATTCAACAAAATTATAGTTTCCGTGTTAATAGTATTGTTTTATAAACACTTTCGATTAGTTCTGTATCAAAGTGCGTATTTTTTACATTAAACTATATAGTTAAAAATGTCACTTAAACTTGTGCGGCCAATGAGGGAAAAATCGACACCCCACTCGGTAGTAGTGTAATGCTTATTTATAGCATGTTAACTTTTTTATATCGTAATTTGAAAGTGCTTATATGTTCTACAGATGTGTCGTAACTATGTACGGCAAACGTAATGATCAAGATGAGCAAACACGCAATTTATAATACCTTAGAAGCTTTAAAATTCACGATGTCAACAAACCAAGGAGGTTATAATAATGGAATTTAGATATTATTCTCTCATGGTACGTTTGCCAAAATCGGATTAAAAACATGTACTTAATGTATGGTTTAGGCTTATGAAAATTAATATTGTTATGGCTATGACCGTATTTTAGGCTTACTTTAGGCCGGGTAGGCTTAACTGAAGAAAAATAGTCGTTGATATGGAATGACATTGACCTATGTTCGACTTTGGCTTTCGAGTTGGCAGAGAAAAATAAAACTGAACACCCTTCGATTTTATAAAAAAAGAAAAAGATTACTGGAAGATGGCCAGGTTATTTTTTTAAAGGAATCTTAACCAATTATTCCATAAACCAGATGCTATCGCCGCAGCTTCTACTATATGGAGTCTGGTCTGATGCTATTTGTAATGAAATTTTTGTTCTTGCTTGTAACTTCATTTTTTTGTATATTTCAATAATTGGTACGAAATACTTTTTTGAACTTCACAGAAAACTACACGCCATCAGAGTTTGTTATTTTAAAAGCTAAAACCAATGTGTCGAAATCACCACCAAGATGTCGATTTTACCCCTTCATTGTGTCGATCTTACCCGCACTGCAATCCTGATGCAACAACAAACACACTTTTTTATATTTATCCAAATGTTATCAAAATCATTTCAGGAGCCGTAGTTTCTCGTAAGATGGTACATAATAAATCAAAAAAAGCTTTTTCGATGTCTACTAGTAAGTTTACATTGGCAAAAGTAATGCAATCAGGGGAAAACCTTAAGGTGTCGAAACTACCCCCAGTTCCCCTAGCAGGGTAACCAAACTTTTCAGTTCGCGGGCTGCATACCTTCACAAATAACTTTTGTTGAGGGCCGTTCTGATGTTGCTTTTAAAATGAATGAAAGTTCAAATCTTGTTTTGATTAGAAAATACTAACTAAAAATTTGAAATTTCTACAGCTTTCTTCTTCGCTTTTGTTTTTCAAAAGTAGTAATTTTTTTTCATGGTTCAGGGTTCGTCTAGCACGGGGCCCCAATATCCATCACCCACGAGGGGCTCCTTGCTAATACAGTCCCATATCGTATCAACTGTTATACATGCTGGATTAAAGATACATGGGCCCCCTCATCGACGTGGACCCCCACAATTGCTTTCTTTGCTTACCGTTAAAGTCGGCACTGTTTAATACTTACCCTATAAAAACTTAAACTTTAGTTCAATTTTTATAAATTTATAAAGAAACTCTGTTGCAACTATGCGGAGTCATTTTTTTTAACATTTACTTCTATACAAGTGCAAATACGACATTTGATGCATGAAATGGAAGATGGTTTTTGAATGAAACTTAAAAAATGTATTTGCAATTGCGTTTGAAACACATTGAAAGGAATTGGAAGGAAAGGAATAAATATTCACCCCTTCCTAGATGTTTTCCAACAGCTGTCAAATGGTTTATTTGCTTCAAAATGAAATTTCAGTTTTAACATATGATTATCAAATCATAACAATGAACTTCCAAATTCAATCCAGCTTGAGTCGTGCTTAAAATCTTGCTGAAAAAGTTAAAAATTATGATGATGGAAATGAATTATCGTAACGATGTTGATTAACATTAAAAAATCAAAACATTCAAAAATTATTCTGATAGAAATGAAGTATCAGATTGATGTAAATTAACATCGTGCACTCGGTGAATAAAAATGTTTACATTCGAAAGTGACTTGGAAAATTTTATGAGTCGCTGATAGCGCCACCCCAATAGTGGTATAGGTTTAACCCGGTTACGCATATTGCATGAATAAGAAGAGAATTATTTCAGGTTTCTCAAGTAATTTAATTTTTAATTGTTTTTTTACCTTTGAAATAGTCTTGGAACAACATGTGACATGAACAAAAAATTATAATGAGAAAATTATGTGTGTAGTCCACGCGGGACGCTGTGGGAAGATGCGGGGGAGGGGGATTTAAGTACTGCTTTTTTTGTATTGCTTCGAAATGTTAGTAATGAACAACATAAAAAAAACAGGCATAAAGGATGTGGTGGTTATGGAGTTTCCTTTACAGGGTTTTCCAAGTCAGTTTCGAATGTAAACATTGTTATTCACATCGATCTGGCATTTCATTACAATCATTATAATTTTTAAAATCTACAGCATAATTTTCAACACGTCTCAAGCTGGATTGAGTTTGAAAGTTCTTTGTTATGTGTTGAAAATCATGTATTGAATCTGAAATTTCATTTTGAAACAAATTATCGGCTCGAAACTATTCTAGGGTGTCACTAATCAAAGCAGCGGCCATGCTCTAGAACAAGGGTTTTTAAACTTTTCAGTTCGCGGGTCGAATTGCCTCACATATAATGGTGTTGAATAGCGTTTCGCTGCCTGTATCTAATGCGGACGTTTAAATTTCGTCTTTATAACTTACATAATATATAAAACTTATATAGCTTTCTATAACTTTAGATTGGTTTACGTTTCTAAAAAAAACAACTTTTACATTTTCTTTAAAAATAGTCCCAATAATTAACTACTTATTTTGACCTTCACAAAGTTGTCACGGGCCGCGTTTAGGGTATTGCGTTTGTAGGAAGAAGGGGGAAAACGTGCGTGTGTAGACAGCCCAGACTATTCAATATGCTGAAGAGCAGGAAGAGTTCTTAGAATTTATGATCTGCATCGGCAAGACTCATACGACATACGGCATACGACATTTCCGGGATTTGGTAGGGCGTATGCCAAGATACCACGCGACTTGATATTACCTGGAACATCTGATCTGAAATGTAAAGCAAATTTATCGCAAACAGTTATCGTAACGCTTTTTAAAAATATTTAAAAATGTATTTCTATGCAACCTTTCTGAAATATGTTCTCTGTATTTTTGAACGATTTTTAAGTACAGTAAGTACAGTAAATGGCTATCGAATTAAATCGTGAATCTATTATGCAATGCTTCAGACTGTATCATTTTGTAAAAGTAATCGATTATCACCGTTCGCAACACTGGTATATTACAACAAAAACTATTTTAAAATCCGAGCATTTAAATCCGCGATAGACCAAAGAAATCGGAATCTCTTTAGAATTTGGGTAGGTTTGTGCCATAATGAGTAATAAGACATTTTACACAAAAAAACAGACCGTTGAAGTTTTTAAAATGCTGAAGAAATGAAAAAAATTTATGATGACAATGACGTTTATAACGTTTATTATATTATAAAAAAAACTTAAATTGTGTACTTCTCATAAATTCTTACGCTGTTTTCGAATTTGCGTGCCTTAGGGTTGTGCCAGGTAAGCTGATGAGAGGTGAAATTAAATTAAAATAAAATATTTGAGTAAACACAGCTTTCTGTCAGCGTTACGGTTTGGTGTCATATTTGGTGACCTGAGCCTTAACCACGTGCAGGTAAAGGATTATTCGTGGGTTTAAATATTTAGACCTAGTTCAATACCTCTTTGAAGCTGGATGCTGTTGGCCGATAATAGAACCATGCATATGTGTTTTACATCCCAAACTGAAAGGCTGCACTGCGTATTGGTAGTGACTCAGGTGATTTGAGTTTGAAGGAGTAAATTACAAAGGGGATACCGTTGCTGAGATAACAGTACAGATTGTCACAATATGTGTGTGAAATGAAAAAATAATACAAAATTTGGGTCCTTCTCTATCTGATAATTCCTCACATGTAAGATTATTCCCATTCAGGTAATCCTTCTCAAGTAAATGACGATACGCGTGGCACCCGTTTGTTGAATGCAAAAAGCTTAAGTTTCAGCCTGAATTGCCAAGTCTACAGGATGCTCTAGTGAAGTTAAGATAAGCCAGCTTTGTCCGGATTTTTTTGCAAATGCTAGACCAAAGCTTAAATAACGTTAATATTAAGAAAAAAAACTTAAGCTCGGATATGGTTGGTTGATTTAAAGAACAGTAAAGAAAAAATCCTCTTATTTGTTGATCCATTCTAACAAGTTTCACTTAACATGCAAACATGGTACATTTCTAATGGTCAACGGGTGATCTTCTATCTTTGCAGCATTGTCTTTCATGCTCCTTCTTGAACGCTCGTGAGCATGGCATCAGACCAGTTGATTGTAGGCATTGTGACAAATTTAGGGTAGCCTAACAATCCCCAATATAAGAATGGGTACGTACGTACTGAAAAAAAGAATCCAAAACATAGCTTGATATAACACAGCTAGTTCTAATGACTCGATCATTGGACGAGATTGTTTCAAAACACTTTAATCTATAAAGTCCTGTTCCTTTTTTCCGTTGTAATCAACACTGAATGTACAGGGAAACTGAACTAATAAACACTCGTTACATTTTTATTTACCAATTGCCAACAACAGTTTACGAAAAATGTTTCGTATCATGAAAAAATCGTATCATGAGACAAGAACTCAGAACGTATCATCAGCATACATGAAACATTTAATGTTACTAGGCTTGGGGTGGAAGAGGGATTCTACACTAATCAGGAAGATATGCTGTAATACGTCCTCCATAACCCCACATATTGAGCTGTTCAAGAATTGTATGTCGCCAGGTTCTGTCAAAAGCTTTTGATAAATTTAATATTGCACAGTCAATGTGCTAGCCCTTATGGTAGTGGGTTTCTAAAAGTTCATTAAGTCCGGCAAAATATGTCTCAGTACATTTCTCACCTCTAAATGCGTGTTTATTGGTACTAAGGAGGTTCCGATCTTCTAAATCTTGCATCAGTATTCTATTTACCATTCTCTCCATGCCTTTGCCAATGCAATTCAGGAGATAAATGGGGCGGTAGCTATCTATTGCATGTGATGGTTTATTCAGCAATGTTGTCCGGGCCTGAAGATATACCGCGGCATTTATGAAGAGCCCAATTACGCTCATCAAGAGAAAAAAGACTATTGTAATTTTGGTCGGAAGCGTCAATGGATGGAAGGGGTCTGGCCTCAGAGATCGTTTTATGGTTTAGAAAATGAGATGGAAAGTTGAGTGTTGTAGATGTATTATAAAAGTATCTAGATAAAGCTTCAGGTATTTCTGTTGGTGGAATGATAGTATTTTCTGTTTTTAGAATGATTGGTGCAGATTTGTGGTTTTTACCGAATAAAATTGCAACTTTCTGGAATATTACTTTGGGGGTTGTCTTAAGGTTGATTTGAAAAAAAAATCCCAAGATAGGTTTCTGCAAATTTGACGGCTTCTCTTGATTCCCGATTGACTTCTTGGTATTGATCGGGCAAGGCGGAGTAAAAATATTGATTGTTTTGTTTCAACGTTGGAGACTCTTGAGTGCTTTACGTCGAGTCTTAATGGCAAGCGCAACTGTTTTATTCCACCAGAGGACTGACTTTCTGCCAACTGTACACTTTGTAAGAGGGATATTAGTTAAGGCTGCATTTATTATTGTCTCTGTAAGGGAGGGAGGATCATGTAAGGGTAATGTGAATGTCATATCTATTTTGTATTTTTCCCAGTCAGCCTCCTCATATTTCCCTGGGACGTTTTTGAGGGCTTTGGGTTTGTAGATGGTACAGGTACCAATCTTTATTAAAACAATAAATTAATCGTGAGACGAACCCAAAAAATATGCGAACCAACCACTAAATTGTGGAAACCCTGTAATGAAAGTGTGAACTTAGCGACCACTTATTGAAAGGTATACGGTAATGGTTACATTATACAATGACCACACAGCAAGAAATTAAAATGGGGTTTCCACAAAAGGGGTAAAGGGAACATAAAAAAATAGTTTGCCAGGTGTAATTAATGTACAAATTTGATGAGGTGAAGTAGGAACAAAAGACGAAGATATGTTTGTTTGATTTCTGGACTACAGTGTATATGCATACGAAAGTAATGTAGGATGATTTTCTATATAAGATTATATATAAGGTATTTCAAGAAGATGTTCCAGCAATAATAGGACGTATAAAAAATCAAACTCGTGAGAAACTTGATCTACTGGGAAAGTTTAGGGTGGTAAAGGATGTAACTTGGCAAGGAAAAAGCATAATAATAATCTTGTACCTTCGTTTATAGAACATGCAACACGAACAAATGGGTAGTCCAGCCCTTTTTTAACAAATGGGTAGCCCTTAATCAGGAAAGCCCGTCTTGAAACTCTAATCCCTTTTAAATTTTTTAAAAATTTAGAGAGCATGGTAAAGGATGAGACATGGGGAATGTCTCAACAACTATGAACAAACAGTGCAAGTAGGGTATACTTCTACATGGAATATCCTATAGCGTTACATAAAGGAAAGAAATCACATTAGGGGAAGTCGGGGTTGGTTCGACACTGCGGGTAAGTTCGACACCTTGCCGTTTTTGTATTTATAGAACTTTTTGAAGACAAAAAACTTATACATATTATTTATGTCAACTGTTTCGAATATTTGAGTCACATTTCACTGATCAGAAACCTGTCAATTGTCAAAAAACAACAAAATAAACACATGGTGGTTCTGATTGACAGCCGATGTAAGTTTTTACTTCTGGGACTTAAGGAATTGTGGCGTTATTTCAACAAATTATAGTTTCCGTGTTAATAGTATTGTTTTATAAATACTATTGATTAGTTCTGTGTCACAGAGCGTAATTTTTATATTAAATTATATAATATAAAATGTCACTTAAACTTGTGCGGCCAATGGGGGTAAATTCGACACCCCACTTGGTAGTAGTGTAATGCTTATTTGTAGCATGTTAACTTTTTTATATCGTAATTTGAAAGTGCCTGTATTTTATAAAGATGTCCCTTAACAATGTACGACAAACGTAATAATCAAGCTGAACAAACACGCAATTAAAAATACCGTAGAAGCTTTAAAATTCAAGATGTCAACAAACCTAGGAAGTTATAATAATGGAATTTAGCTATTATTCTCACAGAACGTTTGCCAAACTCGGACTCAAAACATGTACTTTGTGTATGGTTTAGGCTTATGAAAATTAATATTGTTATGGTTTTGACCGTATTTTAGGCTGACTTTAGGCCGGGTAGGCTTAACTGAAGAAAAAAATAGTCGCTGGTTTGGAATCACATTGACCGATGTTCGCCTTTTGGCTTTCGAGTTGGCAGAGAAAAATAAAACTGAACACCCTTCGATTTTATAAAAAAAGAAAAAGATTATTGGAAGATGCCCAGGTTATTTTTTTAAAGGAATCTTAACCAATTATTCCGTAAACCAGATGCTATCGCCGCAGCTTCTACTATATGGAGTCTGGTCCGATGCTATTTGTAATGAAATTTTTGTTCTTGCTTGTAACTTCATTTTTTTTGTATATTTCAATAATGTTTTGTGTTAATTTTTCATAAAATTGGTACGAAATACTTTGTTGAACTTCAATGAAAGCTACAGGCCATCAGAGTTTGTTATTTTAAAAGTCTAAACCAATGTGTCGAAATCACCCCCAAGGTGTCGATTTTACCCCATCATGGTGTCGAACTTACCCGCACTGCAGTTGTGACGCAACAAAAAACACACTTTTTAATTTTTATCAAAATGTTATCAAAATCAATCCAGGAACCGTAGTTTCTCGTAAGATGGTACATAATACACCAAAAAAGCTTTTTCGATGTCTAATAGTAAGTTTACATTGGCAAAAGTATTGCAATCAGAGGAAAACCTTAAGGTGTCGAAACTACCCCCAGTTCCCCTATATTCAATGCCATATTACACACGATACCCTTTTACGTCAGGCGCCCATTTCAGTTTAGGGTTTCATGTCAAACAAACGTCATTGAAAGAATTGGTTGGTGTCAACGCTTTCTTATCTGTTTCCATTTTCAAGGCCAGGATTTTGGGCGATCATGCACGCGGTGTTATCAACATTAACTATTCACATTTTTCTGTTAATACTGTTGGCATAGACGATGTGTTAAAAAACTAGGAATTTCTGTCAAACATATGAAATAAGCGGGAAATTACAAACAAGTTTAATAAGTTGTATAAATTTGACAAGAAGCGATATCCATCAGTTAAGGATTTTTCAATTATTTTTTTTTTAATAATTTGATTAATTTCAACATGTAAAAATCCAAACCAAATACGATTCACGCTCGGTAATCCACACACGATTGACTGCGGATTAACGAAAGACGTTTTGATTAGTTATTTTAACTTCTTATTTTTGTCTCGTTCTATAAGTTAATTATAACATATCATACATTTTGGTGTTTTACAAAGAAAGCTTATATTAAAACAAAATAGAAAGGTATTTATTTTTTTCACAAAATATCACTACTTTTGATCGCACACTGTTTCTTCGCACAAATTTGGCTGTTTAGATTGGTTTTCGGTTACGTTCAGATCACTTTCAGATACGTTTGGATTTCGCAGTAGCTACGTAAATTTCATTAAAGCGCACTGTTTAGTATATACAGCATTATAACAAAGGAGCTTATTATTATTACCTTATTAAGTTTTGGATATTATTTTTTTTAGTATCATCTTTTGTATGAATGGCTATTGTTGTGAGTAAAAATAATATTACACAGTTAAATTACTGAGTAACGAAAAATCTAGTGTTGAAGGTTGTAATTTGTAAAGGGTTTGAAACATCAATGATGTATGAGGGATCTTTTTCCTTTAAATTAATTAGTGTATGAGTCGAATAAAGCAGTTTTGATGTTATGGGAAAAAGTAATGTGAGAAAAATGTGACATAAAACCCATCAATGCTATAAGAATGAGTTAACATGTTTTGAGACTTGATTTTTGTTTACTTGAATACATTGATGAACACATTCATTCTTCTTTCAAAAAATATGATAAACAAACAGGAGTATTTTAATGCAAATAGTTAGCTGTAAAGAACTTAATTCATATAAACGAGCAATATACGACAATGAAATTTGGCCTTCTCTTCTAGATTCTCTGACAACAAGTGGTAAATGCGAACATTTCCTTCTTTTTTTCTTTAATTTTGTAATACACAAAACAATTTGTCTTTTTGTAAGTTAGCTCTAAATGAAGCATCTTTATTTTGTTATTTGTTATTTATTGATAATACATAACCATATTCAACACTCGAAATCACACTGAGAGTTGGGTATCGTAAAGCTTTAAAATTATTTCTCAAGTTGATCACAGCAAGTTTGGCGATATCGTAGAATGCCAACAATCCTGCACGATATTAGAATG
Organism: Anopheles coluzzii; assembly: GCF_943734685.1. Lineage (NCBI taxonomy): Eukaryota > Metazoa > Arthropoda > Insecta > Diptera > Culicidae > Anopheles > Anopheles coluzzii. The sequence goes on from NC_064670.1 coordinate 69,971,730, forward strand.
GGTGAATAATGATATTTTAATGAGTTTTGCTTCTAAACCAGAAGCGATAAAATGCGAGTTTTGCAAAAAAACAGCCAACTATACCATTCCATTTATAATGTTAAATTTAGCCGGTTATTCCAGTATGTTTCATGTCTTGAGACTAAAAACCGGTTAGAACCAGCTTCGACTCCTTGCAAAAATATTTTGCAGACAATAGTGAGCCTTGAGGCCATTTGGAATCCTTGTGAGAAATATTGTTGGGATTCAAGATAACTGATTCTGTGTAGATACCGGATACCTTCTTTTGTTATGTTATGCAAATTAATGAAATGGGCTAAAAAATACACATATATACACATGTGAACAATATATATTTTTACTGCACGTATCGGAGGCTAAGGTTCAATGAAACATGATTGTTTTTTTTTCATACTTCTTATTTAGTACAGGCTTGTTTCGATGATTCCTTTCAGCTTTGACTTGTTTTTGATATTTTTGTCAGGTTAGAGTATTAACGTTGTCATTCACCGCGTGCAAGATGTTAATCCACATCAATCTGATACTTCATGTCTATGATCATATTTTTTATTTCTTCAGCATGATTTTCAACACGTTTCAAGCTGGATTGAGTTTCACACTTCTTTGTGTTGTGTTGAAAATCATGTGTAAAAACTTAAATTTTATTTTGAGGCAAATGCATCATTTGACAGCTGTTGAAAAACGTGTTGAATAATGATGTACACATTCGAAAGTGACTTGGAAAACCCTACAACAAATACGACACGTAGGATATCCATGTGGTACAAGATTGAAAAAGAAAAATCGCACGAATACAAATATAATATTTAAAAATGTGATACTTTGGAAGCTATACAAAAATTTGATTTCCTGTTTGGATCGTTCAGTGTACTCATTATGGTACACACTGATGTCAACACATTCCTTAAAAGTAAAAATTCAAAATTCAAAATTCTTCTATTTCAAAAGGTTTTTAGCCATTTTCTTTACCAAAAATTTGAATATTCTGGAAGGGTCGAGTAGCCAGAGATTAAGCAATACGGCCTTTTCGGACCGTTACTCCTGAATACAAAAAAAGAAACCAAAGAAGTGCATACTTCCTTTGTGACTATTAAATCAGTTGATCAAACCCTGTTGAGTTCGTTGAGTCGTTGAGTCGTTGCTGATCGATGAACATCAGGCTCGTATATTTGGTGGGAAAAGAAGATCACAGACGTGCTGCAGTTGTTTAAGCATTTACCTGTATTTATTTTCATTCGTTCTCTTCGAAGGGACTTGGTGTGATTTTTTTCAAGTTACACTTTTTATATATTATTTAAAGACTGATTCGCATTCTTGGGTAATTGTGTTACTTGCTTTAGCCTATAAAAACAAAATGGTTTGTCCCATAAGCGGTGGTGGCGAAGACTTCTATATTAGGGATATTCATGCCTTGGGCTTTACCAGAGAAAAAAAGGAACATTAAAATGGATCCATGCATTTGTTCGATTAAAAATGAACAAGCTCGAACAGGTTACACGGAAAATGGCTAAAAAGTCACGTTATTTCCAGCAGGAAAAAACTGCTTTATAAAAAAAACATTTTTAAGCACAATCATTAGCCCAATTACATATATTTTCTGTTTAAAAAGTTTTTTCATCGTTCCTAACTCGGGTAAAAGATAATTGTATAATTCATTTAGGCCTGCCTGAACTATGAAGCATAAATATAACCGTTTAATGAGCAAATGTATAGCCGAAAAGGTATGAAATCAAGCAATGCAATAAGGAAAAGAAAACAAGGTGTTCGAATCTATGCTTTTCTGAAGGTGCAAAGGTGCATAATCTATACTTTTTTCTTCCTTTTAATCTTTCTCTTTGATTGCTGAATGCAGTTCGTTACACAGGATTTGCGAAGGTCTGAAGAGCGAGCCGGATATATTCTGTACCTAAAAGGGACAAAATTGGATCAAAATCCTCAGACAAACGATTGCAATTTACAATTCATTGTAGTTTCTGGTGCCTTTCCTTAGTCATCATTCATCATCCCTTTGATCTCCTTTTAATTTCTGCTTTGTTGCTTTCCTTGAAGCAACGTCCAGGCAAGTAAAATGTTTTTATTTATATCTATGCAGCTGTGGATAACGCCAGTTTTACGCATGTTAGACAACAGATTTTCCATTTGCCATGTGGTTTAGTTACAGGATACAAAAATGTTAGGCTCAACACGGTAGAATGGTTACATGTACTTCGCTACAATAAAACATTCAAGTTTAACAGATGTTTTTAAAAATTAACATCTTTACACATAAAATAGAATCATATGAGTGTCGCTTATCAGTTGTCTCTGTTCCACTATAAAATGATTACCAAACTGTTATTTTAAAAATAGAACGATGAAAAGCGAAAGTAACCTGAAGAAAAAAAAAACTTCGTGTTAGTATATAAAAGTAAATCAAATTTATAAAAAAGGTTATGCAACAGATAACCTATCAAATTTCGAAACATACTCTTAAAAACTCATCTCAAGGCTCAAAACTGCGTGTAGGAAAACATTTATTGACTCTAAAGAAGACCCTACACAAGTCCCTCTTGAGTAAACCTTTAACATTTTTTTAAAGCGCGTAAAAGCGGGTCCACAAATACTAATAAAAGCTTACGCTTACGTTTACGTATTGAAAATACCTACAGACGTTGCGAACTGTACAAGCGGACCTTTTTGCTATGTTTGAGAATTAATCATTGCTGCAGCATTGTTTGCACGTTTTAATGTCCTGTTACTGCTCTTAGTTAACTTACGTGGTTTGCATCAAACACGAAAAAATTCATAAATTCCCTTACAATCACCCGTGGTATTTGTTCTGACTGCCGCTGTGTGTTCATGTTACATTTGTTCAAGCACTGATTCTGTGGTTATTTTGCTGCTAAAACGCTGCATTGAATTGAATTTGGATGAATTGCTGCTAAAAAAATTCTTCTAACAGCTCATTCGTAAGAAGCTTTTGCCATTTCTAGAATACCTTTATGTTATATAATACTTATTCAAATCGCACACATATTCCTGAGACTCGCTCAAATCTTCGGATCCAGATATGTGCATTGCTTCGCCTAAATTTTATAAAGGATAAGAACGAAGATCCGGATGGACCACTAAATGCTTCATCAGTTTGGGGTTTGGTTATGTTATGATCATGTAAAACGAGTGCAGATGACGTCTGAATCATATAGAATAATTTTAGCATCTGATGTAGTTCACTCTTTTCTGAAATGATTGTTGATGTGTCTTATGTAAAGAACACTCTTCAGTCACGGGGATTTTTAAGTTATTTTACGGTCACCTTCTATTTCAACTAATGCTTGTTAACTAATGCGCGAGGCTTTGGTTATTTGTCTCCATAAATTTATCAAACCATTCACAATTACCGAACAAAGTAGTAATTTACGAAATTATTATAGAAAACTTTTTTTAAAATGTATGCAGAGGACAACGCGTTAAATAGACTGTAAATAAATTGTTGTTAAATAAATGCGTTAGAGATAGACTGTGTGGCATTTAATCAAATTATCAATCAATAAAATGCGATTGAAACAATTTAGATGCAACAGTGAAGACAATAATTCTGCTGGGCGATAGTTTAAATTGTGCATCACAGGTTGAGCTAGAACGCGTGCTTAATTTGAGTGTACTTTCGGAACGCATTATATATGCTAAACCTTATTCAGGAACTGAATCAGTGTAAAACGCTAGTAGTATTGTAAAATATAATAATTATAAATATTATTTAATTTTCGTTTGAAAGGTTTCGTTACGTTACTTCTTTTCGGGTTTTGTAACGATTCCACGTATAGCAAGATGAATCTAGAAGCAAAGTTGAGATATGACGATCAAGAGTAAGCCTTGAGTTACTTAATCGACTGCAACATCTCGCATTGAATATTGGATATTATTTCAATGTCGAATCTATGAGTTACTATGCAGAAATCTTTTGTAGCGCAGTACGGGTAGAGCAAATCATTGTGCTGCTTGGATCGGCTATCAATTTTGTGTACTAGACGTTGGTTTTGTTGCTAAATAAACATGACAATATAGCTCGGTATGCTAAATACATTAGCAGACCACTGGATGAACACTTGCCTGATAATGAATTGGAGGTGTTTGGTGAACAAGGACGATATTTAAGTGCAGCAGCCCTTTCACATGAATAATACGGGAAACAAAACTGTTTGGATCTATTTGTGACGGTAGTGATTTTTTATGTTAGGAATTTATCTAAATGAATTGATTTTTGGCGACATACTAATATTTCAAACACAGAGTGCATGTGTCAGAATCAATTCTTGTCAATTTAATGTTTTTTTTTATTTGCCCAGCATGGTGTAGTATCTATGCTCGACATTAAAGTTTAGAGCTATTAAAAAAAAATCTTCTATAGAAAATAAATTAATGATCAATAATTCACTACTGAAAAGCGAATCTTTAAAAGCAATTTGTAAAATGTATGTTGTAATGTAAGATTATGAAAGCTTAAAATTTTAAGATAGCAATTTTTACAAACTCAATTAAAAAATAATAAAAACCATTACAACACCCTCTTACAAATATATTTACTTTAACACAGTGTCTATTTTGTTTTGCTTTCATCTCCTAACGTTGGGCTCTTTGTAATTGAGCTGCTGCTATTTACCGATTGCTGGCGCATGGTAATGTCGCGACTTAAAGGATAACACTTTATTATTTAAATTTATGCGGCACACATACTGGTAGAAGGCAGCTGGCCGGCCAAGCGTGCGAATTGTAGGTTTTTATAAATAACGTGGAAAGGGGAAGATACGTCCTTGATGTACATAACGCATACATACATGTGTAATGTTTTTACATTAGTCGCTGTTGGTCTTTTAAAGGGAAAATAATTATTTCATTTTAGTACGATGATGATGATCTTTTTTATAACTGTAAGGTCTTGCGGTAAGTTTCGGTAACCGATACGTCACAGTATTATGCACTGATGGATGCACCATATGTGCATATCCATTTGATGCGTTAGTCTTTTTTACGAAGGCTTTCATTGGATCGCGCCTGATTTGCGATAAGATCTTCTTTCCGTGTCGGTATACAAGGGACATCCAGATGTAGGTTCTTTCTGTCAATGTATTCCATACCTTCTTTTTGCGGTATTGTTATATTAACTCAGTGATAGTCAAGAGCAGTTGATGTTGATCACAACATAATAATTCATTTATTTTATGAATTGCAGATTATATTATTCATATGTTACGTCGTTGTATTGTTAACCCGAACGTATTAAATCAAGCAATTCATGAACTCGTTAATTTTTAAAGTATTTTAACAGCGCATGATAGCTTTAAGTAATTTTGTTCATGAAAACAGCTCATTTTTATATCTTGATATAAATATTATAATCTGTAAATGAATTTTTCAAACCTCATGCTAAGTAAACCATGAAACTTTAACATTGAACAATTATTTCCACAAAGAAAACAGTTTCCACGAATATACATTTTACCGGCATCCAGAGCGGCGTTCCACTGTAGTTAAAAAAAAATTTGAATGTTCTGAGATATTTATTCCATCCTACAGTTCCATATACAGAATAGCATCGATGAAGAAACAAGTAAAGTGATTATCAGGTTGGAAACAACTGTAGGTCATTAGTTATTTTGGATCTTTTTTGAACAAGGTTTTTGTACATAAAAATTGTTGAAAATTTAGCTAAAGACAAAATAATTCTACAAATGATTAATCGAATAATGTATAGCTAAATGCTCATATAGGCCACACATTTTATTAAATTATGTAAAATTGACGTTTTATATGCTTAATCCGTGGAAATTTAATAATCAGCAGGACGGTTGCTTCCCGGATAATTGATGCTCTACTGCACTATGAGGCGGCGTCGAACAAACTGCGGTCATAAGTCATTTTTGTACTACAGGTGTCCCCCGAGTTACGACTGTATTTGGGACCGAAAAAATGTCCCAAAGCATGGCGTAAGTCGAAAAAGTCGTATGTCGAATATCTATTAATATAAAGTTTATAACCGAAGTTGAAGAGTTGGAATTTATGATATCGTGTATTTTATTTACAATAATGTTCGATAATGTAATAAATATATTCCAAAAACCGTACACAATATAGATATTCAAGATCTGTAAGATGTTTTGGAATCTTTGTACATGTGTGTATAACTATATCAGCCCAGAAATACATTAATTTGTTGTCAATGACAACTTTTAACTGTCAAAATTAAATTCGTGGTATCCGCGAATCGTCGTAACTCGGGGTACGCCTGTATTTGCGGAATATATCACACCGATACTTGTTTAAAATGGTAACTTTACTCAGGCCCTAGATAAGTTCTATATATTGGTTGCCAAAGTCTTTATAACTAGTGAAAACCCCTGTAGCCATATGCTGCACATTGTCATAAATACATATTTCAACCGGTGGATAAAATAATCAACTTTGTTTTACTTTTGAAAGCCATTAGGTAACTCTCCACGGAACGATTGTTTGATGGAGAATCTTCCCCCCTCCACTGCCAAAAAAAGTTTCGCGAACCGTTTTGCGTTTCCATGATACGATTCGAAAATAACGATTTTATTAACGTATACACATAAACACTTTTTTAACGTAAGGAAATCGCTAAAAACATTTAACACTGCTTCTAGACGACCAACTTTTGTACCGCGACAAATTTTCTGCGAGCTCTTTATTCTAAAACAATTTCTCAGTTTTAGAACAAAATCAGAGGCAACCGTGATTGTCGCGAATTTGTAAATTTTTCACAGAAAGGCAACGCTTGTGTTTCGCGACATTATGATCGAAGTAAGCCTCGATCGAAGTAAGTAATACATTCGTCCTAAAACAAGGACGGTTTGATAGATAGAAAGTGTCGCGGAAGATTTTTTGGGTCGTCTAGAAGCAGTGTAAAAAAGTGTTTTTAAAGTGCAGGGATTCCAAAAATAAGTTTAATAACAAAATACACACTTTTCTTCGCACTTGTCAAAAGAGTAAAAGCAAAGATTCGTGCCATCCAGTCTATGGTGGATGGCAAAAATTGCACGAATAATATTCGCCGAACTCTTCTCGATTTTCCGTTGCCATTGGAAACGGTGATTTTGACAAGAGTTTTCAAGCAGAAATTGTTTCGTCGAAATGCGGCTATTGTGCTGTTTTGATTAATTAAACGTTTTGAATTACCAAAACAAAATTTAAAACATTAATGATCTCAGTAGTTGAAAGATCAACAAGTACAATCTGAACTCACTGGTTGAACTTCAATTCCTGCCAACTATTGAATATGTGCTTTTTAGTTGGCACGTTTTTCCGTACAATTTTTTTTGATATTTTTCTCGGCAAGCCATGAGATTTTTGTAAAATTTTAAAAAAAACCGGTTTTTTCATACAAACGCATGCTTTTTAATTGAACTGTCAGCCAACTATCGAGCGTTCAACTAAAAAGCATGCCAACTAAAACGCCAATAAACAAATATAGTTATATTTAAATATATATATATATAATATAATATTATTTATTGTGATCGTTTTTGTCCAATATTGTCAATTGATTTACTCCTGCTTTTCTTTACACTTTTCTTTGAACCTTTAAGCGTTTGCTATGGATCGCAATCCATGATAATGGATCGCAGTCAACTACGTCTGAATCGTTTTCAGCTACAATTGGATCGTGTTCTGCTACGTTTGAATTTTGCAGTAACCACGCAAACTTCGCTCTAGCACACCGCTTATTTAGTGACCGCGGGGCGCATTTGCATCGCAAGGAAAGAATCAAGGAATTAAAGCATTCAATTGTGAAGTTTATAGTAATTTTATTATGAAAAGGTTACACCTTTTTCACTTTCCTTTGAATCTTTACCCGGTTGCTATGGATCGCAGTCAACTACGTCTGAATCATTTTCAACTACGCCTCAATCGTTTTCAGCATAGTTTGGGTCGTTTTCAGCTACTTTTGGATTTTGCATACAAAAGTCTTCTTCTTCTAGTTGGCGTAACGTCCTGCGCGGACATGCCCGGCCAATACATGCTTTCGAGACTTATTTCATTACTACGCAGCCGGATAGTCAATCCTTTCTACGGGTGGACGGTCCATTTTAGGATTGAACCCATGAACCCATGACGGGCATGTTATTGAATCGTTCGAGTTGACGACTGCACCACGGGACCGCCCCGTGTATTTATTTTTGAGTGTATTTATATTACTTTAATATTACGAACATATTATTAGGCATGTAAATAAGAAAGGTTTTGACTGTTTTTAAAAGATGAAAAGAACATGTCCGCGTAGGGCGTTACGCCAAGTAGAAGAATAAATACACTCAAATTGAAAATTTCTTGTAAGAAACTTTTCATAATTGAGAAAATTAAAATTTTAAATAAAAATCGGCACGGTATATCAACAAAGAGGACGCGTTACAGGGTTTTCAGTTTTTTGTGCTAATTTTCATTTTTTTAAGTTTTTGGGTGTATCCCAAAACTTTTTATTTGAATTGTATTAAGATCCAATTGAATGATAAAAATAAATTGTAGGAACGACAAACCAATGCAGGGTTTTCCAAGTCAGTTTCGAATGTAAACAACGACACCGGATCTCATCCCCCGTTGACAAATGATGTGTTGACTAAAATTTAATAACTAAAAGTTATTATACTGAAAACGAAACATCAGAGTGACGTGCAATTACTTTTTGCACGCGGTACATATCAATGTTTACATTCGAAACTGACTTGGAAAACCCTGTAAATCGTGCGAAACCGTGCAAATCTTCGAAGATGACTACACTAGGCACTGTCCTTATTCATGATGATGACTTTTACAATAGGCAATAATTCGTTGCGAAATATTTCAGCTGCTATGATATTTTCGAATGTCAAAATTAAGCGTAAGGTTGAGCTTATCGGGTAGGGTTAATTTATTTGTAACTGCATAATGCATGTTCAATTCGATGTGATGAACCATATGTAAGCGAAATTTATATGTCAGGTGTTGAAGGGCACACCTACTCGAGGGACCCAGCAAAAAACAAAACGGCTTGTCCTTCAGCCTGGCTTTTTTATTCTTAACAACGACGCAAAGAAGACAAGAAACTTTTTCGTTGGTTTCTGTTTAGTTAGGATATTCGCATGACTTGACAGCCATGTGATGGCGAGTCATAAAAAAACGAACGTGAACAGGATGTAAAAGAATTAAGAAAGAAAGGGGAACGCGTAAAACATACACGAATAATCGTTGATGCACCTGTCACCTGTCCGAAAACGCAAATGTTGCTTATAGAATGAACTAATCAATATATATATATATATATATATATATATATATATATATATATATATATATATATATATATATATATATATATATATATATATATATATATATATATATATATATATATATATAATGTATATGTATATATAAATGATACATATAGGAAAAGCTACGGGTATGATCCGGATATACTGGTAGGATCCGGGTATGATCAAGGATAACAGAAAAAGCAGAACGGAAAGAGGAAAGAAAGAGATAAAAGTCAAACAAGTCATAACATATATTTAAACGACGCAAACAGTTTACCAAATGACCATTGCCGGTGCTCTTTAACGACGTTGTTCAGGAGTTTCTATATTTAGTACCTGACAACGTTCCAGATTACTCGGAAGTGTAACGGTAGTGTACCCAAAAGAGCAAAAATGTTATACGCATTAAAAATTGTTGGACGCGTTCCACTTCGGAGATCCACACTGCCTGAGATGGACACCAAACTATATATGCATATTCAAGGATATGACGAACCAGAGTACAATGGAGAGACTCAAGAAACGTCCCGTGGACATTCTGCGTATGAGACGAATGGTCTTCATTGCACGATCAATGAACGTACTCGTACTGAGTTGAACCTAAGTTGATTGTCTAACACAGTGGTCTTCAACTTGTGGTCAGCGGACCATTTGTGGTCCGTGGCGTTAACAGACGTGGTCCGCGAAATGATTGATTTTGTTTTGGAAAAGCTTATTACAATATGTATCGCGCATCTACACATTTTTCTGCACAGTCAATAGTACATGTTCAACAGGCATCTCTAGAATAAGATCTTCTAGAATAACACATTTTTGATCAAAACTTTGATCAAAAACATCAAACCTACAAAATATTTGTCCTTAATGGATGTTGGCCGCGCCAAATGTATTTTCAAAGCCAAATGGTCTGCGATCCTAAAAAGGTTGGTAAAAAAGGTAAAAAAATAATAATTGAATGTCAATGGATTACGAGAGCATGTAAACGAACTCGCAGAACATTTATCAGGACATAGTTCTAAAAAGTTACAATTACATCATGTACGGAAAGCACTAAGAAAATTCTGAAGAAACATACAGTCAGTCATATTGGTGACAGGAAGAAAAATCTTTATATCAATAGCTGTGGCATACAAGAGGTGTACTTCAGGGGGCTGAGCACGCTACCTTGAGGTACTGCAGACGAGCAAACAAAACCATTAGATAAACAAGATTCTAATTTGACATGATAATAGCGAACCTGACGATTTGACATCAGCACGGATTTGACAGCGTAACGTCCTATCTTGACAGTCCGAACGAATCTGACCTGCCACGGTCGGAGTTGGTTTTATTTATACTCAAAAGATGTAATGGATTTCGTACATTTGGTTTTGGAATGTGTTTTTGTCTCCATTAAAGTTTATTGATATGTAAAGGAACTCTGTTATTTGAAATACTTTGGAAGTTTTTTATTTTTAACAAGTTTCTCTTTTATGCGACCGTTCTCGTCAATGGTTGATTTGCGACTAACTTGTAATGAAACGATCGTTCCCAAATCTATTAAAGACTACTTCGATTACACGCGGCTACTTCGTTTACACCCCCTCTCGATCGTTCATCCCAAGTTTCTTCCTCAAGACTTTCAATCAACCAGCTTCTAATGCCTTATTGGTATGTAGCTTCGGAAGGGTTCGAATCAATGTCATTACTTTCAATCCAACATCCTGTAACAAGCCCAAGAATTGCATCAACAAACCAGGAGGAGCTTCAGGCAGTTTTCCATGAAGAAATGCTACTTTAAAATCAGGCCTTGATGTTAACGATTCACCTTTGATAGCTTTCTTCCTAATTTCACAATTATAATGACTTACGTTTGCGCTGAGTTTTGAAGTTATCAGTTCTTCCCTTTCGCCATTTTCTTTTTCACATATTCCTTTATCGCTTAATATTTCAAAATATTCCTCATTATTCTCTTCAATATCGACTAACTTTTGATGCACTTGCAAACCGTTGGCAGCATTATCTTTTCCGACCATTTCCCCCTCTTGCTGAAAACGGTCATTGTCCCGCTGTTCATGAAAAAGGAATTTTACATCTCGATTTTCAGAACCACAAGTGTCGTTATCCAATGAGATAAAGGCCAATTCTTGATTTTTTTTATATGGTTCTCGGCATGCGTCGCAAAAATGTGTTGATTTTCGATCGCGACCGTCTACCATACAGTTTTGCATCACCATGCCTGTAGCTTGAAATCGAAAATATTCATTACGAGGCTTTAGTGTACTCACCGCTGTCATACACATATTTGCAGATCGTCTCGTTTCTAACTGCAACTCTAGCTCATAAAGATTTTGTTTCATATGAGCAACGCCAATTACATCCTTCTCTAGCTTCATTAGGGCTTTTTCAAAGCCATCTTCACGAGTGAAAAGCACATCGATTCCAGCATGCGTCATTTTCTTTACTGAAACTAAGTTACTTCTCAACTCAGGTAAATAAATAACATTCTTCATTTCTAAAATAACGCCTTCTTTCGTTTTTCCACGCACGGTACCTTCGTATTCTCTGACTAAAGTTACACCGTCTTTGGCAACATCAACGATAAACGGTTCTTTCAATTTTTGAATGTTTTGAAGGTATTTGATGTTGTTGATGAAGTTGTCACTGCATCCGGAATCGATTACAAATGAATGTATTGCTTGCTCTTTTTCTTCCACTTCACACTGAGGTTTCACCATGAAACTCACAGTTTTACCTGCCACAACAGAGTTAGCATTTCTGTTTTCCATCTTGGATCGGCAATCCTTTTGCATGTGGCCTAATTTTCCACACCGGTAACATCTTCCTTTGAATTTCTTCATCTGATTACTTCCACCGATAAAAGCGGTTGAATTTTCTTCGACATAGTAGTCCACCCTGTCGACTCGCTTAGACTCTTCTCCTAGTAACCGATGTTTCACCATTTCTAATGAGAGGTCTTTATCTTGGATATTTTCAAGGGCTGTCACAAGAGGATCGTAGCTATCCGGCAACGTTAAAAAAAGTTGCGATACCAAATCGTTCTCTTGCATTTTCGAACCTGCATTTTTCAACTGTCGCACTAGCTCGTCGAATTCGGCAAAATGACTTCGCATAGAACACCCTTCCTTCATGCGTAACGTGGCCAGTCGTTTGCGCAAGATCGTCTGGCTTGCCCCCGACTTCTTCGCAAAAGTGTCTTCAAGGGCTTTCCACATTTCCTTGGCTGTTCCCTTTTCTTCGACTATGGCTAGACAATCGTCTCCAACAAATCCAACCAGCAAGGATTTTGCCTTCCGGTCCATTCGCAAAAACTTGTTCCGCGGTTCTCCGACCGCCTCAGGCACGTCTTCTTCGAGCGCCTCCCAAACTTCCGAAGCTTCCAAGAATAAACGAACTCGAAAACGCCATTTTCCGTAGTTCGTTCCATTCAGCTGGGGAATGCCAGCACCTTCCTTTACAGAGGAGCCCATAACCTAAAGGAACTCTGTTCTTTGAAATACTTTGGAAGTTTTTATTTTAACAAGTTTCTCTTTAATGCGACCGTTTTCGTCAATGGTTTATTTGCGACTAACTTGCAATGAAACGATCGTTCCTAAATCTATTAAAGACTACTTCGATTACACGCGGCTACTTCGTTTACAATATGAGATACAATTTGAGCATTGTATCGCAGTGAGGTGTCTGTCATTATGTGCCTGTTGACGCCTTACGGTAGGCAATGTGCATGCTGCGATTTAAGTGTTTTTACGATGGTTTTACAAAGTTTAAACTGTTCCAGCCAAAGAACGGGTGCGTTCGACGATCTTTGCATACACTGCGTATCTTTAGCGATAAGTTGCTATACGTTCTCTGTTTGCCTACGTTGCTGCAGTAGCGCTTGAATTGGTTATGCTGCACGTTTCAGTTGTTTTCGATAAGTATGTATCAATTTTATTTTCTATGAACGGAATGGTCTAGGTATGTTACTATGTTGTAGATTGATTTGCTGATGTGTTATAAAAAATGTGTTGCAATAGTGTGATTAGGCTTTCCGAAGTGTGCTACAATGTGTCTATAGTTGATAGTGTGGTTTATAATAAGTTCTGTATTTTAGATATGCTACTCTGCCTTGAAATGAGTATATACTGCCTCTATTTGGCTGTCACTATAAAGATGGTCCAATGTGGAAGAGACAATCTGCACTAAATTGGTCGTGGTTGATCGCCCGGGCATGAAACCATGCTGAATTATGCTAACCCAAGTGATGCGACGATCGCTTAGCCAAGCTAATTTTTAAAATATTTACAAGATTTTTAAAAGAAAAGGCGCGAGTAGAACTTTTTAATAGGGATAATTGCTTTTATTTTTCTGCACTATTTTAAAAACGTTTCCTTTTTGCACCGTTTTTCCTTTGCTACTGCCCGTGTTTCCGTTCAAGGGCGCTTCTTATGCCTTTGACCTCAGTCGACCCTTTCTTTAACCGATTTTAACCTAATATCTGATTTGTCCCTTTTCGGGGATATCTGGTTGTACTCTTCTGTCGTTTTCGTCAGTTGTCCCTTTCTCCTGCATAGATAGCGCCATCTGTTGTTTGATAGCAGAGTTTCGCCCGATCTTGAACTGATCTCAAAACGTCACTTGATATATCATAACATATAGACTGTCAGCTGTGGCCTCGTGGTGTTTATGTCAACATAGAATTTTAAGCCCCCCCCCCCACCGAATCGAGTACCTTACTGCACGCGCTTTAAAGTGAAAATCCTCGATAGTTGTTAATAAAAGACCTATTACCCTTTTTATTTAAAGGAAGTAGCCATGCCCTTTTCCATATTAGGGAAAACACCGGTGCTTAAGGATTGATTAAATGATAGGGTTAATGGTGCACTTATCGAGGATTTGCAATTCATCAGCACTGAAGCGAGAATACTGTCGGAGCCCGGACTACTACTAAGATTTTACTAAGATTTTATGTTAAATATAGCAGATTTAAATAGCTCAATCGTTACTGAGATAGAGTTTAAACTCATAGAATTATCTGGAACGTAGGCTAGTGCCTCTTGAAGTACGGTAATGAGCAGTAGAACAAAAACAGATGAAAAGTGTTGGGCAAAGAGCTTGCATATGTCAGGAGTAAAATCAGCTGAAAGCTTTCAAGTGTCATATGATTTGGAAGTCAGTGACTGTACAAACGATCATTAACATAACGCCAGAAGGAACGGCGATTAGAGTGGAAACAGAGTTGCAACCGCCTGACTAAAGACATTATCTAAAACGGTTATACTCACGATAAGCCGTGGCATCGTATTCATACGATCTTTTGTTAACACTAGATTTAAGGCCTTATTAAGGCCGGGCTACATTGATCGTACTCCTGAGTGTAATTTTTGTGAACGCGTACGCCATCTAGCGGCGGCGGGTCGAAGCTAGAGGCTGGTATAATTTATCTGTCAAAAAGTGTTTTGGGTCCAGGAGGCTATAATTTTACCCAATGATGGAAAGATGTTGGAAGATGGGGAAAAATGTTGCCTAGCGCTTTGTATGAATGACGATTTATCCACCAACAACAATTAACGGCCTATTTTGTTGCAATTTATGGACGTTTATAAACATTTCATACGGCATACAAGTAGCCTGCTCGAAACTTGATGAGACACCAAGTATGAATAATTTTGACACATAAATTATACCGACATCTAGCTTGCGCTGGTCGTCGCCAGATGCGCTAGTGAAAATCAAAATTACACCTGCGAGTACGGTCAATGTAGCCCGGCCTTTAGACGGAGGAAAATACTGTCATTTCTCGATGTGCATTTATCTGTCAAACTAAGACTTAGGCTCAAAAATACCTCTCGTACGTGTAATAAGGCAAAATAATTGTTCTGTCACCTTCACATTAATTATTAAAGTTATTGTTTTTTGGCTTTATTTAAAGAATCATTCTTTGATTCCCATTTTTGTTGTTTTTATTCATCACTATCAAGAAATTCAATAGGCTCTACCGACATTGAAAGTAGAAATCTACTCTCGAGCAAATCGGAATTGAGCATGCCGAATTCCGATTTTCCGACTGGCATCTCAAACTCTATTTGAAGGATAGATTCCAAAATCGAATGACAGTATTTTTCTCCGTCTAATAAGGCCTTTACGGACGTCTTGTATTCCTATATCTACGGACATCCGTCAATTTGACGGGCGGATAAAAATACGTATTTAGCTTGGTTAAAATCATGAAACCCCTATTTTATTAAAATAATGAATCGTTTAACATGTGTTGGTTTCCTTAAAAAATTATATTTTATTGTAATAGGTAGTCGAATTGTTTCACCGAACACATGAACTGAACAGGAGCTGAAGGCGGAAGTTGGGCATTATATTCATAATCAGTTCGAATAATTTGACACTATGGTCGTGTCAGAGGTCAAATTTGCCGGATTTTACAATCTCAAAATCTATGAAAGTTGTGAAAATAATTCTTATGCTAAAAACTCATAGTATGTTATGATAAGTTTACGAAAAGTAAAATTCAAGACTAAAAAAACGTATTTTTAGTATTTAACTTCATAGTTCAAATTCCATCAAATTGACGGGTTCCGTAAACCTAGTGTTAAGCACTATTCGACTCGAGCAATATTTGCACAGATAACGATGTTTATCTTTTTTCAACGCTTGCAAAGTTCTGTCTGGCCATGGTGGAGTAGGAAAATGGCGGAGGATGGGAGAGCACGAGTTAAGAGTATGCAAAACAATAGAGTTAAAGTACGAAACTGCGAAATAAATGATAAACAAGGGATTACATTTTAAACACTTTTACGCAGTAGGTAAAAGTAAGGCTCAGCCCTCTACGTTACGCTAGCGTTACGCGTAACGCCTGTTAATCACAAACCCAAGCAACATTTTTGAACGTTTGTTTTAACCGCCGTGGATGAGCAAATTAATAGATAATCATGTCTTATTATTGTTTACTTTTATATGATAATTAGAAAAGCTTTGTTTATAATTAGAAAAGTTGTCACAACTTCAAGAATTATAATTTTAACAATCTTATAAATAAAAGATGTAAATAATAAAAAAAAAGATTATTTTTTTATTTACCCAGTTAATATTTCATTAACGTAGTATAATGAAATACTTACAAGTATTTATTAACTTCATTAACCTCATTTTAAAAAGAGCCCTTGCATCTAAAGTAATTTTTATTCAAAATGGCCAGAAACATAGATTGAAAAGGTAATAGTTATATTTCATAAATATATAATTTAGTTAAAAATATTTTAATATTTTATATTTTCTAATCATAGGAAATGTTACTCCAATTGAAAGCTTTTGGGGTTGTCATGAGCTTCCTTCTTTCAAACTTTTTTTCATTAATCATAATGCAACAATGAAAAATATTAAACCTGTTATTTAATTGTTATTTAAAAATTAAATCCCTTGAAATCGGTTCATCTTACAGCAATTAACTTTTTTTTCATCTCAATTTAAAATATTTTTTATTCAAATAATGTACACTGGTTGGTCGCCTGGATGACAAAACTGTAGTAAAAATGCTGCTTGGGAATATTTTAAGGGATGTAACGCTTCTCCAATGTAACGTAGAGGGCTGAGCCTTACTTTTACCGTTTTTTCTTCATCCCCGATCTAAAATCTGCCCATACCTGTATCGTGAATGATTAAAATGCATATAAATACATAATTAACATGCACAATAGTTCCAAAATGTTGAAGACTTGTTGACTACTTTCCTTTTTCCACCCAGAACCGTCTTTAGTCGGGGGTCCAAAGAGATTCAGATCTTTAGCAATATCATTCCAAAAAGTTGAGGTTCCTTTTTGCTTATCATGTATGATAGCTTCGTTCCTTTCTATCAGCTCCACCATATTTTCAAACTGTGCCTTTGTTGTAGTTTTTCGTTTTTCCTAAAATTAAAATGTATGTCATCATTAAATAGGTCATGGTTATCTTATTTTTAACGTAATAAATGTTGGTATAATTTATTTGAATATAGTTTTACACAAATTAGGTTTTGTTTTTGATATGATTCATTCCTTGATTTGATGACAAATCCGATTAATACAAATACCTGTTCCGTTAACACGTTGATTGCGATAATATGCGCGGTGGCACTTATTCGTTCACTGGTTGGCCCTGCATTAAACTTATGTTAAGAAAGATCCATCTAGGCCACATACTCGCTCCCCCTCCCCCTCTCACTTATCACCAAAAGAATAACTTGAAATCTCCTGCCCTTGTACATTGAAACCGACAGGACATTAGATGATTAAAAAAATACTTTATGGAGTCATTGCCCACAATTATTGATAACAAATCTGGATGTAAACCATGTCGGCAGCATTTGCATTTGCCGTGACATGATTGAACTTGCAAGGAAAGCTAGTTTTCTGTTGTTGTTTCCGGCGAATGAATGACTAATGGAACAGAACTGTTAGCACAGTGTAGGTCTCAAGTGTCAGTGGCAGTGTAGGTTTTGATTTTGACTGGTTTTGAAGAGTATTGCCATAAATTTACTGTAAAACTTATATACGAAAACAGCCATTTTTCCATAAGATACACCCTCCAATGCACTCGATGCTTCCTTCACTTTTGACGCCTGAACTTCAAGTAAGACTGCAGGCAAACGCACGAACACATACCCACACACACACATACTCACCTTTAATTTGTTACAAACTTACAATGATGAAATGTCACCGGATTTTGGCGCGCAGATAATCGGGTTAGTTTATTTAAGCACATTCACAATTTTTACATTTTCCATAACCCTCTTCCTGCCCCTTCCCCTGTGTCCCGCGATGGGTCTAAAGGGAGGGAATGTTCTAGCTCTTAGGAGCGCATCCTTTCGGATGCGTAGTCTTACTGATAAACGTGCACTCTCTCCGCCCTTGTGTGGGGCAATTTCGCACCAATTGCTACGAGTTGGCCTTCCTCCGCGGAAGCACGCGTATATAATTATATTGGCTAGCGGGAGGCTACGTCTGCCTTTACCGTCGCGCCTCCTCTGCCGCGGTCAAACCGGCCGCGGCATTGCCGGTTGTACGAAAAGGCCAGCTCAGGATGAAAAGACTCCCCACTGTCTACATCTCCTCCTTGAACCCATCGTCTCTCTTCCTGTTGATGCTGGCGGTGTCGCTGCCGCAGTCTCGCCATCCGTGCGCGGATACTCGCCCGTCTCTCCGACGTTCGTAATGATGATGAAGGCGTAGATGGCCGTTCGCCTCGCTGCTCCTCCCTTTGGCGCACCGTCTGAGTCCTTCTCGCTACATTCCGAAGATCATTTCGGGCCCGTCAGACTACGTCGGAGTCAAGCCGGTTGGCTATTCCAACATGACCTGTGCTTACTACTGCATTTTGGTGCTGGTTATTTTAAACTGACATTCTTACTTTAGTTTGATGTTTGTTCGCAACGATCGTACCAAAAACAACCTTCTTTTTGTTTTTTGCATAACAGCCGTTGTCGGTGCAGGCCTGTCTGTAGCGGAATTTGGGGCAAGTGTGCCATACGGGGCAAGAGTGCCACCAAGCATTTTTCCTTAAAAACTTTAGTTTAATGATCAATTGTGTATACAGTTGGTTGCTTTCCAATGACTAGGTATACTGAGCCAAATTTCATATAGACCAATCGATATTTCCCATTGTTTTGAACTGATTTATGTTGATTTTCAAAATTGAGCAGAATATTATAATTTTTTAATCCAACCAAATAAGCTCTCAAAAATCATGCGAACAATCCACCGAGGAAATATTTACATCACCGTATAGCTGAGAAAACGTGAAATTTTTTGTGGGGTTAGTTGAAAAAAACTTTTTTTTGTCACTGCAAAATTCAATTTCAAAAAAGTTACAACTTTTGGGGCAAAAGAGCCATCTCTATTTGGGGCAAGTGTGCCACCATCTTTCATAGGCGCGAGCTGTCAAAAATGTAAACATTGTTGTAGTGTTCACCGGTATGGTGCGTTTTTACGAGCGGATTCTGCTCCGGAAAAACAGACCAGCAACAACCCATATTGCGATACAGTTTTTGATGAAAAGGGGTTCATTGGTGACTCAAGACATGTAGGAATACATACACTAGTGGTACAAACGTAATAATTTCAAATTATCTAAGAAATACGGTTATTTTAACCAGGTGGCCGTCTTGCCCCATACGAGTGGCACTCTTGCCCCATAGCCCAAAAAACAACGTCTTTTAGGACCCTTTTTAAAACGCTTCAAAAACTGTTTTGTTTGCAATTTTTTCAAGCGAAACTCATTTATAAGCGAGGAAATAGATGTAAAATGGTTATGAGATTTAAATCGGCTTTTGAAAAACACGTTTTAGTGAGTTATAACTTGAAATGCTTAAGGTGGCACACTTGCCCCAAATTCCGCTACCACTAGTGGGCTTTGCTTACAGTTACTCATTGATTACCATAGCAGGATATGTCAGTCCTACGGTTGGAATCACGATCCATTTAGGATCGTTAAAAGTCACACAAAAGTCACGTTAAAAGTCAGAAATGAGGCTTCAGGTGATCTTATGTAAGACTACCGAGAGTTAAAACGTAGTTCAATTCTTATCCGGACCACCCCCTCTTGCAAGTACGGACGACGCAGTTACGTGGTACAAAATAGTCTTGTCAGCCTGTTAAAGCCAGCTGGACTGAAAAACCTTTTATGCCAGTTATGCCAACGTTATGCCAGGAAAAAGAAGGACAAAAATAAATTAAACAGAAGAAGCAAAACTAAAATTTTTTTGATTACATTTTTTTATATTTAATTTAGACTATTATTTTTACAATTTAAAAACTATTAAATTTCTGAAATACCTCAACACTGATTTTAAAGCGCTATTTCGGTGATAAAACCATTCAAATTCAATCAAAAGGAAAAATCCGTGACAAATCCGCTGCTCAAAAGATCGCGGATTTCTATCCATATAAACGGGAACGAACGACGCCGTGTATAACAGTGGTTTTACTCTCATTTCTCGCTCTTTTAAATTTGACTCGTGAGATACAATGAGAGCAAAATGAGCGCCCCGCGGCGTTCTTTCAGGGGCGTTCGTTCCGCCCGATACGGCCGAATAACTTCAAACACGTCTTTAACCAGCTAAATTTTGTGGGTCGATGCTTATAGAGTCAATGTAAAAATGATACATTTTGTAAATCATAAAATTCAAAACAGATTCAAGATATTTATCTGATGTTTACAACATCTTTTAGAGGTAAAATTACATTTATCTTAGTTGAGTTAAAATCTGTTTTCCTTGTATTCGATAACCGCACGTAAACGCTTTTCAAAGTCATTGCAAGCCGCAAGCACAACTTCGTCGCAGCTTTATGGTTTGAAGCTGAACCCTGTTTGAAGCAAAAACCGTTTTTCCAAAAGTATTTTAGCGCAAGGCTTTGAATGGCTCTTGATAATGAAAAACAATGGCAATTCCGCTTTGGTCGATATAGCTCCCCAAATCAACTCAGGTGATGAATTTTGATATCGTTTGACTCAAGGTGTTATAAATGACTAAATACATTATTCTTGGTTTGACTGCTTGTATAACAGGTTGGCTGATAAGTCCCCGGTCTGACACATAGATGGCGCCGCTAGTATTTAATGCATATTATTTTTATATACAGTGGAACGTCGATTATCCGGGCAGCTCAGGACCGGGCGTTTGCCGGTTAATCGATTTGCACGGATAATGGTCCAAGAAATGTCAAATTCATATAAAAATTAAATAATCCACTAGTTTTATGATAAATTCATCTTGAATCCATCGAAAAATCGTTAGTAGAATATTATTTTAATTAATAACAATAGGTTTAACAACTGTTCATGAACAAAAATAAATTTCGAATACACCACTAGACACTACAGAGCTGCACAAAAAACTGGTTGCCCACTTGACTATCGCTGCAAATGTTCGCCGTACGTTTGAACAGCTGTCACATTTATGCGCACGGTTAAGCCGCCCACCGGTTAATCTGCCCCCGGATAATCGACGTTCTACTGTAGTACCAACCTTCAAATGATTCGTGTCAAAATTTGACGTCTGTATGTCAATTAGTTTGTGAGACAGAGCGTCTTTTGTCAAACAACTTTTGTTATTTTGTTGTTCCACCAAGACAACGCACCGTGCCACAAGTCATTGAGAACGATGGCAAAAATTCATTAATGGGGCTTCGAATTGCTTCCCCACCCACCGTATTCTCCAGATCTGGCCCCCAGCGACTTTTTCTTGTTCTCAGACCTCAAAAGGATGCTCGCAGCGAAAAAAATTGGCTGCAATGAAGAGGTGGTCGCCGAAACTGAGGCCTATTTTGAGGCAAAACCGAAGGAGTACTACCAAAATGGTATCAAAAAATTGGAAGGTCGTTATAATCGTTGTATCGCTCTCGAAGGGAACTATGTTGAATAAAAAAAACGAATTTTGACAAAAAAATGTGTTTTTCTTTGTTAGACTGGGGACTTATCAGCCAACCTGTTATCATGAAGCCGTTAAATGTTGGTATGTAAATTCGATCATTTTGCTTGTTCAAACCTACCACCATAATGATCAAGTTTTCAACAAAAAAAAAGGTTGTGACCTTCATGCGCTTTAAGCAGCAACTGAGATCTGACTACCGCACTACTATTAAAATAAGTTTTAATAATAGGATATCTATAATCTTTTACCTTGCTTGGATGACATTATTACATAAAAACAACAATATCACCAATCGTATTGCTTGATATTATTATTCAAATGTTTGGTTTGAAATATTTTGTAGTGTAATAATTTGAGTGCTAAATTTTCTGGCCCGCGGCTCTTGACCATTTACACAATTTGACCCTTTACCTCAAAAGTTTGCCGACCGCTGGTTTAAATAATTATAATTGAAAATTATATTTTACGATCTATTTAATCAGATACATTCTCCGCAATAATTACTTTCATTACTTTTTACTTTTTATAGTTTTTAAAACCATTAATTTTATAGTTTTTATGTCAGTATATAACCACGGACCATGTACAGTTGTTGGCCGGGCCATGTCACATCGACGTGCTCTATCGTCAGCAGGCCAACAAGAGAAATAGAGACATAACCACGATTTAATCCTGAATTCTTTATAATATTTGATATTTCATGAATTTGATTTGATGTGAATTTTGATGTACGTTGTAATTCATCAGTTGATGATGATCCCTTTTTTTATGACAAGTTATTTGAAGTCGTAACGCTTTGCTATCCCCTTCTAGGCAATGATTTTAATGGTTGATTCTTAATTTAGAATGATAGTTTAGATGGTGGGCAGTGATGTTTACAATAATCTAATTTAAATCCTCTTGTATATTTGGTTTTTAGATCAAAATGTTGAAGTGGACGATTAAAAAACGATCTGAAACAGTCAGGAAGAACGTGCATCCACAAAACAAATTATTATTACAACAGCGACACAATGCACGACGTTCTTTGGGAGCGTTGAGCGAGTGTGTAACAGCAGTTACTACTAATAGCAACACAATCGGTGGATCGAGAAATAAAAAGGCCCGTCGATCATTCGGAAGTGTAATCCACGTGGCATGTACGAATTATGACAAAGAAAACCAATGCATCACTTCGACTCCTCACCCTAACATTGGACGTGCTGCTTCAGGATCACCATATTCGATGGCATTACGAGATGTAAGCAATATTACTCCGAGTACAACACCTTGTCGCCAATCAAACACAACACCCCTGGGCCGTAAACGAGCGTTACCAGTTTCTCCAGTTTCCGCATCATTTAATCAAAAAGAGCAAAACGAGAATATTCGTGAAACGTATGCTACGACGTTGCCATCTTTTGATATTGAATATTCTCCTTGTGGGGTGAAAAATATTCCTTTCTTAGCGCTTCGTGGGCTGGCTTCGACTGAATTCGACAAACCCGGTCGTTACTTTTCTGCGGACGAAAAGGCGCCCACACCGAAAAAAATCAAAGCTTTCGTGAAACCAATGCTCGTCGATAACTTTTCCACAGAGTTTGTAGAGGACAATCTGAATCCATGTGTGACACCTTTGTCATCAAAAATGTCTGAAATACGTTGCAGCAAAACGAATTACAACCGAACCTTTTCAACCGTTAACAAAACGGCTAATGTTTTTCTACTGCCATCCGCATCACTCATCGCACCATCATCATCGGACATAGATAATATTGAAAATACTGAGCTATCACTAAACTCTTCAGAAATGGGAGACTTAACTCTCGATAAGATGATTGATGCTATACTCGAAAGCGCAAAAAAGGAAAATCATTGGACAACACAACGACCGAATCGATCACTGAGTGTCAAATCAAAACTATCAAAACTATCATCTCCGACCTATACACCTGCAGATGATCCAGCTGCTGATCTGTATCTCGAGCAAAGCCTTCCTCTCCAGATGCTTCGACACGACAGAGAAACGACAATGATTAAAGAAGAAACCAGTAAGCTGAACGAGCGAGAGGTAAAAACTCCAGATATTAAACACGAAAAGTTATGCAGCACTGTTATAAACATATCGAAAGCTGATTATACACGTCAATCTATTACTAAACACATTAGGGCTAGCCCGCTCGAGACTGCGTGTCATTTACGTCGTCAAAAGGCGGTTCGAAGGAAGCATAAGCTTGAAGCTGCTAACAACGATGCAATACTGTATGCAAATACGGACGAGTATAGGCTAGATAACAATCAAATCACAAGTCCTGAAACACCTTACATCCCCTGCAGTCAGTCGAAATGTATTCAAATAAATGAAATGCAAACTCCGAACCGCAATGATTACCAAGGACAGGAACAAGAAAATCCCCCGACTCAACTTAAATTGTCAGATAACGCAACACCAGACATCCGCCCTATCGATCTGCAGGGGACCTCTACTCCAACAGGAGGGTCGATAGAAATCAGCCGAAAATGTCTAGATTTTTCCCCAACTCTCGGCGACAACTCTATAGATAAAAGGCGTTCGGTAGCATCCACGACAAGTTCCCGTTATTCTAGAGCGAGTACTCTCACAGGTGCATGTTCCGTTCGAGGAACTTTGGAACTAAGTATTTATCTGGAGCCAGATCGACGACTACATGTACACGGTGAGTGGTGTATGGTATGGCATCGTTGGCGCCGTTTTAGTTTTCTGTATTTTCTATGAATTTCACTGGTATTGATGTACCTTACTAACATAAATATATGTTAATCATATTAATCCATTTATTCTCTTCTTAATCAGTTATTCGGTGTAAAGATCTGCAACGCAATTGTTTCCCTGGTAGTACAGCTACTAACAACGTTATCAATGCGTACGTGAAGGTGGCACTAATTCATATAGGAGACACTAATCAAACAACAGAAAAAGAACTAGGGTTTCAGCGAACAACTGTACATCGGAACTCAAACAATCCATACTATGATCAGCGTTTTATCTTCGAAATCTATCCCAATGATGAACGACGAATTCAACTAGCCGTGTGGCATCGTGATCGTGAAATCAAGTAAGTTGAACAAAAAAGCAGAAAATTTTTGAAACATATTTGCACAGTAAACTTGTTCAACCAGATGTCCATTAACAAATGTGTAAAAAACACCTGGTAGACTGCGTGTGCTCTCTCTCTCTCTCTTACTCTCTCTTTCTCTCTCTCGTTCTCTCTCTTTCTCTCTCTCTGTCTCTCTTGCTTTCTCTCTATCTCTGCCTTTCTCTCTGTATCTCTCTATCTCTCTATTTCTCTCTCTATTTCTTTCCCTCTATCTCTCTCTTTATCTCTATCCTTCCATTAATCTCTCCATGATTCTCTCTCTATCTCTCTCTTACTAATTCGTAGAGCTGTGTGCTTTGCGCATGTTCGGGTCCTTGATATTAGTTTTCGGACAAATAATCTCGTGTAGCTGTTGCTTATGCGACAGACCGTACAATTAGTTCCAACTCAGCTTTCGGATACATTTCATAGTAGCTGTGTTCTCTACACAATACTATAAGGATAAAGGTTTGCTTTATGTCAAATTTGTATAGTTCTAAAACATGACAAAATTCATCCGGAAATGCTTATATGTTCAAGATAATTACAATTTTTGACAAGCGGATGAGAAAATTTACCCAAAGAAGCTCTTCATGTGAAAATGCAGCAAAGGAATGTCGTTAAATGTAGTTGTTTCTTTTTTAATATGTTGTGCATTTAACCTTATGTGTGTAAATAGTGCGCGCGCGTTTGTGTATGTGTGTGAGTTTTTTTTGTTTTACAAGGAGGATGAATCTTCTTAGACTCCGCATGATCGCATGTGAGTTGACGGGGATTCTTATCTAGTAAACTTCCTCGTTGAGACATCTACATTTCCTCGTGGATTTACCTTTCGGTATGCTTCTTAGAGAAAGGGTAGGTCCATGTGTGGGCTCTACACCGCACCACACCCGTGGCACAGAAAAACAGTGGACTAACAACGTATACTTCTCAACACACTAAAAAACATACGCTAGTGTGAATCGTTTTATATTGTATATCATACATTCGTTTATATTGTGTATCATACACTCTCACCTATTAGTCTATTAATTTTTCCGAGTTTTTTTGTG
The DNA here is from genome assembly GCF_943734685.1 of Anopheles coluzzii. Taxonomy (NCBI): domain Eukaryota; kingdom Metazoa; phylum Arthropoda; class Insecta; order Diptera; family Culicidae; genus Anopheles; species Anopheles coluzzii. The sequence goes on from NC_064670.1 coordinate 69,997,591, forward strand.
TTTTTGAGCTTTTCATGGATTCACAATGGTTAAATCCCAAGAGGGAAAATCCTGAAAGGTTTTCACAAGCAGAGATAATATAGATAATGAACTGGCATCATAAAAGTGCTGAAGTATACACTGAATTTTCAATTCAATGTATGGCTAAAGCAATTTTACTCAAGAAATTAAATGTTGCAGAACAAGTTAAAAAAAGAAAATTGGGCATTTTCAATTATGTGTACAATAAAATATATTCTACAACTTCCCCTGCCACAATAAGAATATTCCACATTACAATTGCGCCTGCGCTTGCCATCCGCGTGTTAGTCAGTGATGCAGTGTCAATGTGTTAGTGGCAGTGTTTAGCTACTTTGAGTCAAAAACCCAAGTTTTATGTAATCATTAGAGAAAAAGTAAAACAGAACTGTAAACATTCTGGGTGAATTTTGGTATTCTTCGGCAGTATTGACTATTATTTTGAAAGAATGAATTATGATAATTAGAACATAAAGCTTTTGAAGAAAATCAATCTCCACCATACGAAATCAAATCTAAGTGACACAGTGACACTAACTGCTTTAATATATAGTCCATCGATTAATAAACACTAAACTAAACTTAATGCTTTAATTTATCTTAAAATAAAAAAAATAAGATTTTGATTGTAGCTGTAATGAGTTACTGTCTTACATTATTTTTGTTTGTTTCATACGACAAATAACAAAATATTAAAAATCTAAATAAAGATGTATTTTTTTTAATTCCCGAGGAATCTTAAAATGAATGTTAAATAAGATAGCAATTTGTACAATATCATTTTGATATATATATTTTCATATGATAGCAATTTGTACATTGTCCTACTGAAATATATTTGAATTTTGATACAATCTTTCCTACAATCGAGTTTTTATGTGTATAGTTCTCAGTTGTTAGGCTTAAGAACAATTCATTTTACAAAACACGTATATATCTACAAGGACTTAAACTTAGAAACAAACATATAAGTGCATTGTGACGTTATAGGAACACAGAAGACATTTTACGATTCGTGCTCCATGTTTTTTTCGATCGCGAAATGGATGTTGACAATTATAATACCTTTTAACTGTTTTAGTATTATTTTGTACTACTCTGTTCGGTGTTGATTTGCCTATCTTTTCTGCATTTTACTACATTTTTGATCGTTGGAGGTGTTGAGCATTTACTCAAAAATTGTTTATTTTAATGTTTTTGCAAATTTTTTGCATCGTAAAGTCATGACGGGTCGAAAATCATCATTAATGGATAAAAAATAAAAAACCAAAATGTCCTGTAATTTTCAAAATCAATTTCGTTAGTCATAATATATGCAGTACACGTCGTAAAATGGCACTCTAAAACCGGTATATTCACCTCGTACTCTACACATGTTTGATAAACTATTAAAACCAAAGTATAATATCTAAATGACTCGAGTGTGGCTCTTTTCATTACATAAGCTAACAGTAATATTTTCAGTAGTTAGTTTGTATTTTTCTTACGACAAGTTTTTTTCAAAGACCTCTGTGATTTTCCAATTGCATTGTAACACTTTATGCCATTCTATTGCTTGTGCCAATGAATTGAAACTTTAAAACCATCATGCAAATCTGTTACTTTCAATGTCCGATCTTAATTCATTTGTCTACCATTTTGATACGTTCATGAGGTCTGATGTTGTTGCTTTTAATATTACCCTTGCGATATGAACAATTTAACCAACGAGTTTGAAGTCGAACTAAAAGTAATTAAAACGATACAACTACGGGATCTTAGAGTTCGTGGTATTTGCCCGCGGTCCCATGGTGTCCGTCACAAGTCAACATGTCCGTCGTGCTATCAAACCTAGAATGGACCGTCCCCCTATAGCAAGGACTGACTATCCGAATACGTGATACTGAATAAGTTTCGAAAGCCCGGCATGTCCGTGTAGCACGTGAAGCAAGTCAAATAGATAAAGAAGTAGAAGGAGGATATTGCGTATAATTAATCATATAATTGCATCACTTCTTCATTTATCCAGCACTACAATCGCTTTGCGGTGTTGGTCTGCCTCAGGAGTGTCCAAAACCGTTTACGGTCTCGCGCTTTCGTCTGCCAGTCCGTTATCTCGGTCTTAATGGCGGACGTCTCTACGCCATCTTGCCACCTCAATTTGGGCCTTCCACGCACTACCTCTGACCTTATGGACGGCCTAAAAAGACTTTACGGGCGTCCGTTTCCGTGCGTGCAACATGGTCAGCAAACCGGAGCCTGGAGAACTTGATACGCTTGTTTAACATCAGAACTAAACATATGATTGCATACACACTTATAATTACTCAATAAGAACAACAAAATAGATATGTTTTACCTATTTTTTTACCTATGCCATGGTTGTCAATCATAGTTAATACTTTGAATTGGAAATTACTATTATCCACATGTTTTACATCGGTTTACTTACCTACTAATTTGATTTTCGGCATGTTTTGTTTTTCAGACGTAGTGAATTCCTTGGATGTACGTCATTCCCAATAAAAAATGTTACTGTACAGGTATGAAATTAGTTTGAACAATCTTTTTTTTAAATCTCTTTAATGATCTTCATATTTGTATTTTTATTTTTGATACGCTAGGACATTAATGGAGCATATCGCTTGCAGCCGCAATCTTGTTTGACGAACCCCACAACGCCAATATTAGAAACAATGTGCGAAAACTCTGAATCTAGCATGGAGGAACTAATCAATAATGAGGATAACAGCAGTGCAAAGGCAACGAGCATAAACACTTCTACAACGGTATCTTTGCCCACAGGTGCAATTTTAGGAAACAACGGTCATAATGGTGAAGAAATCAGTCTGAGTAAAAAAGCAATCCACCAGCGCGATGCAGATGAGAATCTGTTTTTACGTTTTCTGGAACTTGATCCATCTCCTGATGCAACATCAAATAATGCCATTGTTGGTCAGCAGGTACCGACTACGCCTCGGCGCAGCTCAATCAGTACGTGTGGGCCAAGCAAACCAACAGCAGGTACAACCAATTCCTCAGGACGAACGCCGTTTACAATTACCAAGCGATTGACGCGAATGGGCGATAGAGGCTTCGGCTTTTCTATAGTATGGACCCATCCTCCTCGAGTGGAGAAGATAGAAACAGGATTGTCAGCAGACAGGGCTGGAATTTTGCCGGGTGATTATGTGGTTTTTGTTGATAAGCACAATGTAGTAACAATGCCTGAACAAGATGTGCTAAACTTAATCCGGACGCAAGGAAATACGCTGCTTTTGGAGATTTTTCGACGTCCACAGTCAGCAAGTGGCCCACAGCTTTCAAATCGCACTAATGGTGTACGTAATATCTCATCTGGACAAACATCCATATCGAACCATGGAGGCATGATTAACAGCACAGGGAACATCACTTCTTTCAACGTATCATCTAGTAGTGCTCATGTACAGGCAGATGACGGTGAACCGTTTGCATCTCCGTCTCCGTTCGGTGTAGCACGATCATCTACCGCGTGTTCCAATACTTCAATTGAAATCGCTAAACGGAAGCTTCATCTTCCACAGGTTACCTTTAGCAAAGAGGTAGGTAAAGGTGTCCTCGTATAGATTGAGATTTTAAATAAGCATAACAGTAAGACGTGTAAACTGAGCTAACTCACAACTAACATTTTACTATAGGGTTTTGGGTACATCATGATGTTACCCCTGTGAAACAGAAAACATAATTAGCGAAATAATCTTAAGATAAGCTGAAAATAATCGTCGGAAACTTGTTCCAAGCAAGAAATTGTATGAATTAAGTTAAAATTTTTGGATGATGTGAATGACGCATATAAGAATCTACGTAATGAATTAATTGTCGAAAAAACGATACAAAAGAACATGGTACACCTACGAACTATATGCTTATTTAACGTCAGAACTAAACATTCTAAACGTCTAGAAATATTTAACACAATGTATGAGTCACGAACACATGTTCACAGATGAAATAACAATGATGAAGTTGTTATGTTATAATTTGTTGGTACACAGTTGTAATTTTGTTTTGTCCTTATAGTTTATTGTAATTATACTTCCTTATATGTTCGTTTTTTATGTCACATGCACATCTGCATCTGCACAAACTAGCTCATGAAATTATTCTACCATCGGTTTCGAATTGGTTAATTTTTGTGGAAAATTGCAATAATTAGGTAACGAAATTTAAAAAGGCTAATTCTTCAAGTATTGTTAAGAGACAATAGTGCCGATTATGTGACTCAACTGCTTGAGAAAAAGTATCAAAAATGCTCATTTTCTATTATGATCCGTGTTAGAGCACTTGATTTTTCTCTGATTTGATATATCGAACTGAATGAAGGTTATTTGCATTACCTGACTCAAACGGAGACCGTTTTTTGTCCAACAGCTTTCCGCCAGGTTAAAGCTACGGAAATCATTTTGTTTTACGGTTTAACATCTAAATACATATTTTTAAACCACACGTATTTCATGTAATTACATTCAGAAGGGATTTTTTGTAGTTATTTACTTAAAAAGGGTGGGAATAACAAAATGCACATACATTAGAGAAACATAACAAAAGCGCTATTTTGCATAACAATGCCAAAAACATTTAAAGAACAATGATAGGCCTCACGTATAAATAATTATAAATTGGTACGATACTTCTTGCGTTTCGCATTGCAGTTTGTTTTAACAAACAAAGCCATTTCAGATCAATTTGGCAGCAATGTCTCGAGTCAACGAAAGAAGTCTCTAACAATCTTGGATAATACCGATTTTGTTTCAGTTCGTGTAGCGCGGTTTTGTTTGATAGTTTTCCGTTTGAATCAGATAATCGGCACTAATGATTTAAAGTATATCACTATTATATTTTGATCAGCAAAGCGAATATTGTAGTTATGTTTAAACAAAAATATTACATTTAGACAAAATATTTAAATCAAAATTATTTCGTAGTAAGCATTTTGTTTTACGGGTATCCTTTTTAAAATAAAATTTCATCATTTTGTTTGAAAACAAGAAACCGATGGTGTTTTAAAAAAACAAGTAGTGGGAGATAGCTAAAATGAACACATTCACAAATGTTTAAAAAAAACTAGCATTGGTTAAATACAGAAATCATGTAAGTGTGCAGGCTTTATTTTATGTTCATTTTTTAGCAGAATGTGAAACGTTTGAACCATGTTGAAACGTTATGTGTTAAATATATGAATTTTTAACTAATTTTATGTTTACTACTTTAAAACATCTACATTTAAGGAATAGGGAATATTTTTAATGATTACGGCATGTTTATGAACACTTCTTAAAACATTAACCATTTTCAAAATCTCATATCCGCTTGCAGCCTTTATTTTACCGCAGCAGATTTTCTATATCACCTTATTTTATACACTTTACCAAAAAATTGGATTTTTGAACTGTTATGATATTATTTCTTTGACTTTTATTCTCGGTTCACTGTTGACATACATGTTGACAGTCCTGATCTTTCTTGTTTTTTTGTACAGAATTTCGTGTTTGTTCTATGGCTTTGTTTACATTTAGCATCAAATAACTGGAATCGGTCCTGGAGTACTTGAACTTGTACGACTTTATGTAGCATGCCCGTCATGGGTTCATCGGTTCAATTCTCGTATGGACCGTCCCCCTCCTAGCAAGGATTGACTATCTGAATGCGGATGGTGGTACTAATAAGTCCCGAAGGCCTATACAGGGCTATACACGTCATTTTACAATGTGTGCTGCATATTTTGTCGCCTACGAAATTTACTTTGACGCCCAGTACATACATGGACTGGTGCAATGTTAATTTTTGCTCTTCCAAGTTAAGATCGGACATCCGTCCTATAGAACGTTAATGTCCAATCTGAGCAACAGTTGAGCTAATTAAATTACATAGGTCTATTCAGTAGTTCCTATAAACTAGAGTAATCTGGAACAGGACAGACTAAGTTTCCCATATACTTAGATTAAACACCCTAGAAAAGAAAACTAGTTAAATCTTAAAGCAAGATAATAATATTTTTTTCGGACATTAGGCACGATTTTATTGAATTTCTTCAAATCCAGTCCCAGGCCATCCACTTTTCAATTTTACATGATTGCCATGATGTACTAGGATCAGTTAAAAATGTAACTGACCCCTAGTAGGCCCTGATGCGAAAGTTAATGATTTTTTTCTGTCGGTCAGTTCTCCACCAGATGCGTTCTTAGCAGTTTCGCTAAAAACCGACGTCGGTTTTATTTGTTCGATAATTCCTATTAATCGCGTTGGAGTGCATTTTCAAATGCTAATTACTTAGTATATAAAACGAGTTCAGGGTCAAACGGCACATCATTTTAAAGCTCAAATATTCCCCTTTCTGTGTTTGTGCATGAAATGTGTCAAAATGTGTAGAATAATGAAGAAAAGAAAAGGCAAACCAGCACCTCGATAGGGCTATCAACATTAAACTTGGACGGGTTAAAATTAACATTGGACCAGTCCAAGCATGTACTGGGAGTTAAAGTAAATTTCGTAAGCGACAAAATATGCAGCACACATAGCAAAATGACTTATATGCACAATATGCAGTACACATTTCAAATGAAAACCCTGTACAGGCTTACATCACCGCGTAGGTCATTACGTTTATATAGAAGAAGAAAAACTGGATAGTCAGTTCTTGATACTGGGTGATGTACCGGATAGAAATCAATCCCATCTAATATTAAAGAAGGGCGCTGGCCTTTGTATCCTAAATTTTAGCCTTATGACCATTCTTCGTAATACCTGTCAGTTTTAAATGACCCGTTCAATTTCCCTGAACGATTTTTTAGTATAATCGTCTACTCGTCCGACTTAATGACATGCCCGTCATGGGTTCAGACTTTCTTTGGACCTTTCGTAGTAATGACTGACTATCCTGGTACTCAATGAGTCTTGAATCTGTATTGGCAGGCATGCCCGCTTAGGACGTTGCACGAAATAAAAGAAAAAGAAGGATCCTGGTAGTTGATCATACCAATCATTAATTTCATCGGTTTTTTATCCAAGATTAGATCTAGTAATATCACATGAGCTCAGCTTTAAGAAATCTGGCTCAATAGATAGCCCCCTCCTTATCCTTCCTTACCAGACGTTCAGTTAATGGCCATCTATAACCGAAATTTTTCTTCTTCTTATTTGGGGCAACATCACTATCAACGTACATATATGTTTTATTGGTTGTCTGGCTTAGCCTCTAATAGCCTGATGTATGATAGCTAATAGCCTAAATGTGACTGTTTGAGACCCATACGTTTGAGAGGCTAGATTCATACGGGGTGTGATCCCATGACTGTTATGTTGTTAAGTTGTACCATGTACCAGTTGTGATCAACTCAAAATAACCTACCGACTGAAATTGATATGTTGAATTGATTGCTATATTTGATCGTCGTTTGGGTTATTACAATTAAATGTAATTAGTTTTAATTTAAGAATACGCTTCAACTTTATTCATCAGTGGAAATCTGAATAAAATGCAGATCGTAAACAGGAAAAATCTTAAACAACTAATAAACAAAAATAACGCGTTAAGTACGTTTAGACACGGCATATATTTCTTTGCAATCTTTCCCCTTCCACCAGCAACAAGTGTCAAAAAAAACCAGAAACAAGTGATTAGGTACGTTCAGACTCGGCATATCTTTCTTCGCGAATCTTTTCCCTTGCACCAGAAACAAATGTCAAAATAGATTCACCAATATTTTTGCGTTCACGCACCACGAATCTTATCAGGATACAATTATTGTAATTTAACATATTGATTCGTTAAATATCGGGTTCTTATTTGTAAGAAATGCACAATATACAACCGTTAGAACATTTAGGACTGGAAACTAGCGAAAATCCAGTTAAAAAACATTTCAGTATAAAAGCATCCAGATAGCGAACACTTACTATATTTTGTTAAACTTATTTTTGGCATCCCTGCGCATAGGAGTGCACTCTTTTGAAGGTTTTTAATGATTTCCATACGGTAAAAAAGTGTTAATGTGTATTCGTTAATAAAATCGCTATTTTCGAATCCACAGAAGAATCATGTCATGGAAATGCAAAATGGTTCGCGAATCTTTTTTTGACGGTGGAGGGGTAAAGATTCGCCATCAAACAATCGTTCCGTAGAGAGTTACCTACTAGACGCGTTCACACACGGCGTATCCTGATGGAAAATACAACTGTCGAAACCTTTTGAAACCTCTGGCCGATGGTTCTCCAAGTCTACAGAAGAATAGTGTGGGATTTCACTTTTTAAAATTACTGAAGAATGCGACCCCAGAATGTTTGGCGGATCTGTCTGTAAATAGGTCATTCGTGCATTTTCCCTCCACATAAAATTAAACTCTTTATTCGTTAAAATCACATATAATTTTTATATTAACAACCTGCCCCTCATGGGTTCAAGCCTCGAATGGACCGTGCCGCCATACGTAGGACAGACTATCTGCTATCTGCTATGGGGGGAATCAATAAGTCATTGAAAGCCAAGCCTATATTGCCGCTTTTAGTCGGTTATGTGCTTAACAGGTTCAGCTGCTGGACCGCGAGAAAACTTTCCATTGACCGCCATAGCCAGGGGCATTTCCCGTTTAAAGCTGGCTTTTCCGTAAGCAGTTGGCCTTTCCCGTATGCACGTACGTCATTGGCTGGAGAAACAACAAACATTACGAAGAACTATACTCTACCAACACTATCCTGCTATGAGTAAATAAAAAACTCACTGAAAGCAAAGCCCACTAGTTTCGTTCGCACGAAAACGCAAAAAACGTTCGCACTAATGATTTTTTTTTATTCCTAAATTTTACCCTTTGGACAAATATTATGCAAAAACTGGCTCTCAAATGAAAAATAATAATTTTCCTTTATTTTAGTGATATTTATCTTTGTGTTGATCAAACCATTCTGTTAAGTTATGCTGAAATAAAACGAATGTATATTACACGATTAGTTACATTTTACTTTATTGTAATTATGTTTGATGTGTTATCACCGACAAACCGACGTGACACTGGCGTTACAAAAGTGTCCCACACGAAAGTACTGTCATTTACCAGTGAGGCGAACACTTCTGTCAAAGTAAGCTCTGTTCACTGCTGCTTCGATGTAAACAACTTTTCTAAATACAAATGGCGAAGGAAGTGTGAGGCAAGATTTTGTGAGAATAATTGGACAAAACACACAGGAAAATCATTTTATAAGTTTTCAAATCAATGCAAAAGATGTGAGAAGTCATAAAACAATACGCATTGGAATTTGCGAAGAAAAACAAAAAGGGGGTTTAGCAGTTTCTTCTCTGTGTCAGTGTAGTAAGCGAATCATTATAGAGATGGCCCTAGTGTTTAACATATTCGTACGTAAATGTAAATGTAAATGTATTGTTATTCTAAAATTTTAGTTGGAGCACCTTTTCTACCTAAGCACCCGTTGTCCCACATCTGTCCTGGGGTGAATTTCGTTGTTTATAATGGTTATGTCAAACTCGTTTTGGGTCGCGGGCCGCAGTTGAACGAGGAGTGCTTTCGATCGGTGATAGTCATTACCAGTGTTGCGAACGGTGATAGTCGTCGACATAAAATTTTACAAAATGATACTTTTTGAAGCATCGCATTCTAGATCCACGCATTCATTCGACAATCACGGACAAAAAAATCATTTGACACGATGATATTTTTTCTGCTACAATCATTTGACTTTTTGATTTTGCCGTACCTCAAGTGAACTAGATCTTCATCGAAAATGGGTCCTTTTTTCGTGTTTTCGCGTGAATTTCTATACTCCTGTAAGAGAATACCATTTTCCTGGTTCGCTGAGTGAAAATATCAAGTGGTCTAATGGCTTAGTATCGGTAAACGCACGATTAAGCAGTTCTGGATTCTCACTGAAAAATGTCAAATGACATTCATTCTACATTTTTTGCAATCATGTCATCGCCAAAACATTGATTGTTAATGCACAAATGATTGTCGCTTTTGGAAAGTCGTGTCATGGTAACCATGAATATCATGATCAAAAAATGATTTTGACACCCGCTTTCTGCGAATATCATAAAAAAATGTCGACAATTAACAACACTGGTCATTACACAGTTTTCTGACTCAGTTTTCAATCTATACACCATTATTCAAAACTTGCCATTGGTTTTTCAACAGCCGTCGTAATTTGTCGCATCTGGGCTGTTAAAAGAACCTCTCGCGATTGTTGAATAATGCCGTTCACATTAGAATCTGACCCGGAAAACAGAGTATGGACTTATTCTTCAACCTAGAATCTTTTCTACATTTTCTCGTAGCCTCCAATAAAACTATTCATGACAAATTTTCCACCATACATCTTTTATTTTGTAAAAATTAGAGGGCATATAAATAAAATTTTAATAAGCAAAGCATGACATTTACTCATACTTAACTTCAGTGGCGGTCACCCTAACTTGAAAATCTAATAATTATATTCAATGCTCCACATATCTGCTAACTTTGAGACTACCTGGACGGTATTTTAAACCTACCACACCAACTTACAGTCTACCTACGAGTACAACTTACAAGGCTACCAACTTACAGTAGACCTCATACAATTCACGGTTTTTACACTGTTATCCGGCGCTACAACCGCTTTGCAGTCTTGGCCTGCCTCAGGAGTGTCCGAAACCGCTTGCGGTCTCGCGCCTTCGTCTGCCATACAATTCACGTTATTTTAAAGTGCTTGGAGTTTCGAGATATTTAAAGATATCGGCCTGATTTTTGCAGAACCATAGCTAAAGAGAGTGTCCTCATCAATGAAGTGAAGAAAGTGGTGTTCCGATACATGGTTTCCGAACATTCCAAAAATGCCTCAAAGTCAGAAAATGGATGAAAATATGGGGAGTCCGGCTTAATCGAAATACTAAGTCTGAATATTGAAACCTTCTTTCACAGTAGATAAACATCACTGCACCCGTTTTTCTTATCTTATAATCTATAATCCGTTTGTGCTTCATTCAAATAACTGTCAAAGTTATTCGCGGGCAAAAAAATAAAAAGCACATATTCAATAGTTCATTCATAGTCAATATACAGTCTGAACTCATTGGTTGAACTTCGATGCCCTGTCAACTATGGAAGATGTGCTTTTTAGTTAGCACGTTTTTCAATACAAAAAAATTATGAAATTTTTCTCGGCAGGCCATGAAATTTTTGTGAATTTTTCAAAAACCGGGTTTTCCATACACACGCATGCCTTTTAATTGAACTGTCAGCCAACTATCGAGCGTTCAACTATTGAATTCTGACTCTGTGTTGTAAACTGTTGACATTTTTTTTACATTCGCAGTAGGCTACTAGTCAAAATCATTTTTCGTACATCACATTCACTGTTGCCATGACACGACTGTTGAAGAACGACGTTCATTTCTGTAGTTACCGTCAATGTCTTTGCGATGACACAACTGTAAAAAATGTAGTTTGAATGTTAATTGACATTCATCTTGTGAATCCAAAACTACCTGGTGCCTTTACCGATCGTAAGTGACTGAACAATGAAATATTTTCACTTTGCCAGTAAGAAAATCAGGGTTTCTTGCTGGAGTACACGAATTTAAAAGAAAAAATGTCACAAAGGAGAATGCGATCCAGTGCACTCCAAAATGAAAGTCAAATGAATGTCGCCAAAAAACGTCGTCGAATCAAACGAAAAAATCAAATTTGATACGCGGGAGGATAGCGAGCTGTTGCTCCAAATGTCTGCGTACAGACGCCGTCCACAGGCCTGCCCACACCCGAATGCAGTGCCGATTGCATACGATTCTATCTTCACCATTAACATGAGAGGGACAGGGCTTATACCACGAACGTACCCGAAAGGTATGCATGCTTCAGCCATCAGGATCTAAGGGCAAGGGCAAGGCAAAAGAAACACAGAAAAGTTTCCTCACGGCTACACATGTCCTCTATACGCGTTGTCTATGCGTCTCGCTCGGTATCACAGCGGAATACGACAGGTAAGCAGTACAACTTTAGCTACCTGATACGCATACGTGTTTATCGAACACAACTATTCGGGTTGGCTTGGTAAAGGTCGGGTAGCCGCCAGTTCGCAAAGGCGCAGATTTTTTTATGATTTTGTATGATTTTGTATGTTTTGGACCATACGTGTAGGCGCTGGCAATGTGTCGCGGATTCGAATGCCCCCTTTTCTAAGTTCTCTTTCTGGACCTCTCCCTATGTTCCCTCTCATGTCGATCGGTACCGAGAGATCGATCTCCATCGGTACTGGGACGGTGGGCACTCGTGCTCGTCAGCCGACGAGAGATTGCTCTCGCGGAGAGCGCACCTGAGTGCCCCGCTTTTTAATATATCCAACACAGATGATGCAATGAAAGGGCTTGAATGGAACCTTTGGAAAGATACAGCATACGATCGACTGACAAGGTACTATTCTAACCAGCATATTAAATTTCGTCAAAGTTCCAACTTATTCATCTTGGCTACAAAGATGTTGTGATCGATGCTATCAAAAGCAGCCTTTAAATCCATATAAAATGCATCTTTTTGCATCCTGCTATCCATGTTACGGAGACATTGTTATGTAAAGTCAACAAGGTAATCGTCGACCGCTTTGGAACGAAACCGTGTTGTTGAGGGCTAATCTTCTTCTTCTTCTTTGGCTCAACAACCGATATCGGTCAAGGCCTGCATATACCCACTTGTGGGCTTGGCTTTCAGTGACTAATTGATTCCCCCCCATAGCAGGATAGTCAGTCCTACGTATGGCGGCGGGGTCTATTTGGAGATTGAACCCATGACGGGCATGTTGTTAAGTCGTAGGAGTTGATGACTGTACTACGAGACCGGTGACGTTGAGGGCTAATATAGTGATAAAAAGCCGTGAGTAAACTTGTTTGTATCACTTTCTCAAAAACTTTGGCTCCAGTACTGAGTGATGTTATGCCTCTATAGTTGGCTGCTTGTTCCATGTAACCTTTTTTTAAATATGGGGAACCATTAGCTCTTCCAAATAGAGGGAATTTCCCTAGTTGCATTGAGAATTTTTTTTTTGGTGAAGATCGGCGCAATGGACTCACAGCATCGGCTGAGTATGATGGAGGAATACCATCTGGGCCAGAACTAGCTTTGGGCTTAACTGCTTTGAGCACATTTAGTACAGCTTCTTGCGATGTATTAATTAAATTAAGGGCGATTACATAATTAGGAGTATTAATTAAAGCGTTGTTGGTAAAATTCTCATCAGTAGTTGAGATTGTGTATGCCTCCTCAAATCTACACGCAAATATGTCACAAATATCTGAGGCAGTTGAACCAGCTCGGTCATTGAGGCAAATCGACTTAGGTGTCACATTCGTATTATTGTGTTTAAATGAAATTCTTCTCCAACCGAGACAAGTAGCCACCGTAGCGTATTCTATTGTAACTACGGTTCAAGCAAGTTTTTTCATTAAGTATGCATTTGTTAACAGGTGATCGGTTCTTCGTATATTTTTTTAATGCAGCTGCCGTAGCTCTTTTAAGTTTTTTTAGGTGGCGGTCAGACCAAGTAGGGCCGCTTTTTGGTGTGATGATTGGCACACACGAGTCAAACGAGGATAAAAGAAAGCGTATAAATATCGATAAAGCTTCATCAACAGAATTAAACTTGCTAATACTGAACTGGCTATTAAAATTGATAATGAGTTCATCAAGCCGAGTAAAATTGGTTTTATAAAAAATCATCCTAGCTCTACTTGACAGAGTCAGTGTAGAATTAGGCATTGTGCTTTGAATTCGAACCGTTAAATCGATGGCTGGATGGTATAGGTCAGGAGAGACTAGTGGTATTGGGCAGGGGCGCAAATCGAATAAAATTTGCGAATACTAAGTCGAGCTGCCGGTTAAGTGAGTTTTTGATACCGCTTATTTGATAAAGATCGCTAGCGTTAATTTCATCCAAAAACCGGGATCTGACCGAGGTCAGATGATGAATGAAGGGAATGATGAAGATTGTTTGTTGTGATGGTGATCATGTTACTGGCGAAAAATTAAAATCTCCAAACAGAAAAATTAGATCATTAGTTTTTGGATGGTTTACTATTGCACTTACACTCAGTGGCGCGTTAAACGGTGGGCGGACTGGGCGGCCGCCAGGGGCCCCGGCGATCTAGGGGGTCCCCGTCATTGTGGATGTTCGACTTTGTATCGATTCTACCCCCACCCCCCGCCCCCCCCCCCTCGCAATCATTTTTCCCATCGCTTCACTCAATGTATTTTGTCGAGGGCCCCGAACTGTAGAAAACCGGGGCCCCAAACTACTCAAAGCAGCACATTAAATGTTCTAAGAAATCTGCTAATACTTGCATCAAAGTCGCAAGCAAAGAACGCTGCGACTCGCGCGCACAGCTCAAATCAATACCTCATCATTGTTGGCGCAAAGTATTGGACAGAGCGAGAAACTGTCAATTTTTGCTAGTGTGGATGGCCTGTGCACGAGACACCCAAACCCAAAACCACGCAGAGCAACTTGCTTCAAAAATGGAACCCAGGTGACAACTGTTCTACATTTTTAGCTTAAACTCCTCGTGAACAGCTCGATTTAACCCATTCCCGCTGCGCAAAGCGATCGAAAACTTCTCTAACTCAAACTGCAAACATATTTCAAAGCCCATGGCTGTGAAATATTTCGAATTCAAACTTGTTGCAAATTTATAAATGAAATATTTCGAAATTTTCAGCGCTGAAATTTTTGGATTGAAATATTTCTTCGATCGGAATCCAAGCGTTTTCCCTGACATTTCTGCTCGCTTTCTCGATCGCTTTTGGCGGAAAGCGATCGAAAATCCGAGCTACAAAACTGCTCGATTTTGTTGTGCGGGTTGCCTCATATGAACGCTTGAAAACATGGGTGTGTGAGTGAACAACGATGTGTTGAAGCGTTGAAGTTTATGTCAGAACTTCGGTAGAAGCCGGACAAACAAGAAGCTTGCAGTTTCGTCCTCGGTGTTCAAACAGCCAAAACACTGAGTAAAAAGAAATAAACGATCTATCCAGGAGCATCAGAATAGCGGAGAAACGCAGGGAAAATAACAAAACAACGTGAAAGAGTGTTTTATAATAAACTTGTTGTTTAATATGGATTGAAAAGTACGCATGTTTCGTTTTGGGCCGGTAGCTTGTGCACAACGTGATGACAATTCTCAAAATGGCACCAGAAAAAACGCCGTTACACAACACACCCAAGTGACATTTTCGAGCAGATTGTTAGCGTTTTTCGAGTTGCTGGAAGCTTAAACAGCAGGCTTAAAATTGGCTTAAAGAGCAAGCGATATTGCAGAGTTTAAGCTTATTATAACAGTTGAAACGTCAGTGTGAAGCGTTTTTTCTGGTGCCATTTTGAGAATTGTCATCACGTTGTGCACAAGCTACCGGCCCAAAACGAAACATGCGTACTTTTCAATCCATATTAAACAACAAGTTTATTATAAAACACTCTTTCACGTTGTTTTGTTATTTTCCCTGCGTTTCTCCGCTATTCTGATGCTCCTGGATAGATCGTTTATTTCTTTTTACTCAGTGTTTTGGCTGTTTGAACACCGAGGACGAAACTGCAAGCTTCTTGTTTGTCCGGCTTCTACCGAAGTTCTGACATAAACTTCAACGCTTCAACACATCGTTGTTCACTCACACACCCATGTTTTCAAGCGTTCATATGAGGCAATGGGTTAAATCGAGCTGTTCACGAGGAGTTTAAGCTAAAAATGTAGAACAGTTGTCACCTGGGCAAGCATACAACACACCCAAACAAAAATTTAAAAGCCCCGAAACACAATATCAATAGCGAAATTTGGGGCAAGTGTGCCATACGGGGCAAGAGTGCCACCAAGCATTTTTCCTTAAAAACTTTAGTTTAATGATCAATTGTGTATACAGTTGGTTGCTTTCCAATGACTAAGTATTCTGAGCCTAATTTCATATAGACCAATCGATATTTCCCATTGTTTTGAACTTATTTATATTGAGTTTTAAAATTGAGCAGAATATTATAATTTTTTAATCCAACCAAATAAGCTCTCAAAAATCATGCGAACAATCCACCGAGAAAATATTTACACCACCGTATAGCTTAGAAAACGTGTAATTTTTTGTGGGGTTAGTTGAAAAAAACTTTTTTTTGTCACTGAAAAATTCAATTTCAAAAAAGTTACATCTTTTGGGGCAAGTGTGCCATCTCTGTTTGGGGCAAGTGTGCCACCACCGACAAACCGACGTGAAACTGGCGTTACAAAAGTGTCCCACACGAAAGTACTGTCATATACCAGTGAGGCGATCACTTCTGTCAAAGTAAGCTCTGTTCACTGCTGCTTCTATGTAAACAACTTTTCTAAATACAAATTGCGAAGAAAGTGTGAGGCAAGATTTTGTTAGAATTATTGGACAAAACACACAGGAAAATCATTTCATAAGTTTCCAAATCAATGCAAAAGATGTGAGAAGTCATAAAACAATACGCATTGGAATTTGCGAAGAAAAACAAAAAGGGGGTTTAGCAGTTTCTTCTCTGTGTCAGTGTAGTAAGCGAATCATTATAGAGATGGCGCTAGTGTTTAACGTATTTTCATTTGAAATAAGGAGACAACTTTTGAAGCTCATTTTGTTCGAAGTGTCACGTCGGTTTGTCGGTGGTGCCACCATCTTTCATAGGCGCGAGCTGTCAAAAATGTAAACATTGTGGTAGCGTGCTGCGGAATGGTGCGCTATTGTGAGCGGATTCCACGCCAGAAAAACAGAACAGTAACAAACCATATTGTGGTACAATTGGTGGTCAAAAAGGGTTCATTGGTGACTAAATACATGTAGGAATACATACACTAGTGGTACAAACGTAATAATTTCCAATTATCTAAGAAATACGGTTATTTTAACCAGGTGGCCGTCTTGCCCCATACGAGTGGCACTCTTGCCCCATAGCCCAAAAAAGAACGTCTTTCTGGATCCTTTTTAAAACACTTCTAAAACTGTTTTGTTTGCACTTTTTTCAAGCGAAACTCATTTATAAGGGAGGAAATAGATGTAAAATGGTTATGAGATTTAAATCGGCTTTTGAAAACATGTTTTAATGAGTTATAACTTGAAATGCTTAAGGTGGCACACTTGCCCCAAGTTCCGCTACACCGGCTCGTAGCCGGTAAAATTAGCAGGAAAAATTGACTAACATCAAGCAAGCAACGGTGCTCCAGTGGGTAGAAGTTTCATTCGAGAAACGATTCCATCGATATCGATGTGCGCGCTTTTCAATTTAGCTTGGATGAAACGTGTCTGTGCTTGTCTCTGGAGGCCCCTATACTTGTTTTGCAGATGTGTGCCGAAATAGACAGTTGTTTTCACGCGAAAAATGGTATTCACATCTCAAGCCTGAGATCGTGGAGCGTGCCTGCTTTTAACGCAAAAACTTAAATTTTCACGCGGGGCCCTACTCCACTTTTGTGATCAACTGACAAATAGGGGAAATCGGGAAGGGGTGGCATTCAAATGTCCAAAGGGGATCTGGGCCATGTTAATATTCAAATGATGTTTTATCACTTTTTACATACAACTTTTAGCGTGAAGACATGATCAAAAACTATACGGAAGCCAAAACTCAAAGGTGATTTACGGGGCCCCAACGATTATGTGGACTCTTCTATGAAGGGGCTCCGTCGGAAAGGGCCCCCGTCGGTAAGGAGGCCCCGTCAATAAGGGGCTCCGTTCGTTTGGTGTGTTGGTGTGGATGGTCGGTGCACGAGCTCACCAAAAAAATGCGGAGACACTTGTTGCTAAAATCCAATGCACGGAACACAGAACAGAACGCTGCGTCTAACCACAAAGAAAACCCGTAACAACAGCCACAAGCACACCCCGTCAAACATTCCCGTCAAACAATGCGAGGGTTGCGAAAGATTTCATGTACTCGAAATCTTATGGTATTTTAAAAAATCGTTGATTTTTATTCAAGAATTATATTTTGTGCGGTAGTATTTGGCAAAAAGATCACTATTTAAATTTTTGTGGATTTTTAAAAACTAAAATGCCAAATTCAGGTGTTTAGTATGCTACAAATCGCACTGTAGTGATCTTTGCAGGAAAGCAGGAAAAAATGACACTAAGCTCGCGCCGCTTTTAAAAGCCTAGGAAGGTCGTTTGGTCAACGGTGCTTCAGTGGGTTGAGGTTTCATTCGAGAAATGGTTAAATCGATGTCATTGTGTACGCTCTTGGCTGGGATGAACCGTCCTGTTCTTGTATACGGGGCCCCTGCTACCGCTTTGCGATTGTGTGCCGAAAGCAGACTGCTGTTTCACACGAAAATTGGTATACACATCCCGCACGACAAAATCGAGCAGTTTTGTAGCTCGGATTTTCGATCGCTTTCCGCCAAAAGCGATCGAAAAACCGAGCAGAAATGTCAGGGAAAACGCTTGGATTCCGATCGAAGAAATATTTCAATCCTAAAATTTTAGCGCTGAAAATTTCGAAATACATCATTTAAAAATTTGCAACAATTTTGAATGCGAAATATTTCACAGCTATGGGCTGTGAAATATGTTTGCAGTTTGAGTTTGAAAAGTTTTCGATCGCTTTGCGCAGCGGGATTCCAGGCCTGGGATAGTGGATTGTGTGTTTCTTTTAATGCAAAAACTAAAATTTTCATTCTTGGCCCTAATCGATCACATCAAGTTTGTGGACCGAAGAGAAGTGGAAATGGGAAAGGTTTCAGTTAGAAGGAAGGGGGTATAAAAATACTCAAAGAGGGAAGGGTATAAAAATACTCAAGGAACCTATGGACCTATATGGTTTTTATCGACTATTTCAAATTTTGCGAATACAACAAGACCAAAAACCGTTATAGCTGCATCTACATAAAGCCATACACAGCCATAATACGAAGAACAATCTCCATTGCCTCGGCCATTTGGGGCCCCGTTGATGATCCCGTCGATTGAGGGGCCCCTTCCATTTGGCGTTGTCAACCCAATATACCCCCATTTTTCCCCGGGGGTTATGTTTACAATCAGATTTACTATAACTACCAGACCTATCAGAAGCATATTTATTTTATGTATCAGAAGCATTTTACTATCAGAAGCAGAAAACATTTGCCTTTTTAACATGTGCAATATTTTTACCTTAGTTGGAAGCGCAGAATGCTGCGATACATACCCACAGCTCGTGCCCTGGCTAACCTTTGGGGCCCCAGTCAAAATTGTGGACTGGACGAAGTGATGGTGGAAAGGCAAGCTGTTGAAGGGTTTGGGTCAAATTTGGAAGGGTCGACGGAAAGGAAATATCGATATGAATGATCGCGTAAAATTTGAACTTATTAAGCTGTCGGCAAAGTCCGGCCCGCCACAATATGCAGTCAGGCCCGAGAAAATATTTGCGCAATTTTGAAAGATAGGAAGATCCTATTCATTAAAAATTAACTGAACATATTTTAATATGACAATTCATATCGTTGAACTCTTCCAAATTTGATCACCATAACATGGATTGTCGGACCAATCAATATGGTAAAATTTGAGGAGAAATTAGACAATAGAAACGAATAATTCCATAAAAACCTGACTGTTGATTTTACGAGAACAATGGTTAAACACTATTGCTTTTTAAGGATGCAACGATTTTCTAGGAGCTTGTTTTTTTTTAAAGAAATGTGCTATCAATTTGTCTGACCTGGCCTTACTTGTCCGTGGCCTCATAATACAGTAGAACGTCGATTATCCGGGGGCGGATTAACCGGCGGGCGGTTTAACCGTGCACATAAATGTGACAGCTGTTCAAGCGTACAGCGAAGATTTGCAGCGTTAGCCAAGTGGGCAACCAGTTTTTTGTACAGCTCTGTAGTGTCTAGCGGTGTTTTCGAAATTTATTTTTGTTCATGAACAGTTGTAAAACCTATAGTTATTGATTAAAATAATATTCTACTAACGATTAATCGATTGATTCAAAGTAAATTAATCATAAAACTAGTGTATTTTATAATTTTTATATGAATTTGACATTTCTTGGACCATTATCCGTGCAAATCGATTAACCGGCAACCGTGCGGTCCCGAGCTACCCGGATAATCGACGTTCTACTGTAGTACTGAACGATTGTACGTTTGTCTCGATAATTTGTCAGCTGTTAAAGTTTTTGTACCATCTTCAGATATATCCTGAAAATAATTTGCAACATTGAAGGAAGTATATGTATATATATATATATATATATATATATATATATATATATATATATATATAATATATATATATATATATATATTATATATATATATATATATATATATATATATATATTATAAATATATATATATATATATATATATATATATATATATATATATATATATATATATATATATATATATATATATATATATATATATATATATATATATATATATATATATATAATATATATATATATATAATATATATATATATATATATATATATATATATATATATATATATATATATATATATATATATATATATATATATATATATATATATATATATAGATATAGCGTATATAGCATATATATATATATAGCGATTTTGCTTAATTGTTTCTAACTTTTTATGACTTCTGCACACTATGCTGCTGACTCTTAATTGAAGAATCAATTTTAGTAATTGTAATTTAATAAAATGAATTTGGAACTTGCTTGGATGATATAATAATTGAAGAAAAACAATAATATAACCAATTGCATTGTGTAATATCATAAACCAGTTATTTTGTGGATTAACTGTAATAATATAATAATGTATGTGTAAAAAAATGCATTTTCCTGGCCCTCAACGCTCGATCATTTAGAAAGCAGCTGATCTAAAGCAGTGGTCTCCAGCCTGTGGTCCGCGGATTATGCATTACAGGGTCCCTAGCCGCAAAATTGAAGATTTCCGACGTCGTGTGGACGTCCACCCGACGTCCACACGACGTCCGGTTTAAGAGGTTACTCGACCAAGCGAACTTTTTTAGACGGGTTTTATGGCAAAAATTGTGGCGGATTTCCCAGGGTTGTTGTATCGAATAGCAGCCACAAAAAAAAAATTATGGATGGCTAGAAAAAAATGAATCTTGTCCTCCCCCTTACTCCTTCTTGGTCGGTAGTTGCGATCACACCAGCTGTTCATATGATGGTGGTGGGAGTGATATCGCTTATCTGCTGTCTTCTTTATCCGTTCTACCAGATCATACGCGTTTTCAGTGACGTCCTTCCCCACCTCCTTCGTTTTCCCAGCAGTTATTGGCGAATGCTTGACCTTGTGTGAGCGCGCTTGACTTGGGGTTATTGTTTTTTTCCTTCCCGTTTTTTTTGGCTGCTGATGCATTGCGCGTTGGCTAGAGCGCCGTCGTTCGAATCTGGATTTGATCAACGCGCAAGTTGTCGTGTGGATGGAATCGATTTACCGTTCGAGCTATTTTCCGGATCGAATGAATGCATGCTTCGTACTGGTTTTATGTTATTTGTTAGTGTAGTTAGTTGCACTTGTGCAAAAAAAAAATAATTCAAACAAAAGATCATTCAATGCACTAGTCCGCTCAAGTTAAGCCAACCAATGCTTAGTTAAAGCCAAAGGAAGGTCAAATATTAAAATGAGGGATAGCATTGAACACATATTGTCTTTCCATTATTTTTTCTTTAATAATGTACAAACCCTCTAATCTTCTCCCACCCCTCCTCCCTTCCTCTCTTCCTCCCACGGATTGAAGGTTAGGATTTACCCACCATGGTGTACCCTTTTAATCCTAATTACCGGGGTCTACTGTTCGGAAGAGAAACAGTAACACCTCTCGCTCGATGCTGTAAGCGAGGAGCGAACCGCCCCGGCTTGGCCTCGCTCGCTTTGCCCTGCTTGCTCCAACTCTCGCCTGACGCAGGATGCGTAAGTGGCGTTTATGCTGCATGCATAGTCGATAGCACTGCGGCTGCGCTCGAGGATTGGCTGTGGCGACTGGCCCCCGGGAGCCTCAATTGCCGGTGATGCAGCCGGTCCTTTCACTCGCAAAGCTGCTCCACGCGCCCCCGCATTTTATGGATGGCTTGGCTGGATTTGGCTGCCCCTCGTTGTCGTACTACCCGAACACAACACAACAACATGACCGTCCTGCGTTCAAGCCCCGTTTGATCCTAATGGCCCAGGAGTGCGTATCTCGCTAGGGGTAAACCAATTAGTAACAGGTCACGTCAACTCGCACGACTTAGCAACATGCTCGCCATGAGTTCAAGCCTCGTATGGACCGTCTTACGTAGCAAACGGTTAACTATCCGGCATGACCGCGTAGGTCGTTGCGCCAAGAAGAAGAAAGAAGTGGCTGAGGCAGGCAGAAAAGCAATGGTTACTGTGTCAAATAAGAAAAAGATGAAGAAGCTTTGTACGATCCGCAGCTCATAAGATAGATGTGGACAATGTGGACAATACAGAAGGAAGAAAATCGACTTAAAAAATGCATGTTGTTCCCTTCCTGTATGTCCTCCCCGTTCTTGTATGCTCCGTCCAGTTCGCTTCGCTCTCGTCCCCCATTGTTTAGAACCCATCGTCGCTTCGGAACAGTAAACGCTACTACACGCAATCCCCGCTTTCATCTTCTCATCTCACCTCTTCGACTATCACCCTTCCTGCTCCTCCGCTCCCTTCCGCTCTGGTTAGTTCCCCATTTATTTACTCCCTTTCTCCTTCTTTCCTTCCCATTCCTTTTCTTTCGTATTGCTGTTCAATAATGCTATTATAGTTTAGAATAACAAATTTAAACTGTATTTGCCGTAAGCCTTAAGGCAAACAATAGTGAGGTGCGGGCAGGGGCGAATTAACCAGAGGCCAAACCAAACTAAGCGCCCGCGTGGGGCCCCGAGGAAAAGATCCAGCGTAATCCTTCTCTGTCGGAACCATCCGTAAACGATCCAGTTCATTTGTGTCAGCTCGAACTCGTTGCACCCACGGGTCGGACTGGCGCCTGCCGAACTACCTAGCGCACTCGCTGACCACATACTAGCGCTTCATCGGAACCACTTGGGCGATTGCAGCCCGTGGCCGACAAGACCCCACAGTTCCCTGCCATCTCCCTGCTCTCTTTGTTCTACAGGTGATTTCGCCATCCCCCACGTACCGAGGCCGCGTGCGGCATTGCAGGCTCATAGCCTCCCGCTTTTCTTCTTCTTCTTCTTTGACATAACGAACAATGCTGTAGACAGCGCTGAAACGACTTCTTAACCTTACTCAAATCACGTTATCGAATAGTCGGTTCTTTCTATCCGGGAAATGGTCCGGATAAGAATCGATCTCGTCTGGCCTCGTAGGAACCGGTCTCATCACAGCATGCGTTCAATGAGTCGGGGCGCTGGTCGAAGAGAGCACCAGAGTGACAATGAAAAGATTGCAGCAGATTGCCGTTTGGTTTAAAGGGTATACAATATGCGGAATTTAATTGTTGCTCGACCCCATAAAAGGTTTACCAAAATATGTCCCAAATCTACAAACATCATAATACTGTGTTTGCGGTTGTGTTAGTCACATAACGCTTTAGGTGCAGTGTGGCACATAAACGTGCACGAATTGGTACATCATTTGGTGTGCCAGAGCCATTACATCTAACAATTTACCCTTTAAGTAACTTAACTTCCTTTAACGCATCAAGAGGATTCGCAGCCAATGTCACACACGGGAAAAACAAGGACAAAGAAAACTCCCTCACGTGCGAGAAAGAGCAGCAACAACCACAGATTTGCACCAATAACTTGGTGAGAAAGCGACGGAACATCATCGTCTGTGAGCGAGAGTGAAACAAAAGACAGAACCATAATCTTCCCATCCATAATCAGCCACTATAATTTGTGTGTGTGTGTGTGTTCGCCCCATACAAATGGCATAATTTTTATTTTCGCTTGGTCGAAAATCGCGGCGAAAACCCGATTTTGCGGCTGGGGGTATTTCCAGTTACTTTCGAATGAAAATATTGTTTTTCCCGCGTGCAAGAAGTTATCGCTCTGACCGATTGAAAATGAAGTGGCCGTAATTCGAAGCAAGACGGTACTTCAGTATTCATTGTAAAGGTAAACACCAACGTAAAAGCAAAATATTGTTTTCGTGTTATGCTCACGATGACGATTTTAAATCAAATCGTGTATACTATGAAACACGAGTTGGAAACTGTACAGTAGAAAAGAAAATATCGTTCAGAACCATCGTTCTTGTCAATAAAAGACAAACGTAACTAGCTTAGCGAAAACGATAACTTTCCAACCTTTAACTTCTTTTGAGTATAAATATAACCAACTCCGATCATGGCAAGTCAGATTTGTTCGGATTGTCAGGATAGGACTAAGCCCATCCATCATCTATCGATTTCTTTATTACTTATGTCCTCCTTTATTACTTATGAAGGAGTTTACTTATGTCCTCCTACCCAAGGTAAGCCCTCTAAACTTCAACGTCCTAAAGGATCGCCTAGACGATCAAGTGTCGAAAGTCCGCTTCGAAACAGTATCCACGTTACCCAAAAATTTGAACATACCACAAAGCTTTTCTGTTGTTACTGATTGTTTAGTCATTGATATCGATTAAAAATTGGCGAAAAAAAGGAATTGAAATTGGTGTTTTTATAGATGCGCAGGGTGGCAGTCCATTCTGCTCATGTTTATCTCTGTTTCATAAAGTTTTATACAGATGTAAACTGTATTTTGTCGAAACAAGTTTGCTGATTTGGTATGCACTCACGGTTACCACGAAATTTCAACAAGAACAGCAAAGTGGTGTGAAGATTTTTCTTGTCTGTAAGAGGTTACCAAATCAAGATTTTGTTTATCACGAGCAAGCGGGCATCGCATTATGTTTTCTTTTAAGGCTCAGACATGTCGTTTTGACAGAATAAATAGCTGCATTTTCAGTAATTTGTTTTACTGATATTCAGTGAAACGACAAAACCATGAATTACTCAATAGCTTTTAGTAAAAAATGTAACTGCAGCAGACTTAGAAAATTTGCAGTGTATGATTCGTACACCATTTCACACAACCCCCCCCCCCCCACCCCCTCCCTAACCCCGTCGATGGATTTGGTGAAGGGGCCCCGTCTACCATAACGCTTAGGGCCTCGGAGAGGCTTGACCCGCCACTGCTTGCACTTTCAATCACAGATGTGATAGTATCTGTGTCGTTAGCTCGATTAGGAGGTATGTAGACAGTCCCTATGAATATCGTGCAAGATGATAATCGAACGATCACCCACACTTACACCAAATAGCCCGGATCAAACAGTAGCGATGATGGAATGGAATTGTCAAGTCAGGCAATTCTTATATTTCTGTCATTTTCTTGTGATGTGTTTCGACAAGCTTCACCTAATCATGACCTATAGGGGAAGGTAGGTAAAGACGGACACTGCGGGTAAGATGGACACTTCTCATAAATGCATGAAAAAGGTAATTTTCGAGTAATTCAACAATGTAGAATCCAAACTGAAGGTAAAACAACACATTTGAAAACATTTTTCGTGTAATATATGCGAAATTGGTTAAATTCACGAACAAAACAAATTTTCAATTGTGCGCAGCTTTTTGGATCTAATTTGATTACTGCAGGTCGTAAGCTCTGTAACTTGCATTGTTTGTATTTTCGGAAGTTTTATTACATGAACGATTTGTCATGAATGTTAAGCAAAAAACTGGCGAAAGAACGAGAATGACAGAATTAAAAAATCTTGTTTTCTGCTGGTTTAAACATCCTGACACCAAAGCGGGAAAGACGGACACTTTGTCATAGGGAAAGATGGACACCGAATTTGTTGAGTTATTTTACTTCTTATATCAATTGGTGATGAATATATCTCTTCAAACACCTTGAATAAGGGTATTCCGAAGCAATAAACCAATCAGCAATTAGAGAAAGTATTGAAATAAGTGAGAAATGAAACACCGGTCAAAATAGTAGCCATTCGTTATGCTATTACTCGCTCGACGCTGATGAGGGGCTTCACGAAATCCAATATCTTGTGACGACTTGAACAACTTTCATAATAAAAAAAAGATGAAGTACTGATATCAAATCGTTCAGGAATAGATGAGAGATTATATGGCTTTACAGAATGGGGTTCAAAAAGTTCAATCTTCAATGTAAGAAATGGCTGGACCTGTTAACAAGTCCCTCAAATATGCTGTGGTCGCGGACTTTCTGCGGAATAATATCCTAAAGCGATGTTTTAAATTGTTGTTCTGTAAGCTGATGCAAAGTCCACTGTTAGTGCCCAATGTTAAAAAAGATGCCTTAAATTCTGCATTCTACGTTCTATTAGAAGCGGTGCTTACAATTCCTAAATTCACGGCTGAATGAAACGTCGTTGCAATTGGCCAGGAATTGGTTTATAAACGTACCAGGACATGGAAAGCGATAGAATTTGTTAAATCACTGTAAAACTCTTCAATTCCCAACGTTTTCTAAAGGTGTCCATCTTAGCCTTCATGGTGTCCATCTTTCCCATATCAGGTGTCCGTCTTACCCGAACATTTCCAAACCGCACGAAAAAAATCATGTTTTTCATTTATGAAAAAAACGCAAAAATCAATAGAAATTTAAAAGTTTCAATACATTTTCTAATAAACCATGAGTGTAAGATAATGTATGCACATTTTCATGGTCGTTGCCCCTATATATCCTTAGATTTTTACCATTTCCCTTAACGTGTCCGTCTTTACCTACCTTCCCCTATAGTCTTCTAACTTTCTGAGCAAAAATCTATGAGATTGGTCATGTGGTCAGATGCATGGGTATCAACACCAACGACCATTACTCAAATCTTGCTTCAGTGCTGGTGGGTTACATTGGAGTTTAATTTAGTAGTAGTAACGAAGCCTTTTATATTCCGTATAGGTAGAGAGCTTGAGCCGTTTAGAACCATTTTAGTGGTCGTTTAGTGGATTTGTGGCACTTAAGATGTCTATTGAAGATGCTCAACATTCTTTAAAGTTTTCAAACGTTAAACGTTCTGAAGACGCTTTTAAGACTTATAAGACACATATGATGACTGGCTTTAATGAATCTGTAAACATATTCTTAAGCACGTTTTAACCCTACCCGCAAATTTCCGTTAAATGCCTTTTAATCGCCTTGTAATCGGAAAGTTGATGGCGATTAGCAGTGCATTTAGTAGTTATTAAATGCTTTTGAAATATTGCCATGAAAATTTTGTTTAAAATTTACAATTTATATCTGCAACTGCCAAAAGAAAGCCTTAAAAACGTTGTTGAAGACGCACTGTTGTAGTGATTCCCACAGATGAGTGTGAGATTCGATAGCACGATTTACGTGTTATGTTCTCTTGCATTAAGCTCTGAGCTATTACACTTTATTGAAGATGGTCTGCTTTAATCAGTTCTAAAATACCAACCCGTTGAAAGGTTTTTGATCGCGCAAATCCCCTAGGTTGCGTTTTTTTAAATAGGATAAGCTGGATTTATTTTATTATTAACTTTCACGGAAAAGGAAAAATGAGATACATATTTCTCTCATCCTGATAATGAAGGGTATACATAGTGAAATTATCAAGGTTTTTAAGAAGGTATCATTTTAATTTAGCTTCTTAATAATTTTGTTTATACTAATTGTAGCACAAAACTAGTATTTTACAAAGAGACAAACATAAAAAAACTGAAAAAAGTTTTCATAAAAAATTAAGATTTGAACACACGCTTTCTCGATTCGGAATCAAAAGCAATGTCGCTGCTCAAAGCCGCATGGTGCTTGCAAGGATCAGATCTGTTTCTAGCGTTATAGTTGAATCTCGGGCCATTTACTTCGAATCGCGTGTCGGTACCTGGGAATCGCATGCTACTATCATCAAATGATTTACGGACCATATTGACAACGTTATAAAGAAGGAGGCCAAAAAGGTTGGAGTTATTTGCAGACTGAGAAAGGATGTAAATCGTTGCGGTAAGATACAATTATACTTATCACTTATTGGACCTCATCTAGATTTTTGTGCCTCGATTTTGTTTCTGGCGACTGAAACACAGTTCACGCGACTTCAAAGGTTGCAGAATAAGGCAATGCGGGCTATCCTTGATTGTTATACCTCTTCTGTTACAATGCGAATGGTCTTACAATGGATGTCCATAAAACAGAGAGTAACGTATCAGACAATGATATTCATTGATAATCTAATAAAAAGACGTCTACCTACATATCTTACGCAAAGAGTTGTGAGAGGAGTAGACATTCACAATTACCCCACACGGGGAGCTAATGCTCCAAGAGTGCCAAACTATATGACTGCAGGAGCCAGAAATTCTTTGTTTCACAGTATCACAGTATCCAGTATTACAATAGAATGCCACAGGAAATCATCAATGCTGGTTCGTTATCTGAGTTTAGAAAATTGTGCTCTGATTTTGTTAGAACTAAGTCATACAAATTAGTCTAAATGTATTGTCAATTGTCAACTCTAGGTGATGATGATTTTTTTCATTCTTTTCTTTTGTCCTTTAAAATGCGATGAATTTTTTTTTTTTAACTAATTTACATTCTAAATGCACCAAAGTTTTAAAACTATAAATATACAAAAAATTAATAGAATGAGACTACATTGAATTGAGACACGGGCGCGTACAGTAGACTCCGGGTTCGGAGCTTGGTAGATTGGTGTGGATCGGGCCAATAACTCGTCATACCTCTATGCTTTGCTCAGCTCCCAAACATCTACTCGTTTGAATATTTGTAGCTTTACCAAATTATCGCAAGATACATCGAACATATCAATCCTTTGTAGGGGTCAGAGGTGGGTCATCATCATCATCATCATCATCATCAAATACGTACCACTACAGTCGTCACAGTATCGTAATACAAAGTTACTGCGACGATCCCTTGGTTGCCAAGGACGGACGGAAGGAAAATTTACCAAATTCCGTCTTGGGTTCAATCCTCCTATGAACTAACCTCCTGGCAATGACGGACTATTCGGCTCCTTGGTATTTAATAAATAGCTAAATTCGTTTTAGGCCGGCATAACCGCAAAGGTTGTCAAGTCACTAAGAAGAATCCTCGTTTACGTACGCTTAGGCGTTAGGCTGGAAATAGACAAAACGAGATCGTCGCGGTACCGCGAAAATCGCGTATGACTTCAGCTGTCAATTCTGTTACAAAGTCTGACAGATAGGCGAGATAATCGCGGTTCCTGTATGGAACCATCCAAGGTGACGATTGAATGTGCAAAGAAGAAATATTTTTATCAATTTGTGAATCAAATTATTTATTTTACATAATTTATGCAAAATAAAATACAAACGTCGTTTCTCGACACGAGTTTTCACACAAATCCACCAGAAAAATTAAAAATAATAAATTCGCGCTACCGCGAAAATCTCAGCAATACCGAAGTAGGGTATCTCTGCGAAACACCAGGCGCGATTGGAGGCGCGGAAGATTTGACAGCTCAACTGTTCTACAACTGTTATAAACAAGGCGCGAATTTCGCGGTACCGCGACGATCTCGGTTCGTCTATTTCCAGCCTTACGTTACAAAAGATTCTCCCCCTCCCCTTCACGAAACATTTATATAATGTAATGTAACCCTCGTTATATAATTGATGGATACCCACCCAAGTGAAATTTGCTCGAAATTGTTTGTCCTCTTAAAAAAGCCTTTTTTCTATCGACGAATGATGGCTTACAGTTAATTTTAATAATCGGAGTTAATCAGTTAATAATCGGTGCACTGAACTGGTGCAGTTTAAGGGAAGTTTAAGGCGCCTGACTAAGAAAAATTGCTCGAATTCTTGATCAACCGTGCTCGAAAATGTCAATTCGGATAGCACACACTTATAAAACAACTTTAGTTAAAAAAGTTGAGCAAGTAAATTGAATAATTTAAATAAATGTTGTTGGGGATTATGATCGGAGTGCACAATTATAAGATAAGACAAAGAATTTTTTGTTTGGCTGCCAATTCATGACTGGTTTAATGCATGGGTTATTTATTGCTGAACATAAGTTGGAAAAAAGTTAAAAGTAGAATTGTTTTTATCTATGAATGACTTTGATTATCCGTGTCTATGTCCACCAGCTCGAAATCCAGCCCCAAATCCTGCTTGAACCACGCCTCCTAGAGGACCTTGCACACGGAACCCTGATCCAATTGCACCTTGAGTTCTACCAGATACACTGGCATGGGCACGTCCTAAACCGGCTCCAAACCCGGTCTGTATGCTTCCTCCTAAAGGACCCTGCAGTCGAATGCCAGCACCGATACCAGCTCCAGGCATTCGGTTGCTTATACCACCTCCAAAACCAGCTTGAAATCCTCCACCAAGGGGTCCACGAATACCAATGCCAAATCCAAATCCACCACGCAGTCCTCGATTGCCTCCAACTTCCTCAGAAGACTGATGGCGTCTCATGCATCCACCAGGACGTCCTCCACTAGTTTGTACAGGAGCTGACGTCGGTTGAATTGGAATGGCCGGAGGTTGTGTTGTTGAAGTAATTGTTGTTATGCTTGAAATTTGCTGCAAAATTTGTTGCATCAAAAGCAGTAAGCTTTGATTGGAGGCTGATATTAAAATAAATTGTCCGTTTATGTTGATAATAATAGAAATTGAGTTCGATCCGCTATTGGGTGCTGATGTGCTAGATGTAGTTGAAGTAGCTGAGGAACCCAAAGTTGTAGTTGTCGCCAAAGCTGACACAGTACTCGTAGTCGTAACTGGAGTGACAACAGTTGTCGTAGTTGTTGCAGTTACAGGAAATACGGAAGTGGTTGAAATTGCCGTCGATGAAGTCGATCCACTGTTAAGACTTTGAATGATCGCTGCAATCGTAGCTGTATCAGCAGCATCAACAGTAATGATAGCTAAAAAATATAATGTTAAAATTTAAAAAAAATGATACGAAATGAATGAAATGATTGTTATTTCAAACACGTTCTATTAACTATACAATACATACATCCACCAATGTTGAATGATACTGTGCTTCCAAAGGATGGTGCTGCTGTGGTTGTTGTACTCATAGCAGTAGTAGTCGAAGAAGCAGCTAGGACAGCGTTGATAGCATCTATAGTTGCTTGATCATTTGCATTTATAGTTATAATGTCTAATAAAAAAAGAATAGTTATTATTTTCTGCATAAAAACAGGTGCATTATTACGTACTTCCATTAATGTTGAATGTTACAGTTCCTGTGGGGGCCGATGTGACTGTCGTTGTTGGTGCGTTAGTAGTTGTGGCTGGAGCAATCGTTGTCGTTGTTGGTGCGTTAGTAGTTGTGGCTGGAGCAATCGTCGTCGTTGTTGTCGTTGTTGTTGCTGTTACTGTGGTCGTGGCTGCAGCGGTTGTGGTAGTGGGAACAGCCGTTGTGGTGGTGGGAACAGCCGTTGTGGTGGTGGGAACAGCTGTTGTGGTAGCGGCAGCAGTGGTTGTGGTAACGGCAGCAGTAGTTGTAGTAGCACCTCCACTAAGAATACCAGTACCAAGAAGACCACTAGTAGCTCCTATACCTGTTCCTAACAGTCCACTGGTAGTCCCCGTTCCAAGAATTCCAGTTCCAAGCAGTCCACTGGTAGTTCCTGTTCCGAGTAGTCCAGTTCCAAGAACTCCACTAGTAGCTCCAAGACCTGTTCCAAGCAGACCACTGGTAGTTCCTGTTCCAAGTAGTCCAGTGCCTAGAACCCCGGTTGTTGCTCCTAAACCAGTACCTAATAATCCACTAGTTGTTCCCGTTCCTAGTATACCAGAACCAAGAACTCCTGTAGTAGCACCGAGGCCAGTTCCTAATAATCCACTTGTGGTACCACTCGATAGTACACCAGTTCCTAGCAAACCGGTAGAACCTCCAACGCCAGTTCCGAGCAAGCCTCCACCACCTCCCAACAGTTGTGGTTTGGCTTGCAATGGAATACAAATTCCCAGCAAGATCAATGTAAAAGTTAGTCGCATGTTTCCTAAGTCCGTTCGTTCGATCCGTTTGTTTTAGTTGAATAGGTAACCGTCGGACGTAACGATCTGCGGGTACAAGGAAACAAAGTTAGTTTTGTACTGAGTACCGCTCAAAAGAAATTTGCTGTATATATATACAAAAACTCTATTTGGTGAAACGAGTTTGAATAATATACACTAAACAAATGTTCTTTTTATATTGAAATGAAGCATTTCAATGCCAGCGATTGTGTGATTGTCACCTTATCCGGGTCGTTTACAAAGAAATGTTTGTACGCAAATGAAGCAAATTTAACCGACCCATGAATACGTTAAAAACAATGCAGTCATGAATAGTAAAGTAAACAAAGTTTTATTCACCTAATTTATCGCAATTGACGATCGAAATACTACTACTGCCTAGCACGCAGAATTTCTCTAACGATACATTTAACAGCATACGAATATTATTTTTATGAATTTTTGCATTTTTTAGTTTTTAACGTCGACTTCGATTAAACATAAATTTTGCGGTTATGTACATATAATTATTATAATAACAAAGAGTTTGATCTTTCAGTCAATTGTCCAGCAGTACCCTGACGATCATCGCCGAAAGTTCCTTTACCAGCTTATCAGCCGTGAGCAGCACTTTATTAATGCCATTAATTTTGGTATTGAGCGATTTGTCAATCCACTACGCGAACGAAAAGACTTAATTTCTCCAAATGATCACAAAATATTGTTTCAAAATATTGATGAGGTTAGCAGGAATAGTATGATGCATTGTGATAAGATTGTAATATCTAATACATCTCTTTATTTTTTCGCGATAGTTATCTCGAATATCAGAGGATATTCTAGAGCAAATAATTCAGGATGACACCGAACCACAAATCCATTTTGCTTCGCGCGTTTATCTGTCCAAAAATACTGCACTTTGTGCGGCTTACAGGAAGTATTGCAATGGATTGAAAAAAGCTGATTGTGTGTTGGTAGGTTATTTTCTTTAGTTACCGTTGAGGATATGATTATAATTGTCTTAAAATATACTCGATAGGTCAATAAGTCAAGAAATTCTATCTGTGATTTTATGAAATTCATTACGGAGCCACCGGTACCAAGAAAACGTCCAGATCTAACTACGTTCATTCATCGCCCACTGCAGCATTTTAGAGAAATATTAAAATTAGTGCAAATGATAGCGTCCCATTGCCGTGTAGATAGTGAAGAACATGCTAATTTTAATAACATCATAAGTGAGTTGCAGGTAGGTGTGCTCAATGCAAATATCTGTTCAGAAACCGTGATGTTTATAAAAAGATTTTTGTTTTACAGATTGCGTATCGCGAGATAACTGTAGGTGGCGGGCTCATGGAACCAATCGGTGAAGGTCGTCCACTATTGACTCTTCAGGATCTAGAAGCAAGAATGGTGTTCACAAAATGTAAACCTTTTCAATTGGCATCGCACGGCCGGCAGTGGATTTTTGGTGCGTAAAATAATGAGTTGATTTCGAATTTTTTTTACATTTTTTATTATTCCAAATCGCTTTTGTACAGGTGGAGATCTATCCCGTATTGAGGGTCGTTCAGTGAAACCCTACTGGACACTTCTGTTCAGTGATATTCTGTTATTTGCAAAAGTGAGTCGTGACCGTGTACTTTTTATCACGGAGGAACCGATTACACTTTCAACGATTACTGATTCCTGTTTTAATATTCGTAAAAAGAGTAAGTATTCAAAACGGCTTGAATTGATTGAACGATAAACTATTGTATTATGTTGTACTATTTTTTATTTGCCGATTCAAATGTATTTTTTAGAGATATTCCTAAAAATTTAAGCATTGTTTTTGCTCCTATTTTCGTCAGGATGTGTTACTATTTTCGGCAACGCGAACACTGGTTGAAAAAAATAATGCAAATAGTTTGACAAAAATGTTTGAAACCTCTCATTTTCCTAAGATTGGTGTTGAAAAGTACTTATATTATTAATTTTATGTGGCCCATTTTGATCATTTTGCAGGCAATTTTTACAGTCATCATCAGTCATACGCATTGTAGTGTACTGATAGTGTTCAAGTTTTAAATGAATATTCAGCAAAATTAAAAGTGTGCTATTGTTTCATGTTTCGGCAGGAGACTACAGCATTGATCTGTCAAAAATGAACATTTACCGAGTACCTATTTGCGGCAGCATTGAAAGTAAAAAATAACTTGTTTATCATGATTTTAAAATTCCAAACAAGTTAGAATAAATAATACAAGCATAAAATATTCAATTTTAACCACACTTTCATTGGTTTACTGTTGTGGCTTACTTAATCTCAAAACCTGCCGAACTATTGACTTACAACAAATCTGTCGAAAAATGTGGAGCTGTTCACAACTTATTTGATGTTTTGTAAAATACACAATTTAATGATGTGAAACTTTGTATATGAATAACAAATGAGTATACTTTCACTTCAAAATTTGGTTTTCAGACATTTTTATTGCATTTGTGCAGAATTACACGTTTTAGTTACCCTGCCGACAATAGATATACTGCCGAAAACTGTTTCGCCTGTTTCTGCCCTACTTGTGTTTCGTGATTTTAAAATTCCAAGTGGGATAGAATAAATTCTTCAACCGTATAATTTTTCATTAAAACCACACAATCATTGTTTTACAGCTCTGGTTTTCTTAATAATGAAACCTGCCGGACTATTGACTGATATGAAATCTGCCGAAAAATGTTGTGCTCTGCACATTTTAATTGATATTTTGAAAAATACGCAAGTAAATGATGTGAAAATGTTTATATGAACAACAAATGGGCATATCTATGTTTAAAAAATATGTGTTGAAACAATTTGCAATCCGTTTTGCATGATTTCACTGACGAAAACATGTACATTGCCGAAAACTGGTACAGTTACCCTAATCAGTATTTCGATCCATCAGCAGTGTAACGCTCCATATTTTCGAGAAAAATAGCAGTTTTGGTGTAAAATTCATGATTTACGTTACAATTAATTAATCGCTCTATGTAGTGTATGTATATAAGTCCTCGCTGCTGTTTCAAAAGAATAATGAATTATATCATCCTTTATCAATTTTGTCATCAAATAAGCATAAATAAATAAATAAATAAGCATAAATTGCAGCATCCTCAGTTTCATCAAGCTTATTAATGATCCCACTTTTTTAACGGTATCAGTCAACGATGCGCAGTCCAAGGTGTATGGATGTAATATGTTCGAATTTTTGATACTGTCGCCATGTAATGTGATGATCGTGCGTACACGTTGTGGTAGGTCAGTGTTTTCCTGACATAAGCCGCTGTGGGACGAACTGTTCGAAGCGGACTGATTGAACCCTACAAATGATCGTCCAGGCGATCATGGAAACCCGGAAGGAGTTTCCCTTACTGTAAACCTTGGAGTTTAGAAGCCTTACCCCCTTGGGTAGGGGGACATAACTAAACTCTTGGAATAAGTTAGAAGGCGATGTTTTGGGAAGCGTAACGTCCCATCTTGGCAGTCTGATTTGCCATGATCGGAATTTGTTTTATTTATACTCAAAATAAGTTATGGGCTTCGTCGTACATTGGGTTTTGGAATATGTTTTTGTTCTAATTAAGTGTTATTGTATCCCTTCTGAATAAAAAAAGGTATTTTTATTGGTAACAATTTATAGATTGAATTGGTATGAGGTATTTGTTGATGTTGCTTTGCTTACTATGCGTGTTTCGGATGTATTCAAGAAGTGTGTCTCAATTGTTTTTATATGAATGGTGTGGTCTGTACTCTTCCGGTTGCGTTGTTATGGTATGATTTGATTTGATAAATTTGTTGTAATGAATGTGTTGCAATAGTGTAGTTTGGCTTTCCGAAGTATTTTACAATAAGTCTATAGCTGATAGTGGGGCCCTTCACGATTCTAGTCAGTTTTTTGTATAGAGTTTGACAGTTGGAGGCTGAAATGATGTAAACACTCCATACAGATTATTTTAGCCTCAAAGCTAGAATTAGATTCAAGTACCTGCTCGAAAAATGGCAAAACAAGGTGGTGTTTACATTTATCCCAAGGTGCATTAAAAAGATCTGGTGATGCAATCCAGAATAAAAGTTTATGTAGTCCAGGTGGTCTCATAGCATGTTTTTATAACCAAATTTGAATGTCACTGTAGCATAGGTTCGACAACCAATACTATTAGACTCAGCAAATTAGAATAGAATTAGAATTAGAATCCGATTAGAATAGCAAAGACACAATTATTAGTATAGCATCCGCTATAATAATCTGCAGTAAATTTATTACATCCTAGACACAAACTGCACACTTGTAACTAAGGCTAGAATGAAACAGCTAATGAAATAGCATGAAAAGTGGCGTGATCGTATTCACCAACACACTCAAAAGAAATAGTTTTTACAAGTACAAAATTTTAGATTCAACATTATCAGAACATAAATTAGTGTAATTAGATGCACACAAATATTAGACATAAAAGTGCAATATGTTCTAATCCGAACCAACTAGTTAAATAGGGAAAATTTAATAGAGTTCATCCAATTGCGCAGTAGGATATTTCACATGGAGGGACGATATTACCTAATGTACGCAAAAAGTCACGTACGCATAATGCAGGAGATAGAGCAGGATAATTAATTGTAATCATGCATAACGGAGCGGATAAGCTAAATATGCCAATAAGCGCAATGTAATTATTTCGTCACTTTTTTACAGGATAGGTGAAATAACAATTCTCAATGATGGCGCCCGGTGAACGCTCTAATAATTTACCTTCTAAATAAACACACCTTGGCGCAGACTAAAATTGCGCATATATCTATCTGTCTAAGGCGGCGCTCTGGGACCAATCGAACGAGACAAACAAACACGACTCTGTTCGATAGGTGCTCTGTCAGCTGTTCGATGTCTTATAGACCTGTCATGATGCACTGCAATACGCCTATCTTATCATCTCGAAAATGAAGCATTTTCATAGTTTAAATGAACATCCATCTGCAGGGGGAAGATTCAACAAATAATATACTAGTTATTAATATCAAAAATATCATAAAAATCATTCAAATTTATTATTGAAAAAAGTAAACAAACGTCCATGCCAAAACACATACAGTGCATACATATGCATACATATGCAAAGAGACAAACTACGTAAAAAAAATTGAAAATGTCCCGCATTGAATTCTATCTACTGTAGCTGTGAAGCGTTTGACAGCCAAGGTACTCACAGCACAGGTGGGTATCGAACATCACAGACAGAATCAACTGACATGTTCGACTCGAGGTTTGTCTTGTTTGTTTGTTTGTGTCTGACAGTGCACCTCCATATGATTATATGGGTTTGTTCGTGTCTTATGTCGTATTCGATTGCTGCTAGAGCGCCGCCTAACTGCTTAGTTTAATATATTTATTTGTCAAAATATATATTTCTCCAAAAAAATATATTTCTTGGACTAGTAATCTTGATTACATAAAGGGTAAGAGCCTCAATCCTCAGGAACGCACAAACCACGTAACTCGAGAACAGACTGTATAATGATTCCGTGGGCACGTCACCCGAAGATATTTTAAACATTTTTGCTGATCGATTCTCCACCCCAATTGTAGATCAAACGTTGATCTCACTGGCCATATCTTACACACCTGTAAACATGATTTATTACACCATTCCTATGTTTGATATACGCCTGAAAAGTGCCTCAAAAGCCTTAAACCTTCTACAGCTCCTGATCCCGATGGCATTCTGAGTTTCATTAGCTGTAAATGCTATCAGTCCTTAGCACCTGTATCAACAAACATATACAACACGTCGCTGAGTTGCTATTTGCTCACGCCTATGAAAGTCCTCGTTGGTACCAATATTTACAAAAGGGGATCGTTCATGTGCCTCAAACTATCGCGGTATCACATCACTTTGTGCGGTATCAAAAGCTTTTGAGCTTCTGCTTGTTCCTATTTACATCGCTACATCGAATTACATAATGGATAACCAACACGGGTTCGTACCCAAACATTCAACACTAACGAACCTCACTGTATTCGTTAGTTTTTGCAAACGTAATCTCGACTCCGGAGGTCGAGTGGATACCATTTACACAGATCTCAAAGCTGCGTTCGACCTCATCTCACACGACATTTTAATCGCCAAACTGCAGAAGTTAGGGTTTTCGGAACAAATAGTTATATGGTTGAATTCATACCTCACAGAACGCTCATACAAGATTAAGGTAAACGATCATACATCGAGAGATACTTGGCACCGCAGGGGTACCTCAAAGCAGCAATTTAGGCCCGCTGCTCTTCATCCAATTGCGCAGTAGGATATTTCACATGGAGGGACGATATTACCTAATGTACGCAAAAAGTCACGTACGCATAATGCAGGAGAGGGCCAGTCTGGTGGTACAATCGTCAACTCGTACGACGTAACAACATGCCCGTCATGGATTCAAGTCCCGAATAGACCGTGCCCCCATACGTAGGACTGACTATCTTGCTATGGTAACAATAAGTCACTGAAAGCCAAGCTCACTTCACTAGTGGGTACAGGCAGGCCTTGACCGACAGCGGTTGTTGTGCCAAAGAAGAAGAAGCTCTTCATTGTTTGTATAAACGATGTGGGGCAATTGCTAGCGGAACACCGTTGTCTTCTGTTTGCCGATGACGTTAAGCTGTTCGCTCCTATCAACGAAACCAATGACTGCATCAATCTTCAACGCGCCATCAACCTGTTTAGCATATGGTGCCGTGATAATGCAATGGTGCTATTTATCGAAAAATGACGCGTCTTGTCTTTTTACCATTCTCAATCCTGCACACGATTTAACTACCAGATACATATCCGTTGAACGCACCGATACATTCCGCGATCTTTGGATCATTCTCGACACACGTTTAACATTTAACCATCATCTAGAGAATATATTGTCCAGAGGGAACCAACTATTGGATTGGATTATTCGATCAACGCAAGGTTTCCATAATCCTATGACCATAAAAACAATCTACTCTCGCCCGATCAGTGTTAGAACACGGCAGTATAGTTAGCGACCCCTGCACTGAACAATGGAGTAATCGAATCGAGGCCATCCAAAGAAAAGCGACTAGATATGTTGAAAGACTCTTACCATGGCCACAGGGCGATGTGTTACCGTCATACCATTCCAGTTGTCTGCTTTTAGGGATTCAGACGTTGAAAAAATGCCGTGAGATAGCTAAATACCTTTTTATATCAGGACTATTCAACCACCACATTGATGCTCCTACTCTACTAGCTAAGATAGAATTTAACGCGCCATCTAGGAATCCACGTACACGTCAACTAATATCCGTCCCTCTTTATAGAACTCGTTTTTTCCAGTCTGATCCTATGTCAGCTATGTCAGCTATCAATAACTATGATTTATTTGATATCACACGAACATATCACAGAATATTTTTAGAGATAGACTCAGGACACAACTTACGTAATAATCATATTTCAATATACATTTTCTATTCTTGTGCACCAGTTCTCCCATATCGATTTATGTACCTTACATAGTCTATAAGCACTAATTTACGTACATTCATGTAAGATCTTCAAGATCCCGTTGGATTAATCAATAAACACATTAAACATATTAAACATGTTTATCGAACATAACTATTCGGTTTGGTTTGGTAAACGTCCGGTCCGGTGTTTTTCAAATTCGACCAAAAAGGAAGTTATTTTGTATTTGACATTCGATGTGTCAAATCAGTACAATTTGCTCAAAATAACTGTCAAATTTAGAAACTAGCGTATAGCGAAATCGCGTACATCGAGTATGGCGTACATCGGGGAATACCTGTACTCTGTTCATCAATACTGTTGTGTGTGGGTTGATGTTTTTATCAATCTCAATAATTCTTAGAACCCCATTCTTATATCTTCAGGCGTGCCACCGGCCGACGGGAAAATTTACTGGCTGGCCCTGGGCCTTGCCATCGGGCTGAACGTGTTAATAAGCACTGTTGCTGTAATCCAACGTGGCCCAGCAATTGACGTCAATAAAATAAAACAAATAAAATAAGAGGTACCACGTATCTCGGAGAATACCTGTGGTTCATCATTTGATTCGAAATCCTGTATTAGCAAAATATTAGGTATGTTCCCGAGCTACACGGTTTATGCGTTTCCAAAGCAACCGATTAAGTCACAGTTCTGAAGTTACTGCTTATTCGAATTACTGGAATATCACGTTTTTATCCTAAATACATATAAAACAAGTAAAGACTGTACATATCATTTATACGCTCTATACTCCAAACTATGATTAGTTAAAATTAAGTATTAAAAAAATTCATCAGCACTTCCAATCAATAAACCAATTAACTCTTCTTCTTCTTCTTTTGGCTCAACAACCATTGTCGGTCAAGGCCTGCCTGTACCACTTGTGTGAGGTTGACTTTCAATGTCTTTTGGATTACCCCCCATAGCAGGGCAATCAGTCGCGGCACGGTCTATTTGGGACTTGAACCCATGACGAACCAATCAGCTAATAAAAAAAAACCTAATTTCAATTTTTGGGTTTAAAGGGAATTGAATATTGGACCCCTAAGGAATGCCGGTTTACTGTGTAAACAAACTGCCCTACATTTAATAGCGGCTTTGAGGATTCCATAGAAATCTGTCAGGTAGTAGAGTTTAATACATGAAATCGTCTACGTGTTTTTTTTTATTTCCAAAGTAAATTCAAGCTAGTCGATCTCAATACCAAAACTCTTGCGGGAAAAAGATCAAAAGCGATCTTTTAGT
Source organism: Anopheles coluzzii (assembly GCF_943734685.1). Taxonomy (NCBI): domain Eukaryota; kingdom Metazoa; phylum Arthropoda; class Insecta; order Diptera; family Culicidae; genus Anopheles; species Anopheles coluzzii. The sequence continues at coordinate 70,038,340 of NC_064670.1, forward strand.
TGATTCAAAGTAAAATATTCAGTTTCTGCCATGGATAATTAAGTACTGATATGTTTTGAAAATGATGAAATAAAATCATATCAACAATATTTTATGAGCCAAAAGGACCTAAATATAGTTAAATGAAGATAGGATAGTTCAATGAAATTAGATAATCATTGATTATTATTTTGAATATCTATTAGGGAATTCCATATGTTTTGGCTTACATTCCAAGTTTGTAAGTGTGTTCAGAGACTTCTCCGAGAATTGGTCTGACGATTTGACTCCTACTGTGATTTCGGAGGCCCATCTTTATTGATTTGTCGATCGTTGTCGGCCAAGGCCTGCCTGTACCCACTAGTGAAGTGTCAAACTCAACTCATAAGAGGGCCACAAGTACAGATTTTCAGTGATTCGTGGGCCGCAAAGTTGAGAATAAAAAATATATCTCAATATTCATATAAAATACTGTTTAAAATCATTATTGTTAAACAAATTGACTTTTTGTAGTCCTCGCTTCAAATCTGGAAATTGACTTTTTGTAATCCTCGCTTCAAATCTGGAATAGTTTCTTATTTACAAATTTGCTATGTTTTTTTATTGTGCACTTTTTTATTTAAAAAAAATGTTTAATGTACTTTTAAAGTCACATGCGTTGTTTTCATCCTTATTATTAAAATAGGAAATTTCTCATTAGTCGCGTTCTAACACGGTACTTCTGTTAGAAAATATCACTCAACCACACTTTTTCACTGAGGTAGGGGAAGTCTACCAGCCTGTTGCGAATCTTTTTCAAGCCATCCGAGCTATCCACCGCTGGATGAATAACAAAAATATTTGCATGCAATTTTTTGATAGATCAAGAGGAAAATTGTAAAAAAAAACGTGTTTAAACATTATTTTTCGCTAATTTCTAAGTTTGAAGGGGTATATGGTGGTATATGGTGGTATATTCATTTCTTAATACAAGAACCCATATTTTACGAATAATTTTGTTAAATTACGATAATTTTATCTGAAGAAGATTCATGGTGTGTGATCCCATAAAGATTGGCAAATCTTGTTTTGCACTTGAAGGGAGATGATTCGCGAATTGAGGTATGGACTGTGTGAGCTAATCTATTAATAAGCTATGTATCGCACGATTTCGGCATTTCGATTATTTTAATTCTTCATCTAAATACTTTAGGCTTAAGCATAATCATATCATTTTGGTTTAGATTTTTGGGGAGGTTCAAAAGTACATTAATTCGTCTTGCAAAATGTGGGGTACACAAAATTCCAACTTGGCTACAATCATCTTTATTAAAATTGATGGTGGCATGATTATGACAAAAAAACAGAAGTGGCTCCAATCGAACATCAATGATGTAACATTATAAGGTTGGAGCCGTGCAAATCGGAGAAATTCGGAGCCGAATGAATCCTTTACTTGGCACTCGGGGGCATTGAGATGGTCAAATTCGGTGGGACCGACCGGATCCATTTCTCACAGTAGATTAGCCGCTCCGTGCGACAACCGATGACTCCAACGGTTCCGAATGGATTTAAACGGCTCTATAGGCTTCGGACGGCACCAAACGGAACTGTTGGTTTGATTTGGCCGGATTCGAAGTTGCTATAGCTAAGATCGAAAATGGTTTTGAGCCGTGGATGCGATTCTGACAATCCATCATTAGTTGTTGCGAAGTTTCCAAGTGTGTATCAAGTTATTTCAAGTTATTTTCATTACTTTCTCGTTGGTAGAAGGTAGTCGCAAATCTATTTTTCCATATAGAATGTGCAATCGAGTGTGCACAATACTATGCTAATATTCAGAATATAATCGAAACATAATACCGACTGAGTTTGCATTCAATTCAATGTTTCTTAAGGGTCTCTATTGTTCTGTACGATTGTGTAGAATAAGTTTATGAGATGTTATGGGTACATTCATGTTAGATTCGATAAATATACCATCTAAATGATAGTTCTTCTCTGGAAAATTAAATACACTTCGACAAATAGTAATAACAGTTTTTTGGTTTGGAGTGATTTTAGCAATTCTCAAAATATACTTGCGAGCTGCATTCAGCATTGACGAGGGCCGCATGCGGCCCGCGGGCCGCCAGTTTGACATACCTGATATAAGGGAATAGTTGAATTACTTAGAGGAATGTTGCAAATCGGTAGTGGAATTGTGCAAGCATGCTGTGGAAGTTTGCAATCATATAGGGGAGTGTTGTAATCGACTAGGAGAATTAGGCAATCATACTGTGGAGCTGTCATAAGACTGTGGGTGCCGCTGATTCGAATAGAGTAAAATAATGGAAAATAAACCCCAATATAACAATTAGAAATTTAAATATAAAGTGAATGGTTTCTCGCATCTTATGAACTAATACTAATAATTTCCAGAACTATTAAACTAATAATTTCCTATTTACATCTTATCCGTTCTGTTTCAATAGATACGGAATTTCGTATTACTATAGATCCCAATGCCAGGCAGATTGAAAGCCCTACTGTACATTGTGCACCTGACTTAACACGGACACCAAAAAAAAACTTTAAAAAGAGATATATTAGCCTCCGAGCCCCTTCGACCGAATTGAAAGCTGTTTGGCAAAACTTACTTACAAGGCAAATGTGAGTATAATATATATATTTATATATTTATATATATATATAATTATAAATGTATAGTAGCGACCCGAGAACCCGTAGAAAACTCGCACGGGTTACAGGTTTTCACACTTTCCCGAATCATTCTTAAACATTGCAAAGACTACGTCATGATGCTTCAAAAAGTAGATGATACCTCAATTATTACAGGGTTTCACACTTTATCTCAAGACCGCGGGACCCCTTCCCGAATCTGTCTTAGTCAAAGCCAAGACTGCGGTATGATGCTTGAAAACGTTGATGATACCTGAATTCATCGGATGCAATGCTGAATCTGCGGCACATTTCTCGAAACACACTGGTCCGCGTCGAGGACATGCGGTCAAATATTTTTTTACACGGATAACCTTTGTGTACATCAGTGTACTGAAAACAGTGAATTATTTTTTCGTGTTTTTACCAGAAAAGATGATTTAAACAGTTTAAACTACTTTCTTAACACTTGTAAATATTTTAATTAAACAAATATGCATTCACTCATTTTATTAAATTGTCTTTTTTGGTAAAAAAACGAAAAGGATAATTGAGTGTTTCTAATAGACTGATGTACACAAAGGTTATCCGTGTAAAAAAATATTCGACCGCATGTCCTCGGCGCGGACCAGTGTGTTTCGAGAAATGTGCCGCAGATTCAGCATTGCATCCGATGAATTCAGGTATCATCAACGTTTTCAGGTATCATCAACGATTTCAAGCATCATACCGCAATCTTGGCTTTGGCTAAGACAGATTCGGGAAGGGGTCCCGCGGTCTTGAGATAAAGTGTGAAACCCTGTATGCAATGCTGAATCTGCGGCATCATGGCCAATGTATGAACGAGTTCAAATATTAGCCAAAATCGCTTTGACCAACTTGGATGCGAATTAACAGAAGAAAGCCTTTAAATACATTTCCAGTCAAATTAATGAGCCAATTATCAACCATCCTTCGAAGGCCAGATCGATTCATCATTACAGGGTTTCACACTTTATCTCAAGACCGCGGGACCTCTTCCCGAATCTGTCTTGGTCAATGCCAAGACGGCGGTATGATGCTTGAAAACATTGATGATACCTAAATTCATTGGATGCAATGCGCCGAGGACATGCGGTCCAATAATTTTTTACACGTATAACCTTTGTGTACATCAGTGTACTGATAACATCCAATTATTCTTTTCGTGTTTTTACCAAAAAGACAAATTAATAAAATGAATGAAAGCATATATGTTGAATTTAAATATTTGAAAAGTGTTCAGAAAGTAGTTTCAACTATTTTAATACTCTTTATTTATTTATTTATTTATTTATTTATTTGACCGCATGTCCTCGGCGCCGAACAGTGTGTTCGAGAAATGTGCCGCAGATTCAGCATTGCACCCAATGAATTCAGGTATCATCAACGTTTTCAAGCATCATACCGCAGTCTTGGAATTGGCTAAGACAGATTCGGGAAGGGGTCCCGCGGTCTTGAGATAAAGTGTGAAACCCTGTATTACTTACATACTTGTTCGGCGCTACAACCGCTTTGCGGTCTTGACCTGCCTCAGGAGTGTCCGAAACCGCTCACGGTCTCTCGCCTTCATCTGCCAATCCGTCATTGGTTATAACGATAGAAAAGTTAGACTCATCATTATAATCACAATTAAATTTTAAAGAGAAACGGACCTTTAGATGACAAACTGCCTGTAACGAATTTTTGGCTACATGTTAAATCGGCGTGAGTCAATCGCCAGACTGCAGAACGATACTTGAAATCGTTGACGATACCAGGATCTGCGGAGTTGTATCGTAAAACTGCGGCACACTATCTCACTCCTGGGACATACAACTTGACAGCTTAAATGTTTATTTATTTTTTATTTGAGCTCCCACTGTTTGGGGGATGGAAAAGTAATCTGTAATGACTTTTATTAGTTTGTAAGCGAATTAATTATTGATGCACTCTCTTAAAACATAAAATTTGAAATTTAAAAAAATTGGCTTTCAAGTTATGTGTCCCTGGGGTACGATAGTATGCCCGAAAAAGTGTTCCGCAGTCTTGTGATACAAATCCGGAGATCCCGATATCGTCAACGTTTTCACGTATCTTTTCGCAGTTTTGCGATTGACTCACGCCAATTCATCAAAATGTACCGCGGTCTTGAATTCTATAGGAAAACTTGGTAATTCGAGAAATATCAAAAAAATATAATATAACAAGTAACATTTATTACCATCATCTTATTGTTGGCCTGTATATCTGTTTCGTTGCAGCTTTTTAGTAAATGCAACACTCGGCTCAACTCCCATGAGTAGTCCTTTAGACTCACCGGATATATTACAGTCATTCTTACCATTTACCGATATTGGAACGACAGTTACCTCGGCAGCTTCGGTGAAGGTGGGATCGTTGAACAGCATGCAGATTAAAAATCAACAGGTGTGTCCCCTAAGTTCCATACCATTAGCAACATATTGCCATAGTAACAGTAACGTTAGCAATGCAAGCTTACATAATGTAGCCACAAATGTTCTAAGCGGTATAGGGTTAAGTAGTAGCAGAAAATTTTCTTTATCTAGTCCGCGAAATAATCCTGTAGATAGTCGTAGTTATAGATCGCTAACAACGGTCCAGAATTCAATATCTGAATTGCCAGAGCTGATTTTACTACACCATGGTACACATCATAATTCAATCAACGATTCTGCTTCACATATAGTCGATAGAAAAAAATCTGACGGATCAATAGATACAGCTGATGAGAAAAATCAAAACTATCTTAATCATGAGAATGTTCGAGGCTCATTAAAGGCCGTGTCCACTGAGGAATGGCAAAATAGTGTTGCATTAAATACTATCGATAACCTTCGAAAACTTCCAGGTAGCTGTAATCCCCTCTCTACACGAGATCGTATACTGCACAGCTTTTCTCGTGGTTTGCACGATAATACACGATCAATAGTAGAGTTTAATCTCAGTTCCGTTGGACGTTCTTTTATCGATAATACGGACGAGTCGGATACAGAAGTACATTCTATTGCAATAGAAGATGATTACATTTCGACACCGGAGACACCACCTCCAAACGTATCGCCATCATCTACAATTAAGATGTTCGATTCTTTTTCTAACGATTTGGACATTGCATCCCCACATGAAGCTAACCAGAATAGTAAGACTACAGAATACAGTAAATTTCTTCTGGCGAGCGGTTATGGAGGTTCCTGGGATTTGCTTGAGCTTGATCTAGATTTTCATAAGGTGAATTGCGATCCATCGTTTGGAAATGATGTAACTGAAGCAGAATTTCTTGGCGATGATGATGATCCATTTGGTATGCTCCCCACACAACCTACCCCGCCTAATTTACTGGATTTGTAGTCGAAACAGAGTGTTTTAGTTTTCAATGAATATAACGACTATTATCAACGATCAAGAAGTGAATCAGATCGGGACATTTTATGCGAATATCGAACAATGCATGTTGGTAATATTAGGGTTTCATTAGATTAATTTGATGTCACTGACAAATTACGTAACGCAAAGAAAAATTGGCGACTTCGCTACAAGTTTAATAGAATTTAACATTGGAAGCTACCCTTCTGAATAAATTGTGTAATGGTTTTGGGTGTAACTTCTTCTTGATGACTGTTCTTTGCCTTTATGTTGTTTTATGAAAGTGGCTTGCAAGGCCTCTTTCTCAACCTCCAGTTTCGTCGTAGGGCCTACGCTCTCTGGCTTTGTAGAGGCCAAGCGAGCCAAGACGAGAGAAACTAGCGCAGCCCTTCGGTAAAGGGCATTCGTTCGGATGCAGCGGGGGGATTCGTTAAGAACAAGGGGGGGATTCGTTAAGAACAAACAGACGCTCCCAAGTTGAGTCATAAACATCAATCGTCTACCCCTCTCTCAATTTAGTCATGCAACCCATCCGTACATGGGGTTAAGTTCCCCCTTATACCCAAGCCTGGATAACTGAGAGAAATGTTACCGTTCGAGGGACAATACGACGGAGACGTATTGAGTAGGCGTAGGAGTAGGAGTAGGAGTAGGGAATGGGGCGGCCCCATGGGACAGTCGTAAACTCGAACGACTCAATAACATGCCCGTCATGGGTTGAAGCCCAGAATGGACCGTCCCCCCGTAGCAAGGATTGACTATCGGGCTACGTGGTAATGAATTAAGTCTTGAAAGAATAAGCCAGCTTGTCAGCGCAGGACGTTACGCCAAATAGAAGTAGAAGAAGGGAAGGGAGAGCCTATTCTAAAGGTTTCAAATCCACCACTGTGTAGTATCATCCCTTCAAAAAATTCCACAAAAATTTAAACAGCGATCTTTTCGACAAATAACACAGCAAAACAATAATTAATGAATACAAAATAAATATTTTAAAATATTTTTAAAATATCTTAAGGTTTCGAGCAGATGATACCACTTGCAACCCTCGCAATGTTTGACGGGTACACTACTGTATAGACAGGTAGTTTTTATTTTGCTTTTTTTAAATAAAAAAAAGCTAAACTTTTGCTGAAACCAAGCAAACTACTTGATTATAAACTGTATGTCAATCATAATCGTGTAAAATATTACAAGTTAATGTTTTTTTGCAAAGAAAATTGCATATAAAAAGTTAACCCCTGGCTATCATATATGATAGTCTTGCACCCCTATGAAACATTATGGCTTAATTAGACGGAGGATACTTGCATACTGTCATTCGATTTTGGAATCTATCCTTCAAATAGGATTTGACGGATACATGCCAGTCGGAAAATCGGAATTCGGCATGTTCATTACCGATTTGCTCCCGAATAGGATTTTTTCTGTCACTGTCGATAGAGCGAATTGAATTTACTGCTGATGATTGATAATAACAACACAAATGACAAACAACGAAGGATTGTTTCGGATAAAGCTAAGAAAATCAATAAAATAAATAATAAATGTGAAAGGTGACGGATAAATTCTCTTGCCTTATTACACGTACGTGAGGTAATTTTGTGCCAGAGTCTAAGTTTGACAGATAAATGCCAATCGAGAAATGACAGTTTTTTCCTCCGTCTCATAAGACCTTATCTGGCTATCATATGTGATTGCTATGGCACTCAAAGTGTTAACATGTTGCACTCGATGAATAACAATGCTTACATTCGAAAGTGACTTGGAAAACCCTATAAGAGGAATATTCACAAATTGGAAGAAATAATGAACTGTAGACTGAAAATTAACGAAACCCTTAGGATTGAAGTTTTTTAATGAATTATGTTGCTATTTTAAACATTTTATTTGTTTACTTTGCTCATCAGCTGTTTGCTGTAATGCGTTATCTGACGGATTTTCGTCTGTAAAATACCTCATTCACTGTATATTTCACCTCTTCTGGCCGCACGATCAAAGCTGCCTTGTTGGTTGGAGACTGCACCAGTATTAGACAGTGTACCTGTTTTCGACAGGGTAACTTAAAACGTGTCATTACGCACAAATGTGTTGAAAACTGTCGCAATACAATTTTTTAAAAATAGAGATATGATCGTTTATTATTCATATACGAAGTTTCACATCATTTCCTTGCATATTTTTCAAAATATCAAAAAAAACTGTGCAGAGTTTTACATGTTTCGGCAGATTTGCTGTCAGACAATATTTCGGCAGGTTTCATTATAAAGAGAACCAGAGCACTAAACCAATGAAAGTGTGGTTTTTTATGAAAGATTCTATAGTTGCAAAATCTATTCTAGCCCACAAAACATTTTATAATCACGAAAAACTTATATTTATTCGCTTTAAATGCTACCGAAAATAGGTACAGGAATCTTGGAATCTTTGGAAATGTGTGTATAACGGTTATCAGTCCAGAAATTCAAAAAAATACATCAATTACTTGTCATTGACAACTTTTAACTGTCAAAATCAAATTCGTTGTATCTGCGAACCGTCGTAACTCGAGGGGATCGTAACCAAGGATAATGTATTTAGAGGATAATGTATCATTTATAACACCTTGATCGTAACTCGGGGCACGCCTGTATACGGTAAATGTTGATTTTTGACAGATCAATGCTGTGGGCTCCTGCCGAAACATGAAACAATAACACAGTTTTGATTTTGCTGAATATTCATTTATAAGTTGATCAGAACACTACAACGCGTATGTTGACACATAAAACCACTTTTTTATTAAATATTACCAATTTCACTATAAATAATCCAATAACTTGAGAGAAAAATAATAATTAGTGAGCCAGTGGGAGCCGTACTCTATCGCTGTTCAGGCAGTCTCATTTCTGAAATGCCTACTTTTTTAGGAACTCACATCAAAGTGACTGAAAAATTTGCCACATAAAGTTAATAATTTAAGTACATTTCACCACCAATCTTAGGAAAGCGAGTGTTTAAAACTGTTTTAAATATTTATGTCTATCTATTGGCATTGATTAAAACATTTACCGACCCGTATTTGCGTTACCGAAAATAGGAGCCTGGAATAACAGCCTGCCGAAATAGGAAATACATTTAACCTTCGTTTCTATGACCAAAAATACACCCTCATCTTTATGACCACCTACCCGTGTAGGTCATACATTTTTTATGGGAGTTTGCATTTCTGGATGGCAAATAGATCATATCTTCTGTTTTAGTTATTGAAATAACTTCAGATTTTCAGGGAAGCTGCATAAAAGCTGCATAAGCTTTGTTCTTGCCAGTGCGTCTAGATGGTAAATTTTATCATATGTTCTGTTTTAGTTAGTAAAATTACTTCAAATTTTCTGGAAAACTTCATAAAGCTTTGATCATGCCCATATAAAAAAAATGGCATTTTCAAAATTATTTTTCATGTTTTTTATTTTAACTTTTTTTACCCCTTACTTCTATGATCATCTACCCGGGTAGGTCATACATTTTGTATGAGAAATTGCACTTATACGTAATTGTGCATAACTTCTATTTTAGTTATTGAAATGACTTCAAATTTTCAGGAAAGCTGCATAAAACTTCGTTCTTGCCAATATAAAAAAGTGAAGTTGCTACACACTTTTTCCAAACTTTTTTTTCTGCTATTGGGAGTACAGTCAGAATTCAATAGTTGAACGCTTTTTAGTTGGCATGCTTTTTAGTTGAACGCTCGATAGTAGGCACAACTATACTTCTTCTTCTATGGTGGTATGAAAATAGGTTTTAAGAATGTAAACATTTTGAGATGTTACACTAACCTTAATTTAATTGCAATTTTCCAACTCCCATACAAAGAGCAAGATTGTTGTTTTTTTAGTAAACATTTTGACACTTGGCGTAAGGTGCCTGGCGGTTTAAACTCGACGATGCGATACTGTGGGGATACTGGCACGATACTATTATCCTAAGTTAAACCCCAAGCAATGATGTAATATTTTAGTTATTTGGGAAAATATGTATTATAGGGTAAGTGTACCAATTATGGCCATAGTACCAATTATGGCCATAGCAACCAATATTTTTGCTTAAAACAGTAAATATACATTCTGCAACTATGGATTGATTTTTTAATTCAAATATTAGCATTTTAAAACATTTATGTTTCAATAGTTACATGCGAGGAACTTCCATTTATATAATATCACCTTTTTAAAATAAGCAGCCAAGATTTTTGCCACCTCTTATCATTTTACTAAGAGCAGCTCAGTGATTTTCAAGCATCTAAGCATAGTGTTATGTGAAAAAACACCATTATGGTGCAAAATGCTAGATATGTAACAACTTCAAAACAAAATTTAACAATATTTCAACAAAAAGATGTATTTTTCCATATGTCCAGAATTGGTACAACTTAACAACGATGTTCCAATTATCGCACAAGGGCAAGTGAACCAATTATGGCCATAGCACCAATATTGGTGCTTATTGAACATTGGTGACTTTTAAAGCTTTTAACCACATATTCTACTATAAAACTTAATATAGGCAATTATTATTACAGATTTCACGAATTGATGTTTCACCTTTGTACATAATAGGCACCTATACTTCTTCTTCTATTTGGTGTAACATTAATGTAACAGTTAGTGTAACTAATACTCAATCCTTGCTACAGGGGAAAGGTCCATTCTTCGCTTGAACCCATAATCCATATTATCCTGTCAATGGCCCCGTGTATGGTAATTCCAGCATATAGAACAGTGTGTTCAGTAGTCTCAGCAAGAGCTTCTGTGCTACATAGGTGCCCCATGGATGAAGGGACTCATAAACTATAGGGGCCAGTAGAGGGATCCTGAGCACACATCACCCCCCCCCCCCCTCGACACCAACCGGGAGGCCTCCACTCCTTTTAACGCTTAGGGCCCCCAACACCTTAAATCCGCCACTGCTGGACTGACTATCCTGCTATGAGCAAAATCATTAAGTCACTGAAAGCCAAACCACAGTAATGGTAAAGGCAGACCTTGAACGATAACGGTTGTTGTGCCACAGAAGAAAAAGAAGATTTTTTGGTTCTGAGTAATTTTTCATTAATTTGTTTGAAATTCATCACATTACGTGAATTTTTGCATTTAAAATACACGACTTTAAATAACTGGCCATAATAGGAACCCTGTTATAACCATAATAGGAACACTAGTGCCATAATTACCCAACTATACGTAGGGTAAATGTACCAATAATGGTGCAATTTGTAGTGGTACCGATGTGTTTTAATGGATTTAAAGTGACAGGAAGGATAATTTCTGAATATTTTAACACATATGTTTTGGAATATGTTTTATCTTCGCAATCACAACCATTTTTACCCTGAAATACATCAAATTTACGTAAAAATACATATTTTTGTGACTGCTTCGTTGTACCTATAATCGTGGTATGGTTCCTATAGTCGTCGTATTGTGTTCCTATAGTGGTGGTAAACAAAGATGCATAAAAAACGGCGTATAATATCAATGAAACTTAGTTTCGAAGCTGTTTTTGTATGAATAGCAAGGATTACTGCCATAATATTGGTTACTTGCGTAATTTGATCGTAACAAAATGTATAAATTTGATTAATGAAACTATTCACTAAAGTACTGCATCACACCTGTTGTCAACCTACACCCGGAAGAGTGTGCTTGATTTGAAGTCAATTTTTCATTCAGCCATATAAGCGAATTTTGGCCTGTTTTTGGTAAATTACCTACATAAAACTTATTTCTTTTGCTTATTTTAGTGAAAACAGTACGACATGTCGAAAATTTCCTCAAAAAAATCTAAAACGACCTGTTTTTATTGATTTTATAACTATAACCACTATAGGAACATGCCTGTTTTGTGTACCTATAATGGCACTATGGTAAAAAACACTTAAAAATGCATAAATATGGTCAAAAGGCAAATAATTTTAGTAAAATAATAACATTACATAACAGTTATGTTGAAAAACTAGTAATTGTGTGGTTATGTGGTCGTTTAGAACGACAGAAAACTTAACAGAAAAATGAGTTTCGTTATGAAATCCTAAGGATTTTGGAAAAATGTTGACACATTTCACAAAATAATGGATATTTCGGTCACTAAGTAACGGAATGGCCCCATTTAACTTTTATATATATATATATATATATATATATATATATATATATATATATATATATATATATATATATATATGTGTGTGTGTGTGTGTGTGTGTGTGTATTAATTATATAAATTTGACAGTTGTTTGAGTCAATTCTACAGATTTAACACATCCATTGTGAAATGTCAAATATTTTCCGTATTGATTGAATGTAAAATGCCATTTCAAAAGGTTTAAAACTGTTTCATACAGTAGAATCATATCAAATAATTAAATTGGTGACTAAAACCACCCCGTACGTGCAATAATAGACGAAGATTAGTGATATTTTGGTTGGAGGTTCGACCTGCGCTGAAATTCGAGATACGGGGTATTTTCTGGCAGTTAACGAATTATCCCCGAAAAGACCAGCGAAATACAGATCATTTTCGGGGATAGTGAACACACGTGAAGGATGAACCCATGCAAAAAAGAGCTAAAAATAGAAATGAACATTCGGATTCATTCCCTTCCCTCATATTCCAATTCATGCTCATGCTTCATCCTTGATGCTACCAACCACATCGCTAATTCTACTTCGAATCACTTTGCCAGTTGCGCCACCATATTATTATTCATGATCGTGCTATTTGCTTGTTTTGTTGTATGAAGGGGTACTGATGCTAAATGAATTAAAAGAAATAAATAAAACTATAAAAATAATAGATTGACTATTAAACACGCATTTCTAACAATGAGTAAAGGGGTCTGAAGTTACTGGAGCTGGATGTTTTAAAAAGAAATCAAAACTTTAAATCATCAATGAAAACAATAAAAATGGAATTGAACTCATGTCGACCATGGTGCAAACATTACATCATTACTATTTGACCACTACTAGTTCATGAACATGAGTCGTTATCTATCAGTTTTAAACCGTTCAAATATAGCACAATGAACAAAAAGATGTGTAAAAGTTCATCGATGCGTGTGAGAGAGTAGAGCTGATGAATAGAAATAGATGGCATGAGTTTATGTTCATTATCCCCGAAAAATTTCGCTTGGGTCGATTATCCGGGCAGCTCGGGACCGGACCAAAGTGGGTAGAAAGGAGGTGTCGTCATACAGAACATTTGGCCATCAAGGCTTTAGAAAAAAAACACAAAACCGGGATCGACGGCAGTTGTCAAATGCGACGAATGTTGCTGGTATACGGGTATGATAAATGAATTGTTTTCGTGAAATAATTTTTTGTATAACACTAAAACCTTGTATTTTGCATGCACACTGTATAAATCGACATTTTTCACGTTATATTGCGGGTGCTGCCTGTAAACAAATATCGACGGCTTTTGTCAAACTGAATCTTAAAATGTCAACATGCCAAACGCTGAGAAGACACCTCCTCTGGTGAAGACACCTCCATTCCACCTTGGTAACGTGTATCTCGGAGACTACCTGTACGCTAGTTTTTAAATGTGACAGTTTTTTTTGTTGCAATTTGTACTAGTTTGACACAATGAATGTTGAATTAAAATAAATTCCCGTCGGTCAAATTTTAAAAACCATTTTGACAGGTATGAAATTGTTATCTGCACTTGAAATCAGATTAAATAAATAATTTAATGGCTAAAACCTACGACTTCAAGCAAAATTATAAGAAAATTAGCAATAATTTGACTGAAAACCTATAAATTTGACGTACGCTAATATTCGCGATACGCTATTGCCCGGTCCGCATTAAGATTATTGAATACTTGTACCGGTATATCGGGGAATACCTGTACAATTATCCAAAGTAACAAAGCAGAGGTTTTTTAAAAGTTTTTTGGGAATAACTAAGTTTTCCGGGCCAGCTAGTACTATATAAATAAATTAAGTAACGTAGTGTAGCATAGTGTAACATGTAACAATAATCATTGCAGCATTGCATAAAGGAAGCATAAATGAAGATGCATAAAGTAACAATATTCACAGCAGCATTGTTGTAATTTCGATGAAAGTAATTACACATGCCTTCATTAATACAGTTCCGTCCTTCTTCAATATAATTTAAAAGGATGGAATCAGGAAAGTCCTGAATCCTCAAAATGTATGTCATAACATTTAAAATAAAATTGTAGTATGGTTGCATTTCATTTGAATGTATATTAAAATAAGTTGAATTGTCATTGTGGAAATCAGCTCCATATATTGTTTAAATGTACTATACATCGAATAAGATTGTTTACGTAAGAAAGAGGAAAATAAAAACAATTATGTTTGAAAAATTAAACGCTTGTTAGTTTCATTCAATTTACTTGAACCTGCCTTTGCAGAGCCTTTTCTCCATCAAATCTTTTCAATTCCATCGCGAATAAATACAAGTTGAACCATACAACCAACGCGAGACGCGAGTGACATTTGAAAATCTATTTAGCGTATAAGACAAGAACTCCAAACTCGGGAAGCGGAATCTTAAGGAAATCGATTTGTTGATTCTGTAGTGGCATTATAAAAAATACAATAGGTTATTTAAACACGAAGTAAACACATGAGCATGAAAAAAGATGAACAAATATAAGTAATAAGTAATCACATTTCATTACAGAAAAGGGGTTTCTGAGCTTATAGTTCAAAAATAGCAACCATAACAAGCGTTAAATTTTTCCAACAAAATTGAATTTTGTTTTGCCTTTCGTTATTGCAGCAGTCAAAAACGTATAAAGCTAATTATCCTAATCGCGCTTGAAATCAATGCACTCTTAAAAGAATGTTTAAGTTTCACTTCTATGAAGTATATCATAAAAATTACAGCACATTTGTGTGTGCATAATTTGTTGCGGGGTCATTATGTATCGTGGACAAGACAGAGCATATTTATTTATTAAAGAGTTTGTTTAATTGTAATTAGTAACAATTTGTGTAATTAGTTATTTACAAAGTTGATTTATTTCTTTCTATCTCTTTTTCTCTCTTTCTTATTTTGTTAATGCTATCTTGGGTTTGCTACGATGCTTCACGTTTGAATGATCACAATACGAATTCAGTCAGGGGTCAGCAAAGTCCCGAAGCGAGTTGATGAGCTTATCGATGAGAAGTGTAGAAAGCTCAATAAAACTGGTGTTCCGCAGGGTAGTGCTCTACATTTGGCGCAATGGATGAAAGGGCAGCTGAATAAACAGATCATCGAATCCGATCCTATAGATTCCGATCCCGAGCAATTGGTAGAAGACTGGTCGGTCGAACAAGTGACTAACCGATCCAAAGAATTAAACCTGGTTAATTCTGACGGAAGCCCTTTTAGATCTGCTCCCCGCTACAATGGCTCCAGCAATGGGACATTGGTAAAAAATAACACGATAAACGACCAGCCTTTCATTGACGATAATTCGGCTTGTGATGATAATGATGAAGATAATAAAAGTGTTTCTAAAAGCACAACGTCCGACAGTCAGGTTAGTATCAAAGCAATTCAAACTGCATGAATGAATGAATTCCGTTACTTCAACATGAAGGATTCTAATGAATGGTATGAATGGTACTTTTGTTTTTTGAACATGTTATATCCAACTCCAATGTACGTTTAAAAAAAGTAGATCTGCAAGCTATCGCACTTCATTGTAAAAAAGTATAAATTATTTATTAACCAACTAACGTCATATTTGTACCGTTGTTTGTGAAAAAATAAGATCCGGGTTTGGTAGCTACCTGAAGTTGCATTTGAAATTATATGATCAGATTTCCTATATGATTGAATGTTAGTAAAAATAATAATAATAATAATAATAATAATAATAATAATAATAATAATAATAATAATAATAATAATAATAATAATAGTAATAATAATAATAATAATAATAAAAATAATAATAATAATAATAATAATAATAATAATAATAATAATAATAATAATAATAATGTTAATAATAAAAATAAAAATAAAAATAAAAATAAAAATAAAAATAAAAATAAAAATAATTATAATAATAATAATAATAATAATAATAATAATAACAATAATAATAATAATAACAATAATAATAATAATAAAAATAATAATAATAATAATAATGATTATTATTATTATTATTATTATTATTATTATTATTATTATTATTATTATTATTATTATTATTATAATAATAATAATAATAACGAAATGAATTTGAGGAAGTAAAGAACCTTTAAAATAAATCTGAAAACATCCAAAAATCCTTGGTAAACAATATAAAATCACATCAGTTACAATTGAAAATCTACTAATCAATCATATAATCTAGCTGATATTTCAATAATTCATTGCATTTTGTCTGAGCAACATTATAGATACATGGAATATATGGCTCCTTTTACTTGTTGATTATGGCCATGATTATGGTGATGCTTGATTTTTTTTATTTCTTCTATTGAAACAGATTACAGTAAGATCAAGTCCGTTAAGCAATAAACTAGACACAATATCAATGTGCCGACAGTGTCTCAAAAACTGTAAAAGCCGTTTCAACTCACCAAGCACCAACTCTTTGATAGTTCAACAAAGTCATTGTACTTCATCAAATCATTGCTGCGTGTCAAATTCAACCACCGGAAGCAGTCTAGATAAAAGTATCAATTCTACATCTAGTATATCCTCCTCAAGCACATTAACCATGCCAGGCAGACAGAATGCTGGATGTTCAAATCATGTTGAGTGTGCTAAAAAGATTTTTGTGACTCAAACAACAGAAAATTATGAACACAAACAAATATCTATTAACGACAGTTACAAAACAATGTGTCAAATCCCATGTCATTGTAAGTGTACGGCAAAAGATTTTGAAAAAAGTACTCTCAGTCCAGATAACTGTTTGCATGAACGAGTTAAAATATTAGAAAATGCTTGTAATGTCAGTTCCAGAAATGTAAGCATCCAGCAAGTTAAACAAAACCCAACCAAAATGAATGGGTTTCCTTTCAACGGGTTTCCCTTCAATCCATCGTTAAAGGAACGAAATGCTCAGGAGTCATGCAATCGTGATGTGTACAAGATTGAAGACAACGTCAATAAAAACGACGATACGGCATGGTCACTGATGAGTTTGATTGGTCTGGCACAGATAAATCCAACATCATCTTTAGTACAGTTGGATCCCTTTGAAGTATTACCAACTATCGCTGTGGTACCTCCAACACCAGACGCATTCGGAAATGCAGGTTGTATACGAAAGCCCATGTTGCCGTGGACAACCATTGAAAGTAATCATCTGCAGTTAGCTCCAAGTACTCTAAGTGTAACAGAAAATTCTGAAGTTGCTCTCAACGATGAATATTCACCAGATAATTCACCTGAAGACGAAATAGTTGAACCACCTTACCGTGCTTTGAATCCTAGTTTAAAACGTTACGGTACTATATCAAGCCTGGAACGTGTACCTTCAGAGGATACAGATGATAACAAAACGTTCTCTTCAGATGAAGATTCGGAATGTGGTATTTGTTATTTACACGAAGGTTTCAGAACGATTGTATACGTGCTTTATTTTTTATATTTTCAGACATTAAAATTGTTACAAAAGAGGTTTACGACAATAACACGCAAACCTTTTTGAATTGGACAGCTAGAGCTGGAAACTTCATAGAAGAATCTCGAGCTTTCATTGATCGATATCTTGGCAGACGAGACAATAGTACTGAAGAAGTGGAGGCTAACAATAACGATTGGGAAAAATGCCGCGAAAAACGAGTGAGTGAACATACCTCCAGCATTGGATGTGATGAAGAGGAAGCATTCGAAGGCGAAACATCAGCAACCTCCGGCGAGGAAGTTTGGGGCACTCCAACCAGTGGTGGTGAAAATGATGATATGCAGATATTTGGAAGCATTGAGCAAACGCATTCGGTACGTCTCTACCGCTGTCCCCTAAGACTATGACAATTATTTTTTATTCTGACGTGTTTGTACTACAATCATAATGACTTTCTCATTTTATCTTTTAAACACGTGTTTTGTTCAAAAGTCTCCAACTAAGTCATCATCGTCAAATACTGGCGATGATGACACTGAGTTAATGATGGATGAACTTTTGATGGCACCTCCAATGACAGCAAGTGCGGTTCGTGGACTTTTACCAAGGTAAGCTAACGATGTGTATCTGTTATTGAATAAGCATACATAATCAGGAAGTATAGCAATTTCTGGGATGAATGATTTTGTTAAAGTTTATTTCATAGAGAAAACATACATTTCCGTTTTAGAAAAGAACAAAGCAAAGCAATTAACGTAGCATTAATTATAAATGAAAGAGTTTTTTCATTAGCGTAGCTACCGTTATTGGTACATAATTTTGTACCAAATCGTTTATGGCGATTGTTAAAAGTTGAGACTTTCCGTTTGTTTGAAAATATGAAACCATTAGACGAAAACTTGAGCCATTGTTCGAAGAAGACAGCGAAAGCAGCGAATCCGATGACCATAGTAAACCACTTAGCGGTCGAGATAACCAGGTAGGATATATACGGTAGTACGGTATATAGTACACATCTAAATATAACTATATACACACATATTTATATATATATATATATATATATATATATATATATATATATATATAGTTATATACATATATACATAGTTTTAGGTATATTTATATTTATAGTTATATTTATATTTAAATATACATATAGTTATAGTGCAACCCCTCACAACGTGCACTCCTATCGAGGTTTTTCGTATAACACAAAAATATGAAAATCGAAAATCACTTAACGAGTAAAATCTGCCGATTTTGGCTAATACAGTAGAACGTCGATTATCCGGGCAGCTCGGGACCGGGCGGATTCCGGTTAATCGATTCCCACGGATAATGGTCCAAGAAATGTTAAATTCATATAAATGCTTTAAAATTCACCGGTTTTACTAGAAATTCACATCAAAATAATCGATTAATTACTAGTAGAATATTTTTTGAATCAATAACAATTTATTTTCAACAATAATTGTCTTTTATAAAAAATGAAGTTAAAAAGTATCACTAGACACTAGATTGCTGCACAACAAATGTTTTTGCTTACCGGTTCATCGCAGAAAATGTTCACCAACTGTCAAATTCATGCGCACGGTTAACCCGCCCGCCGGTTAATCCGTCCCCGGAAAATCGACGTTCGACTGTACTTAACCTCGTTCCTACACAGTCCTTGATCCTGTTCTTCTTCCTACATAAGGACTGTGTAGGAACGAGGTCAAATATTTGCCAAAATCGGCCATTTTGTATGCCATTTGACAGAAGAAAGCCCATGAAAATTCATCATTCCCTCAATCATTTTCTGTGGCTACAGACATACTTACTCTTCCTTTTCTTGCAATAACCAGACCGATTTATCATTTTAATCACAATTAAAATTTGAATCGAAAAGGGCTCTTAGATGTCAAAATGCCTATAACGAACTTTTGGCTACTTGTCAAATCATTCTACAATAACAGGTTGACTGATAAGTACCCGGTCTAACAAAGAAAAACACATTTTTTTGTCAAAATTCGTTTTTATTATTCAACATAGTTCCCTTCAAGAGCAATACAACGATTATAACGACCTTCCAATTTTTTGATAGCATTTTGGTAGTACTCCTTCGGTTTTGCCTTAAAATAGGCCTCAGATTCGGCGACCACCTCTTCATTGCAGCCAATTTTTTTCCCTGCGAGCATCCTTTTGAGGTCTGAGAACAAGAAAAAGTCGCTGGGGGCCAGATCTGGAGAATACGGTGGGTGGGGAAGCAATTCGAAGACCAGTTAATGAATTTTTGCCATCGTTCTCAATGACTTGTGGCACGGTGCGTTGTCTTGGTGGAACAACAAAATAACAAAAGTTGCTTGACAAAAGACGCTCTGTCTCACAAACTAATTGACATACAGACGTCAAATTTTGACACGAAGCATTTGAAGGTTGGTACTACAGGCGGTCCCCGAGATACACGGTACCTCTTATACGCGGATTCGGAGATACGCGGTTTTCTAAATTTGACAGTTCTTTGAGCAAATTGTACTGATTTGACACATCAATTGTAAATTGCCAAATAATTTCCGTTTCGTTCGAATGTTAAAAACTATTCCAAAAGCGTTGAAACTGTTATAATCTGTCAGAATCATATCAAATAATTCATAAAGTAACTAAAACCACCCCCTACTTGCGAAATTACACGAAAATCAGTGATATTTTAGCTGGAAATCACGAGATTCGACTTACGCGGAAATTCGAGATACCCCGCTGCGCAAAGCGATCGAAAACTTCTCAAACTCAATCTTCCAAAATATTTCACAGCCCATGGCTGTGAAATATTTAACATTCAAAACTGTTGCAAAATTTATAAATGAAATATTTCGAAAGTTTCGGCGCTGAAAATTTTGGAATGAAATATTTCTTCGATCGGAATCCAAGCATTTTTCCTGACATTTATGCTCGCTTTTTCGATCGCTTTTGGCGGAAAGCGATCGAAAATCCGAGCTACAAAACTGCTCGATTTTGTCGTGCGGGATCCCGCTGCGCAAAGCGATCGAAAACTTCTCTAACTCAAACTGCAAACATATTTCACAGCCCATGGCCCAAGAATTTACACGACAAAACACTCATACGCACAGAAAACAAAAGCTAAGACAAACGCTTCATTACCAAAACCATCCCGCCCCGCTGCGCAAAGCGATCGAAAACTTCTCTAACTCAAACTGCAAACATATTTCAAAGCCCATGGCTGTGAAATATTTCGAATTCAAACTTGTTGCAAATTTATAAATGAAATATTTCGAAATTTTCAGCGCTGAAATTTTTGGATTGAAATATTTCTTCGATCGGAATCCAAGCGTTTTCCCTGACATTTCTGCTCGCTTTCTCGATCGCTTTTGGCGGAAAGCGATCGAAAATCCGAGCTACAAAACTGCTCGATTTTGTTGTGCGGGACGCGGTATTTTGCGGCCGTTTTCGGTCCCCATTAACCGTGTATCTCGGGGACCGCCTGTATTTAAAAATAATATGCATTTAATACTAGCGGCGCCATCTATGTGTCAGACCGGGGACTTATCAGCCAACCTGTTACGGGACCTCGTTCCTACACAGTTCTTGTTCCTACCCCTCGTCTGAGCGCGCTGTCGAAGGTTTATTGTTATTATTATTATTATTTATATATTTCTTAATTGTTTGCCTCACTTGGCTTTACAATTTTCACTTAACACTAGGGAAGGAGGATTGAGGGATGGGAAAAATGTGTGGAGAGAATAGATTAGAACGAATCCAGTAAGAGAGCACGGAAGCGGGATAAAGGAAGATTAAAGTCAAAATGATTATAGTAATTATTGAAAGACTCACACGCTCTAAGCCACGGGTCGTTCTGTGCGAATGTACAACGCATCCGAGGAATGAAAATGGGGGGAGGGGGTCTATCACGAAGATAACGGGAAGGAGCATACAGCGGATTATTTGACAGTAAGGAAGGAGCATCTCACTACATATAAAATCGAAAATCGCCACAATGACGTGAGAGTAAACATTCAGCGAGAGAGATAGAGAAAGCGGAGCAGAGCTCTCTTAGCAACGCGCGTTGCTGCGAAAGGATTTGCTCCATGCAACACTGCCAGCCCGCGGGTAATGAGGGCAATGGTTACTTAGATTTTTTGTTTACACAAACCGATTTGAAAACACATGGTATTGGATATAATGTTTTATTTAATAATTAAAGTTGCAAATTAGCCACCTGATGATAAAGTGTCCCATCTCATACCCCTTCCCATTATTAATCAAGATATTCAAGGCAATATAAAAAAAAACATGTTTGAAAACTATCCAAATTAGCTTAATTGTGAAATGGTCGATATTCCAATTCATTCAATTATTAATAAAGCCAAACATACTCATTATTATTGCTTAAGCACCTCAAATACTACCTACACCGTCGTCATCGGCAGATAAGTGTGGTACAGAATAACCTGTAACACGGGTTGCTATACCCAGGACGTCGAACATGTACACTCCCTCAAATCTTCTTCTATTTGGCGTAACGTCCTATGCGGACTTGCCGGTCTGTATAGGCTTTCGAGACTTAATTCATTACCACGTAGCCGGATAGTGCTACGGGGGGACGGTCCATGGGCTTGAACCCATGACGGGCATGTAATTGAGTCGTTCGAGTTGACGACCACGTACCACGGGACCGCTCCAAATCTACAACTCCCTCAAATCTACTACTCCGCAATATTGGCTGAGTCGGGACAAGGACAACGCATGACAATAAGAGGCAGCTGTAGCCGAGAGACCCTAAGCGACCATATGCTAAAAAGCCTTGCTGAAATTCCGAGCAAGAAAGCGGCGAATGTTGATAACTTGAAAGTTAAGATTGAATTTGTAACGATTTGCTCGCGGGCGGGAAGAACTACTTATTTCAGGATGTCCTTCCGGAACAAAGCACTAAAGGGAGAGATGGTTCATTGTGCAACATGACTGCAACATACTGCGCGTTAGGTGAGACAACCGTGCGCACTGCATTTAGCAGGATCAGCATCAAGTGCAGAATGATCGACAATGAAACTATGCTTACTGTAACGTGCCCAAAAAGGCTGAAAAGATTCTGACTGTATCTATCAAGAGTGATGGCGGTATCTACCATGTGATGCTATCACCGTACTATGGTGTTGATTAAGAACAACCACGTTATAATCAAGGGCACGTCAAATTAGAAGCAAAATCTGAAAAATGTGGGTCGTCAAGAGTAAATAAAGTAGTTTGCAAGTAAACGTGAATTTAGTTAATTGATGTGGAAAGGCTATACCAGTGTTGAACCATTCTTTTCTCTAACAGTATAGATTGGAATATTAGAACTACACATTTGGAATGGTTATTTGAGGGGGTATGTTCACTGTTAAAATTTGATATTTGGCGCAACAATAACAATTGTCTCATACATAAATACCAATTCCATTCAATACTTCAAAACCAGTTTCAGGATAATAAAATAAAATTTTGACGGCGTTTTTGGAAATGACCTTTTTGAAATTTAAGACCGGGAAAATTTACATTGAAAATGTTCTAAGCATCGATTACTTATTACCTAACGTATGAAACATAAGTCGAAAAAAAGAGTAGAAATGGAATTCGAACCACGTGCAATATCATATATTTTTAGTTCAATCTTACATTTATGGGCCCAAAAATACAAAATGGATTGAAGCAGAAGTGAGCATTTCAAAAGTTCTATGTTTTTAAGTACGCAATTGGGATTGGATCTAAACATGTTGTATATGTATTAGCGGCACTCTAATTTTTTAATCCACTGCACATCAATACGTTATTCAATGAACGCGTTGTTGAGGTTACTACTTAGCTATGCTTTCCAAAAAATCACGCCGATAACTAAAAAATAGTAATCAAAACATTATACATTTGTAACAACAGAGGCATGGAACGTATCAGTTCGAAAATTACAAAATTGCGTGACTTGGCTCAAAAGTATCCTCATCGATATTTAACGGTTCTGCAAAGTACAGTAAGAACTGTCCAGGAAGTTACAAGGTTAACACATTTGTGGTGTAACGCATAAGAACAAATAGGTGTTTGAGTTATGGTTGTTGCCACTGAACGTGTAGAGTTTGAAAATAATTCGAAATTTGAGAACATCCGGTAGATTTTACCGGGCCTTAACTAGTCTCACTATATATAAAATCGAAAATCGCCACAATGACGTGAGAGTAACCATTCAGTGAGAGAGAGAAAGCGGTGAGAGCAGAGCTCTCTTAGCAACGCGCGTTGCTGCGAAAGGACTTGCTCCATGCCACACTGCCAGCCCGCGGGTAATGAGGGCAATGGTTACTTAGATTTTTTGTTTACACAAACCGATTTGAAAACACATGGTATTGGATATAATGATTTTTTTCAATAATTAAAGTTGCAAATTAGCCACCTGATGATAAAGTGTCCCATCTCATACCCCTTCCCATTATAAATCAAGATATTCAAGGCAATATTAAAAAAAAACATGTTTGAAAACTATGCAAAATAGCTTAATTGTGAAATGGTTGATAGTCCATTTCATTGAATCATTAATAAAGCCAACCATACTCATTACACCGACAAACCGACGTGACACTTCGAACAAAATGAGCTTCAAAAGTTGTCTCCTTATTTCAAATGAAAATACGTTAAACACTAGCGCCATCTCTATAATGATTCGCTTACTACACTGACACAGAGAAGAAACTGCTAAACCCCCTTTTTGTTTTTCTTCGCAAATTCCAATGCGTAGTGTTTTATGTACTTCTCACATCTTTTGGATTGATTTGAACACTTATAAAATGATTTTCCTGTGTGTTTTGTCCAATAATTCTCACAAAATCTTGCCTCACACTTCCTTCGCCATTTGTATTTAGAAAAGTTGTTTACATCGAAGCAGCAGTGAACAGAGCTTACTTTGACAGAAGTGTTCGCCTCACTGGTAAATGACAGTACTTTCGTGTGGGACAAGGTGTATGGATATTAGGAGGTGAAGTGCTTCAGAGCAAATTGACATTTCACGACTTGACATAACAATACTGGGGACTCCGGTATTAAAATCGTGGAGGGCTGGAGGAGGGTATAGAAAATTGTATGCGATTTGACATAACAATACTCAATGATGGCGCCCGGAAAACGCGCTAACAATTCACCTCCTTAATTAAGACACCTTGGTGTGGGACACTTTTGTAACGCCAGTGTCACGTCGGTTTGTCGGTGCTCATTATTGGTGCTTAAGCACCTCGAATACTACATACACCGTCGTCATCGGCAGATAAGTGTGGTACATAATATCCTGTAAAACGGGTTGCTATACCCAGGACGTCGAACATGTACACTCCCTCAAATCTTCTTCTTTTTGTCGTAACGTCCTACGCGGACATGCCGGCCTATACAGGCGGTCCCCGAGATACACGGTTAATGGGGACCGAAAACGGCAACAAAATACCGCGTATCTCGAATTTCCGCGTAAGTCGAATCTCGTGGTTTCCAGCTAAAATATCAGTAATGTTCGTGTAATTTTGCAAGTAGGGGGAGGTTATAGTTACTTTATGAATTAGTTGATATGATTCTTACTAAATATAACAGTTTTAAACCATTTGAAATAGTTTTTAACATTCGATCAAAACGGAAATTATTTGGCAATTTAAAATTGATGTGTCAAATCAGTACAATTTGCTCAAAGAATTGTCAAATTTAGAAAACCGCGTATCTCCGAATCCGCGTATAAGAGGTACCGTGTATCTCGGGGACCGCCTGTACAGGCTTTCGAGACTTAATTCATTACCACGTAGCCGGATATTCAATCCTAGCTACGGGCGGACGGTCCATTCTGGGTTTGAACCCATGACGGGCATGTTATTGAGTCGTTCGAGTTGATGACCACGTACCAAGGGACCACCCCAAATCTACTACTCCCTCAAATCTACTACTCCGCAATATTGGCTGAGTCGGGACAAGGACAACGCATGACAATAAGAGGCAGCTGTAGCCGAGAGACCCTAAGCGGCCATATGCTAAAAAGCCTTGCTGAAATTCCGAGCAAGAAAGCGGCGGATGTTGATGGCTTGAAAGTTAAAATTCGATATGTAACGATTTGCTCGCGGGCGGGAAAACTACCTATTTCAGGAAGTCCGTCCGGAACAAAGCACTAAAGGGAGAGATGGTTCATTGTGCAACATAACTGCAACATACTGCGCGTTAGGTGAGACAACCGTGCGCACTGCATTCAGCCGGATCAGCATCAACTGCAGAATGATCCACAATGAAACTATGCTTACTGTAACGTGCTCAAGAGAGCTGAAAAGATTCTGACTGTTTCTATCAAGAGTGATGGCGAGTTCGATTAAGAGTCATATCTACCATGTGATGCTATCACCGTACTATGGTGTTGATCAAGAACAACCACGTTATAATTAAGGACACGTCAAATTAGAAGCAAAATCTGAAAAATGTGGGGCGGCAAGAGTAAATGAAGTAGTTAATTGGTCTAGAAAGGCTATAACAGTGTTGAACCATTCTTTTCTCTAACAGTATAGATTGGAATATTAGAACTACACCTTTGGAATGGTTATATCAGGGTTATATGGTATATATGTTCACGGTTGAAATTTGATATTTGGCGCAACAATAACATTTGTTTCATACACAAATACCAATTGCATTCTTTACTTCAAAACCAGCTTCAGGATAATAATATAAAATTTTGACGGTGTTTTTGAAAATGAACTTTATGAAATTTAAGACCGGGAAAATTTACATTGAAAATGTTCTAAGCATCTATTACTTATTATCTAACGTATGAAACATAAGTAAAAAAAAGAGTAGAAATGGAATTCGAACCATGTGCGATATTATATTTTTATAGTTCAATCTTACATTTATGGGCACAAAAAACACAAAATGGATTGAAGCAGAAGTGAGCATTTCAAAAATTGTATGTTTTTAAGTACACTATTGGGATTGGATCCAAACATGTTGTATATGTATTAGCGGCACCCTATTTTTTAATCCACTGCACGTTATTCAATGCACACGTTGTTGAGGTTACTACTTAGCTATACTTTCCAAAAAATCACGCCGATAACTAAAAAATAATAATCAAAAAATTATACATTTGTGTCAACAGAGGCATGGAATGTATCAGTTCGAAAATTACAAAATTGCGTGACTTGGCTCAAAAGTAGCCTCATCGATATTTAACGGTTCTGCAAAGTACAGTAAGAACTGTCCAGGAAGTTACAAGGTTAACGCATTTGTGGTGTAACGCATAAGAACAAATAGGTGTTTGAGTTATGGTTGTTGCCACTGAACGTGTAGAGTTTGAAAATAATTCCAAATTTGAGGACATCCGGTAGATTTTACCGGGCCTTAACTAGTCAATATTATAAGTAAGTAAACCGGCATTAAGCATAGCCTGAGCATGTGAATGACGAGTCTTGATGTCAATCAAACCCAACAACCGGCAGCGTACCGAATAAGGAGGCATGCTGCTATTGTAACCGTGCAGGAATCTACGGACTGCGATACGAGAGAATTTTTTTTGTATGTTTTCAAGCCTTTGCATGGCTGTAGTACCTGACGGAATCCAGACTATGCATGCTTAGTCAAGGATGGGACGTACCCAGCAGCAGTAGAGAACCTTAATGCAGGTTGGGTCGCGTATTTCGGAATCCATGCGGGAGATCAAGCCTAAAGACTTATTGGCTTTATTGACAACAATGTTCATGGGCTCCTTGAACGAGAGCTCGCAGTCTCACCAGACTCCGAGCTCACAGGAGGACACTCTATTTAAAGTTGCCCCGTCTAAATTATAAGAAAATAGTGTTTTATATGATCTGTCACAGAAAGAGATCACGTTGCATTTATCGGGACAGAGGGTCAAGCCGTTCGTTGAACACCTTGTAGAGAACGCGTCCAATTGTTTTTGGAATGCTTAGCAATCCGACAAAGAGGACACTGGGAAAAATATTTTAATATCATCTGCAAATAACAGATGCCCGTTATCAGAAAGAATGCTAAAACAATCATTGATGAATATAATAAACAGAACAGGACTTAGTGCACTGCTCTGAGGAACACTTGACAAACCCGTAAATGGGTTTGAAAGTGAATCACCTCAACTCAACAAATTCGTCGTGGTCGAATGTTTTGGAAAAAATTCATGCTGATTTTGAGTAATGTAAGAAGACACACAAGGAAGAATGTGTAAGAATGTGACACACAAGGAAGAACGTAGTACGACGAAATGTGAGGAACCGATAAAGTCAACTCAAGCGCTGGGTGGTAGATCTCAGGGTTGAGCATCGGAGTGGTCGATACTTGGACTTCAGAGCAAATAGATTTGGCCACAAGATTAACGAACACAAGATCAAGTTGACGGTCTAGTGCGTTTTAGACCTCCAAGATTTGAACCAACCCATTTAGAGCCATACCATGAGTGAGGAAGCCATTATTCCCCGACTGCGTGCTGGCGATCAGACCGTTACCGCCATCTGAAGACTGGCTCCATCTGATGGTTGGCGTTTTAAAGTCTCCCATCAGCATAAGTACGTCAGAGGGTTTCATCATAACGAGTATCTCACATACACTATCGTGTACACTGTACAGTATTCATGAATGATTCACAGTTGCTTCGGCCAGGTGGTATATATATTGGAATTCCGAAATACGCGACCCAACCTGCATTAAGACTTTCTACTGCTGCTGGGTACGTCTCATCCTTGACTATGAAAATCGTTGCGTGGTCGAGATTAATGGAAGACCAGGTTAGCTCTAAAGATGTAAAAGAGTGAGAAATTTAGCGAGAGATAAGTTTCGACGAGCAAACCCCACGAGAATGAACACTATGCTCCTGATTACAATCGCAGCGATAAATAGAGTATGAGCCATCATCAGTGAATTTTCTCCGTACGTTTGAACAGCTGTCATATTTATGCACACGGTTAAGCCGCCCGCCGGTTAATCCGCTCCCGGATATTCGACGTTCTACTGTAGACATAAGTTGTTGAGCTTGGTACGAACACCTCGAACGTTTTGGTAATATAACTGAATACAACTTGTCGCTAGCACAAAATTTGGAGCTGTACTAGTGATCACATATCGCTGATCATTCGTGGCCGGAGGTATGCGGAGCGGGTACCGGCTTCGAACGACGAAATCCGTTCGACGCTCATAAGAGAATGAGAATCATGAGATACAATTGTCAAGCATTTAAAGTCGTTTATATCAACGATTCGATTTTTTCTTCTAATTCTCTTTAATTATTCTTCTAAGTTTCATTAAGTTTTGATAGTCTCTACGCTCTACCTATGTTTTTTTTCTTTAATTTTTTTGCTAGGTCTAGACTAGTTTAGTTAGGCTTAGTTTTTCATGAATTATTTTGTTTATTTGTGATGAAATGATCAAATATTGAATTTTGTATTATTTTTGCCGTTGGTGTTGGATTTCATTCGATACATCTATATTGAATGATTTGTTATCAATTATAAGGCAGCTTTATTCACTTTCTTGAAATTTGAATTTAACTTAATTCAAATTAAGGAGGGACGATATGATTCGATTTATTTTATAAAAATCTATAAAAATACAGATTGATTTTATTTTAAAAAGTTATAAGCGTTATATGAAAATCATTAAATTTGACCTTTACATAAATATTCAAATATCCTTTTATATATTGGTATGTAATTGCATAATACTTTATGCGTTTATATATGTATGTATATAATTTATGTATGTATAAAATGCATTTATTTAACAATATTATTATAGATATTAGTATGTATATTTATATTCAAATATATTTTGTATTTTTTATATATACATTTTCAAAACTGATGAAAACTGTTTTTTATTCGAAATAG
This sequence comes from Anopheles coluzzii, assembly GCF_943734685.1. NCBI lineage: Eukaryota > Metazoa > Arthropoda > Insecta > Diptera > Culicidae > Anopheles > Anopheles coluzzii. The sequence goes on from NC_064670.1 coordinate 70,067,805, forward strand.
ATCACAAAACATTTTCAAAATGTTACATACCTCTAAGTTTAATTCACTTCAATCATTTAAAGCAAAATTTAAAGCAAAACGTTACATCGAAAACAACATTCGTTCCAAATCCGAAGAGCAAAATCTCGCGGATTTCTCCCCATACAAACAGGAACGTTCGACCCTGGCAGGTAGAACTTATTCTTTCACGCGCTTCTTAGGCCGCGGGGCCATGGGGCTTTCTCAAGCTGAGAAATCATTCTCAAACACTCATTTAAGTTTCTCAAGCACTCAAATCTTGTTCTCAGACGCGAGCCCGTGGCCGTCGTCAGTTTTCTCACTTCGAGAAACTGATATTGCCACTCATGCTTTATTTGGAGCTTTAAATAGAAAATATATTTTTGATCGCATTTTTTTAATTTTTTTTCAATTATAAACATTGAATACATTTTCCAAAGTGATTACCGAAAAACAAATAGCACAATTGCTTATGTTTCAGTTAGCCTATAGTTGCATCGTCAACTTGCTCAAAGATTCTCAAAGATTCTCAAAACCGATTTTGTTCCGATTCGACAAACGCTGAGAACGAGGATTTCTCAAAAGCACTCATGAGTGCTTGAGAAAATGAGTGTTGAGAATCCCCATGGCCCCGCGGCCTTACGGTCTCTCAATGGTACATTATTTTAAAACTGAGCGCCAAGTGAGCGCCTTCTGACAACCGCAGCGAACGGATTTCGTCGTTCGTAGCCCATACTCGTCCCGATGGTATTGTTTTGTGTGGTCGAATGTATAGCTGGCAATGATGGTCCATGAATATTCTCCGTAGTATCTTCCCCTTGCTCGAACTGCTACTCGTCCTGATGATAGTTATGCAAAAGCATAGACCATTACCTAAGCGCAGTTGTTGTGGCCCATATTGCCCCAGTGTTTTGACGTTTCACAGTTTGTTTACATATGCCCATTTTGCCCCAGGGCTATACCCATTTTACCCCGCGTGTCAAAATAGCTTTTCCTAAAACATCCTAAACTTTAATTTTACACTGTTTTCATTATTTTAAGTTGTTTTCATTCTATGGGGCAATTTCAATCCATAGATAAAGGGTGGAGGCATACAATAATGAAAAAAATGTGGCATATTCAAAGGAAATTTCAGTAAACTTCAGTTAACATACTCATTTTGTCCGGCTAAACCTTATTTTCCATTTTTTTGGTGATTTGTTATGTAAGGGTTATGAAGCTTAAATGGTGTTCATAAAACACTCTAATGAATAGATTTTGAGCATTGGAAAGTATCTTTGTAGGGAAATAATGCCTTAATAGAGGGTGCCCATTTTGCCCCGCTTTCCCCTACTCGTTCCGCCTCGTCTCCCATGGATGATAAACATTTGATGTCGCCATTTGCTTCACGAAGACATCTCATTGTTGGAGGCGGACGCAGCCACCAGATCACGTTGTAGATTGACTGCGTTATCAATCGATCCCGATCTTCCCGAACGGTATCTCACGCGAGCCAACAGGACGCGTTCATGTGCGTGTCATCAGAGGTACACTCACGGTCGGGGCCTGCCTGTAACCGTTGAGGTGAACGGACGTACGCTCGTTTGCATCGTGGAACTAGGAAGTAAAGTCATATCGTGCAAAGTATTTACGTTCTGTTTTATGCCGGCCAACGAGACCGGACGTAAAACTCATCAATTTCATACTATTTGATGTCCAGTTCAGCAACTTAAATCCGCCGTTCCTAAAAATCACCCTTACGTCACGGGATACGGGATACCGTCTTGAAGCTACCCAGAAAGACGTCTTCGTAAGTGCTTTCGATAATTCCTTCCACCGCTCGTGAGAATTGTTCCATGTGCTCTTGTGCGTTAGGCCGCGGGGCCATGGGGATTCTCAGCGCTCATTTTCTCAAGCACTCATGAGTGCTTTTGAGAAATCCTCGTTCTCAGCGTTTGTCGAATCGGAACAAAATCGGTTTTGAGAATCTTTGAGAATCTTTGAGAAAGTTGACGATGCAGCGATCGGCTAACTGAAATATAAGCAAATGTGCTATTTGTTTTTCGGTAATCACTTTGGAAAATGTATTCAATGTTTATAATTGAAAAAAAAAAATAAAAAAATGCGATCAAAAATATATTTTCTATTTAAAGCTCCAAATAAAGCATGAGTGACTTTATCAGTTTCTCAAAGTGAGAAAAATTGACGACGGCCACGGGCTCGCGCCTGAGAACAAGATTTGAGTGCTAGAGAAACTTAAATGAGTGCTTGAGAATGTTTTCTCAGCTTGAGAAAGCCCCGTGGCCCCGCGGCCTTACGGTTCTTGACATACTGCGCTGTTGAGGGTAAACACGCAGACCGGAACATTACGACATCCACGATGTAGGTTTCCAACTCGTCCGTTGGTTCGTAACGCCATAAGAAACGCTGCGCATGTTTGTCTTCCTTTCGTATCATAGACACCTATCGCCAACGACGTTAACCACCGATCGATAAATATATCGACCAATATAATAACAAACATGGCGGATTGGTATCTTGAAGCGACAAATTTGTCTACCGATAAAACGGTGGAACAAACTATCACGGCTGCCATAGCAATAGTGGATAAAAAGTCGAGCAGTCGTTAAAAAAGTTGGTAATTTGTATCGCAAACGGCAAAAATTGGCTATATCGATCGAAATAATTCATCATCAACTTAATTGGAATATTTAATGTATACAAAACAAAGCATCAAGATATTTCGTATGAGTTTATTATAAATATTAGAAAAAATCACACCTTATACAAAAAAGAAGCAAACAGTAAAATTAAACTGGGTAATTAATTTAATTAATTGAAAACAACTTAATACGAAAATGTGTTAAGATGATAATGGAGATGTGGCCAATACAGTCTTTCGAGACTTATTAAGTACCACGCAGCCGGAAAGTCAGTCCTTGCTACGGAGGACGGTTCATTTTAGATTTGAACCCACGACGGGTATGTCATGCGTGTTCCTCGGAACTGTGATAGTGAACTTAAAAGGTTAAAAATTTAATAATAGATGACATTTTTTTTATTAATTTCATCGATAATTAAAGAAATTCTGGCCTTGAAATACAGACGAGGCGGTTCCGTGCTTCAGCCGTTAACTTACACGACTTATCAACATGCCCGTCGTGGAATAAAGTTAAGCGTAGCATCCTCCCGTAGTAACGATTGAATATCCGGCTGCGTGGCACTGAATAAGTCTAGAAATCCTGTATAGACAGACATACTCACGCAGGATGTTAGGTCAAGTAGAAGACGTACATATTCTTCTTCTTCTTATACGGCATAAAAACCATTGTCGGCCAAGACCTGTATGTACCACTAGCGGGCTTGGTTTTCAGTTACTTATTTATTATCAACACAGGACGGTAAATTCAAAGTATAGGGGCATGGTCCATTCGGGGCTTAATCTCATGACGTACATTAGGCTTGGGCAATTTGATTCTTTTCAGTGAACGCGTGCGATGTAGTTCGTTCAGTATGATGAACTGAACGCGTGCGGTAGGTCAGTCGCTCAATTGGAGCTAAGTACCATTTTTTTAAATATCATGTTTAATTTTATCGAGATTTTAATGCAAGAACTAAAAGTTATTGCTTTTAAGGCTGCATTTTTAATTATAAATACTGTCAGTCCGAGATACGCGGTTCATACATAACTAGGTAACTAGGTTTTTACATTAAACCATTTATGTATCACAATTCATGCAGAAAATTTGAAAATTTCTGGTTTTTAAGAGGTTCTAAAATTTTTGGTAAAACAGTAATTTATCTTGCATTTGAGAATCCTTTGAGCCAATTATACTAATTGCACACAAGAACTTAGAAAACGTAGCTCGAGAACAAACTGTATATACTTAAGTTGATTTGTAACGAAAGCTAATCTAAACGAGTAAAATCTACAAGCTTTCTCTTTTATGTTACTGTGCGCTTAACGAGTTCTTTTTGTGCGGTAGTGTGCGACTGACCCCACTGAATACGAGTGCGGCAGTGTGCGACTGAACTAACTGAACGCGCGTGCGGTAGTGTGCGACAAGAGCTCTTTTTGTGCGGTAGTGTGCGACTAACCCCACTGAATACGCGTGCAGCAGTGAGCGACCGAACTAACAGAACGCGCGTGCGGCAGTGTGCGACAAGAGTTCTTTTTGTGCGGTAGTGTGCGACTGACCCCACTGAATACGCGTGCAACAGTGAGCGACCGAACTAACAGAACGCGCGTGCGGCAGTGTGCGACAAGAGTTCTTTTTGTGCGGTAGTGTGCGACTGACCCAACTGAACACGCGTGCGGCTGTGTGCGAATGACCCATCGGCTATGAGTGTTCTTTCTCACTCAGTATGGGGTCAGTGTGCGGCAGGAGTTCTTTTTGTGCGGCTGTGTGCGATTGATCAATCTGATCACGCTAGCAATATGTGCAATCTTTCTCGCGCAAAGTGCGATCGATCTTCTTGTGTCGTTGTGTGTGACAAATTCTGCCGACCCAAAACGAATGTTTTTTTTTCGTTCAGTCTATGACACCGACAGTTATCTTGTATCTCTTTCAGAGCACATTTCAGTTAGTTCTGTATGCGTGCAGAAGACCTACCCGTTCACTTTTTCGCGTGCGGCGATCAACCGCACACTATAATGAACTGAGTGTGCGGCATAGGTCTCGCACAATTGTCCCATGCCTAACGTACATGTTCTTAAATCGTACGAGTTGACGACAGCGCCACGAGACAGGCCCTGATTTTTTGTATCGCAATAAGTGCATTTTAATCTACCTGGACTGCTACCTAGTGGTGAAGTTAAACCCACAAGCGTTTGAAGAATTACTTCACCATTATCGAATAAGGCTCGGAAAGGTTTTACACCAAGCTCGGAATCGTCCGGAACCGGAACCATCTGAAGTAGTGATGGGTCAAGCAGCACTTTTCACTGTGTGGTGCTGTGGTACCACGCACAGTCTACTGTGCGTGTGTGCGTGGTACCACACTTAATGTGTGATCGCACAGTAGCTGTGTTCCACAGTTTTTGTGCGCGCACACAGCTACTGTGCTATCGCACAGCTATTGTGCGCGCACTCTCAATCGAACCAGACATCATACGGACTTCACACGAGGCATTAACTTTGGCGTAAACTGGATTTCAGCCATACAACTCTATAAACTTTTGACGAGAAGTCTACGCTCTCGCATACAAATCAATCGTGAACTTTTTGAGTTTACGCTTCTTGTGTCGTCGGTATAACACGCAAATCAGAGTCGAACAAACGTGATGATTTCCCGTTAGACATCTCGAACAAACAAGACAAACATCGCCTCGAACCGATCAAATTCCAAACAAATGTGGTGTCTTGTTCGATTGGTGTCAGAGCGCGGTGTAATTGTGCGCGCACCAAAAGTGTGGAAGCACAATAGCTGTGCAGATAAAAAAAGTGTGTGGAGTACAAAAAGAGTGCAAAGCACAGTAACTATACGGAGTACAAAAATTGTGCGGAGCACAATTACTGTGTGGAGCACAGTTACTGTGCGGAGTACAAGCACTGTGCGGAGCACAAAAACTGTAGGAAGCACAAAAGTTGTGCGAAGTGTGGCACCACAATTTTATAAAATGTGCAATTGTGCTCTCACTTTTTACTGTGCTGTGTGTGCGTGGTGGCACAGTGCTACTTGACCCATCACTAATCTGGAGCCGTCCGTAACCACCTAGAACCATTCGGAGCTATCCGGACCCATCCGCAGGTGTCCTGAACCTCCCGCATCCGTCCTGATCTAGCCGTCCAGAGCCGTCAGTTGGTAGTCGAAATTGTTGGACGCCAGCTCCGGCTGCAGACTAGTGGCTCCGGACGACTTAGAACGGCTCAGTCGAGGGGCGGGACCACGCTCATTCCGCTGCGAGCCTCGCATCGATACTCCATTCAGCCGGGACGGTGTTACAGTCGATGCTCCCGAAATGGCAATCACTTCCAACTTCTCGGACAACAAGTCCTCCTCCTCCTTCTCAAACTTCAGCTGCAACTCGAGCTCCATCCTTTTTCTTTCCGCCTCTTGCCGCCGCTTCATAATGGCTAGCCGATTAACTACACTGTCGGATACCTTAGCAGGAGTAAGATTAGGTTTGCTCACCGCGTTGTGGCTTGTCCCACTTGAAGAAAGCATGGGTGTTCCTGCCGCTTGCTGGATAACCTCAACCAGTTTGAGGTTATGTTTCTCAGCCACGATTTGCGTAACCTCCTCCAGATTGAGGTTAACATTTGCAGCTTCCTTTTGTTCTGCGTGCTTGACTGGCGTCCTCTGAATCAAGCCGTTCCTTAGCTTGGCAAGCCACGCACATCCATTCCCGCTGTTCCACAGCTTCTGCGGGTTCCGTCAATCCGGCGCACGAAAAATGCCACCATAAATTGCACTTGTCACATGCAACAAAGTCCGGATCATCCCGCTGATCACCGCAAGCCTGACAGTGATCGTTCCTTTTAGGGCCCATTTCACCTCTGACACCGTTTTAAAGGCATTTTAATGTTGACGCAGTTTCCAGTAGCGCGAACTCAGCAATAATGCGCAAATTTTAGTTCATCTATTTATTTTCTCTTCACAAACAAACGTACACGGAATTCTGCTCCGTAATACCGAACTATATACACAATGTATCCAACACTTTAAAACGGTGTCACCTGCTGCTCGCTTAACTTGCTACTGCCCTGTAGCGCGTGCAACCGCTTCCTCCCTTTGACAACTGTCAGGCCGCGGGGCCATGGGGTTTCTCAACGCTTATTTTCTCAAGCACTCATGAGTGCTTTTGAGTAACTTAGGGTAACTGCACCAGTTTTCGGCACGCTAGTGCAGCAGTTTCACAAAAACTGCTCTCACATAAACATTTATTTATTATTTTTCATGAAAGTGAAGTTATTCTAGTTGATAAACTATCATAGTATGCTACACTATTTTTTATTTACCGGTTCAAAGCCCTTTTTCATAAATATTCGTGTAAATACAACCATTGATTTTGCTCCTATTTTCGGCAGTTTGTTCCTATTTTCGGCAGGCTGTGTTTGTCCTATTTCGGCATTCATATTTTCAGCAGCGCGAATACGGGTCAGAAAATGTTTTTATCAATGTAAATATGTACAAAAAAAATGTTTAAAGCCATTTAACACTTTTACTTTCCTAAGATTGGTGTTAAAAAGCACTTTAATTATTAATTTTATGTTGCTTATTTTAGCCCGTTTTGCCAGCCATTTTGATGCGACGTTTAAACAGAGCAGCCATTGAAGAAAATTGACAGTTTGATGGTTATAGCGTGCGGTGCGAACTGGCTTACAAATATTTATTTTTGTCTTAACTAAGTGCATTGTTTGTCGTAAAATTGGTGATATTTGGTACAAGAAAGCTCATATTATGTGTCGACATACACATTGTAGTGTTCTGATCAATTTTAAAAGAAATATTCAGCCAAATCCAAGGTGTGTTATTGTTCCGAGTTTCGGCAGGAGCCCACCACATCGAGCTGTCAAAAATGAACATTTATTGTGTACCTATTTTCGGCAGCATTGAAAGTGAAAAATAACTTGTTTATCGTGATTTTAAAATTCCGAACAAGTTAGACTAAATTAAATATAGATACACCACTTAATATACACCACTTTTTCATTTTTTTACTGTTCTGATTCTCTTAATCACAAAACCTGCTGAACCATTGGCTGACAGCAAAGCTGCCGAAAAAAAGCACAATATATTTGATATTTAAAAAAAAAGTGATGAAATGGCGTGAAACTTCGTATGCGAATAACAAATACGTACAATTTCATTACAAAATTGTGTTTTGTGGAATTTTTTACCGCATTTGTGCAGAATTTCACGTTTTTAGCTACTCTGCCGAAAATAGGTACACTGCCGAAAACTGGTACAGTTACCCTACGTTCTCAACGTTTATTGAATCGGCACAAAATCGGTTTTGAGAATCTTTGAGAATCTTTGAGACAGTTGACGATCCAACGATCGGTTAACTGAAATATCAGAAATTGTGCAATTCGTTTTCAGTAATCATTTTGGAAAATGTATTCAATGTTTATAATTGAAAAAGTTTAAAAAAATATGCGATCCAAAACTTATTTTCTATCTAAAGCTCCAAATAAATCTTGAGTTGCTATATCAGCTTCTCAGAGTGAGAAAAACTGACGACGGCCACGGCCTCGCGCCTGAGAACAAGTTTTGTGTGCGTGAGAAACTTAAATGAGTGCTTGAGAACGTTTTCTCAGCTTGAGAAAGCCCCTTGGCCCCGCGGCCTCACTTGATTCTTCCCTACTGTCATTTTCCTTCGGTGTCAGTTCGCGTTTATACGTCCGGGTTAGACTGTTTGTTTCCATAGCCCTGCCTATTTCCAACAAGCACTCATGAGTACTTTTGAGAAACCTACGTTCTAAACGTTTGTAGAGCTGGCACATAATCGGTATAAAAATCTTTGAGGCCGCGGGGCCATGGGGTTTCTCAACGCTCATTTTCTCAGGTACTCATGAGTGCTTTTGAGAAACCTATGCTCTCAACGTTTGTAGAATTGGCATAACATCGGTTTGAGAATCTTTTTCGGATCTTTGAGAAAGTTGACGATGCAGCGATTGGCTATTTGAAATATGAGTAATTGTATTTTTAGTTAATCGGTAATTACGTTGGAAATTGTAGTGAATAATAATAATTGAAAAATGTTAAACAAGTATGCAATCAAAACTATTTTTTTGAAGCTTCAAATAAAGCTTGAGTGGCTATCGGGGCGAGTACCGGCGTGGAACGACGAAATCCGTTCGACGAATGAGAATCATGAGATACAATTGTCAAGCATTTAAAGACGTTTACATCTACGATTCAAGGATGATTAAGTTTTGAATTTTGATTTTTTTTTGCCTTTGGTATTAGATTTCATTCGTTACATCATTATTGGATGATTTGTTATCAATTATAAGGCAGCTTTACTCACTTTCTTGAAATTTGAATTTAACTTAATTCAAATTTAGGAGGGACGACAGGATTGAATTAACTTTATAAAAATGTATAAAAATACTGATTGTTTTATTTTAAAGAGTTATAAACGTTATTTACATGATGAAAATGTTTTGCGATATTGTTCGATAAGTTTTAAGCAGTGTAACAAATTATTGTGGTCCAACCTGACTACGCAGTCTGTCCACCGGGACGCGCCACTCACCGACAGCAGTCGACGGCTGTCGTATGATGTGTGCGTGAAAGGATGTGCGTGAGTTCCCGGGTCGCTGACCAGAGAAGCAAAAGGGGAGGATAAGGGAGCGAAGAGAGAGAGCAGACACATTCGTGCGGTAGAGCTAGGTTAGGAAAAACGGGCCCGTTATAGCATTAGTATAGGAATAGGGAATAAAGTTTTTATAATAATTTGTGTCGATGCCTTTAAGTTTTCTTTGTTTCGAATTGTTTCAATCCCCGTGCATCCGACGCAAAACAAATTTATATGAAAAACATTAAATTTGACCTTTAAATATATTTGTTTATATTTTTAAGTATATATATATTATATATATATGTATATCTATATATATATATCTATATATATATATATATATATATATATATATATATATATATATATATATATATATATATATATATATATATGTGTGTGTATATATTTATACGCACATATATACATATATATATATATATATATATATATATATATATATATATATATATATATATATATATATATATATATATATATATTATCTGGTCATTTTTATTTTCAGTTTCTCAGAGTGAGAAAAACTGACGACGGCTACGGGTTCGCGTCTGAGAACAAGTTTTGAGTGCTTGAGAAATTGATATGAGTGCTTGAGAACGTTTTCTCAGCTTGAGAAAGCCCCGTGGCCCCGCGGCCTATCAGTTTCTCAGAGAGAGAAAAATTGACGACGGCCACGGCTCGCGTCTGTAAACGAATTTTGAGTGCTTGAAAAACTTTAATGAGTGCTTGAGAAAGCCTCATGACCCCGCGTTCTTATAATCTACAATCTAAATCTGCTTCATTCAAATAACTGCAGAAGCTCTTCGCGGGACAGATTGAAAGCCTTTTGGCCTACTTTGTCACGATTTGAATCAATTCGATTGAACGATTTCGCATTCAATTTTCACTCTTTCATTCTCCAGTCACATCAAAAATGTCGTTTTATTCTATGACATTTTTTGCCGACATTAATTGACTTTCATTTTCGAGTGTACAGGCGGTTCCCGAGATACATGGTTAATAGGGACCAAAAGCGGTCTCGAATTTCCGCGCGAGTCGAATTTCACCATTCACGGTTTTCCACCAAATTCATTTTCATTCACGGTTTTCCACCAAAATATCATTTTTTTCGTATAGTTTTGCTTGGCGTGATAAGTTGTAGCAATTATGACTGTAAATAACAATTTTAAACCTTACTAAAGATTTAGAAAGTTCAACCAGAAGCGAATTTATTTTTCATTTCACAATTGATGTGTCAAAGCAGTACAATTTGCTAAAAAAAATTGTCAAATTTAGAAAACCACGGATCTTTGAATCCACGTATAAGTGGTATCGCGTATCTCGAGGACAGCCTGTACTAGATCTCCTTCGAGCGCATGTCCCCATGATTGTTTTTGTACCACTTTTTTCTTTTAAATGTACTCCAGCAAAAGAACACTGGTTTTTGCACTGGCCGAGTGAAAATATAAATTTTTTCAGTCACTTACGATCGGTAAAGGTACGAGGCAGTTATGGATTCTCAAGATAAATGTCAAATGGCATTCAAACTAATTATTTATAGTCGTGTTATTGCAATAACACTGACGATAACTACATAAATGAATGTCGTTCTTCAACAGTCATGCCATGGCAATAGTGGATGTGATGAACGAAAAATTATGTGGCCAGTAACTGCTGCGCATCCTACTGCGATCATAAAAAAACGTTAAAAGGTGACAACACTGCCTTTAGCATACAAACAAATTTCCTGAAAAAAAAGTAAACAAAGCCACATAAATATAGCAATGTTCTCCTAATCGTTTCCATCAAACATAAAATAGCAGGAGAACGCGTTTGAATCAAGTTTATACTCTTACATTACTTAATGTTCTTATAAATGTTAGTAACTAGTGTAGTTAGGTGTTTTTTCTCATCTAGATATTAGTATAGTTTGAGCTCGGTAATCCACACCTTTGACAGTAAAAATCATGAAATGTAACAGTGTTCGGTCAAAAATAATGAAATATTATTGAAAAGATAAATATATTTTTATTTTTTTAATTAAAAGCTTCCTTTGTGCGATATGAAAATGTACTGTAGTAATTAGTTCATAAACAGAGACAAAACTAAGAGCTTAGAAAAACACATCAAAATGACAATCAATAATCTGTACTCAAGTAAGTGCGGATTACTGAACGTGAACTGTACTACGTCTGTTGCTTGTTCGTTCGATTGCGTAGAAATCTTATAATTAGCGGGTAATTTACGTTCGATAAATTGGCAGGGGCAAGCTACGCAAAACAATCCTCCAGTTTATGCGGATTTAAACGATTCCACCGGTACGGGTTCGGTAAGTACGACTCCGTCTTCAACCCTACTGGCGGAGAAGAGCGAGACGATAAAAACTACTACTCCAGAAGAAAACTATGGGAGTGTTGCTGACAGATGTTATGCATTTGTGCAACTCCCGAACATCGAGAAACCATGTGCAAGCGATACCGCACATTACGGCGACAAGGTAATAGCAACTGTTGGACTCAGTCCAAGGCTCGAGATGCGCCTGGCGCTAAATCACGACATTCTCGGAGACGAAGATCTACTCACGTACAGCCCTGGACCAGAGCTGACGGAAATTCTCGGACGCGACCTCTCCACATACCATCCGATGAGCGAGAAGGACATTATCATGAATCGTATCGTGACGCGAGTGAGCAGTTACATGAACATACAAGCAATAGCATCGGCTTCCACGGTCAGTTCAACGAACGTAGTGGAATCACAGGTACCCACCACCAGCCAAGCTATGAGAAACGGAATGAGCTCATTATATCAGCAAAACAATTCAAAGATGGATACTCCTATATTGCACCGACGAAAACCTATCGTCCCAGCTACTTGGAGCAGTTTTGGATCTGTGGATCGAGGTAATTTCTACTCACATTTTTTAGTGTAGTCAGTGGCGGATTAACACGAGTGTAGGCCCTAAGCGATCCCTACGAAAAATAGTAAGAGCATTTCTAAACTAGTGAAGGATTGAGAAGCAAATTTACTAGTGAGCGGGGGAGGGTGCTTTTTTTCGATCTTCCCCGAGACCTCGCAGCCTCACGCGGCTGCTTAGTTTGCTTTGTGCTTAATCCGCCGTCTGAGTGTAATGCTTAATCTGAGTGTAGCCTAATATGATCTGAATAAAAACTTTATTCTATTTACAGAAGAAAGGACTCTATCGGACCTGGAACGTTTAGCGAGGCGGGAGAAAGTTTACTGCATGACGCAACTCAACCACAACGCTTCTCAGCTCAAACGAGTAGCTAGTTTCAATGCTACACAGAAACAAACCAATAAGCTGTACGCACCATTAAGCTAGTACGCACCATTAAAAAAAATACTTTACTGAAGTGTTTGCGTTTTTTTTTTTTTCATTTCAGATTCAACTTTCTTTACCGGCGTAACTCAGAAAATCAAGTAAACGGGCTTTCTAGCTCAAAGGAAAATACACAAGACAACGTCACGTGTTCGGTTCCGAGCCGCTTGAGCTCGCCTAGAATAGAAACGGTATTATTTCTTTATTTGTTATTCATTTTCTTGGTAATGTAGTCTCAGCAGGGCACCAAACATCCATAACATAACATAACAAAAACATCCTCGTTACAATTAGTGATGGGTAAAGTTGATAAAGTAAAAATCTGGAGTCGACTCCGATCCGACTCCGATAAATTCGTAATCCACTCTGGAAGGTTGGTCCGCGCTGCAATATCTGAAGTCGTTCGGAATCGTTCGAAATGGCCCGGAGTATTCCGGAAACGCCCGGAGTCAACCGGAGTCAGAGTCGTCCGGAGTCGCCCGGAGTCGTCTGGAGTCGTCTGGAGTCTTCCAAAATCGGCTGCAGACGGAGTCATCCGGAACCATCTGGAGTCGGTCAAGGTCAGCTTGTATAGGAAGTGCACGCGAAAAGTGAAAGCCAAAAAACACAATGAAAGGAAATGCCTGATCACAAGCACATTAAACCACACGGCTCCTGTTGACTCCGACCAACTCCGATTCCGAACGACTTCGGACGACTCTGGACGACTCCGGACGACCCCGAACGACTTCGATTCCGGACGACTCCGGACAACTCTGGACGACTCGGAACGACTCCGGACGACTCCGAACGACTTAAAACGACTCCAGACGACTCTGACTTCGGGCGGATCTAGTGGTTCCGTTTTGCCGGAGTCGGACTAACAATAGTCGGATCGGAATTGTGGGTGCGCTCCAGACAACACTTCACTAGTTAGAATATAATTACAAAAACTCCCATAGATACACTTCCTATAACCGTTATATATATGTACGACCTTTTATATATATGTATATATAACATATATATACATATATATATATATATATATATATATATATATATATATATATATGTACATATATTTATAAATATATATATATATATATATATATATATATATATATATATATATATATATATATATATATATATATATATATATATATATATATATATATATATATATATATATATTTATATAAATATTACATGTTTAACAATTAACAACAACAGCAAAATCATCAAAGAGTTTTTCTATTTCTCATGCTTTAGGTAAAATCGCTTGATCGCAGGTTTTGGAAATTATTGAGCAAACGACGGCGTGGAAGTTTCCAAGGAGAACTTACAACTGGTGCATCATAGAATACTTTAATAACTACACGATTTCATTTAGATGATTCAACATAAATCACAGATGTACTCTGCACTGTTCTAGATTCAAATAGATACTGCAATATGAGGAACGCTCGGAGAGAATTTAGCTCAAACCTTAAAAAGATTAAAAATTTTAATTAACTCAGTCTTCAAACATTATCAATATGATTTAAATAAAGTCCTTTTGTCTAAAATTAGATAAAACATTATTTTAACGTAGGAAGTGCACTGTCTTTTTGCGATATTTTAGTAGAGGTGATGCCCGGGTCCTATTGCTGTATTCTTTAGAAATAATATATTAATGGTGAAAAATATGCTGGCGATCGTATTTCGATTTGATCGATGTATAAAAGGACAAATCAAAAAATTCTTTTAGCATTGCAGCAATAAAAAAAGCATAGGTTGCACGGAGTTTGAGTAGCTTACAAGTACTCTTGTACCTTAATGTACATTACCATCTTACAGGACACATTGAACTATCTTAGAAGTAAGCTTTAATAATAACTGAAGAATATTTGCAAAGTTAACCAAGAACTTATCTTTTTTGTGTCCAACTTAACTGAATATGGAGAAAAAGAGCTACTTTTCAAAGACAAATGAAATACGTCCATGATTGTAAATATGTAAAAAATTTAATACATTTCATGATAGTACTCAAAAATTTAAAAAAAAAATCCAGTTTCAATCCACTAGTGAATTCAACTTTTTAACATGTTTTATACAATAGATAGCGCTTATTTATCAATGGTCGATTCTAGAAACGATTTAAAATGATTTTAAATCAGCTATATTATTACTGCTGAAGGCATATATTTTATTACAACAAATTGATTTGAATAAACATCAATCGCCTAATATGTATAGGGTAAATGTACCAATAGTGGTGCAATTTGTAGTGGTACCGATGTGTTTTAATGGATTTAAAGTGTCAGAAAGGACATTTTCTAAATATTTTAACACATAGCAATTGTAATATGTTTTATCTTCGCAATCACAACCATTTTTACCATGAAATACATCAAATTTTCAAAAAAATACAAATTTTTGTGACTGCTCCGTTGTACCTATAATGGTGGTATGGTTCCTGTAGTCGTCTTATTGTGTTCCTATAGTGGTGGTAAACAAAGATGCATCAAAAACGGTGTATAATATCAATGAAACTTAGTTTAGAAGCTGTTTTCGTATGAATAGCAAGGATTACTGCCATAATATTGGTTTCTTCCGTAATTTGATCGTAAAAAAATGTATAAATTTGATCGATGAAACTATTGACTAAAGTACTGCATCACACCTGTCGTCAACCTACACCCGGAAGAGTGTGCTTGATTTGAAGTCAATTTTTCATTCAGCCATATAAGCGAATTTTGGCCTGTTTTTGGTAAATTACCTACATAAAGCTCATTTCTGTTGCTTATTTTAGTGAAAACAGTACGACATGTCGAAAATATCCTCGAATAAACAGAAAACGACCTGTTTTTATTGATTTTATTACTATAACCACTATAGGAACATGCCTGTTTTGTGTACCTATAATGGCACTATGGTAAAAAACACTTAAAAATGCATAAATATGGTCAAAAGGCAAATAATTTTAGTAGAACAATAACATTTCATAACAGTTATGTTGAAAAACTAGTAATTGCGTGGTTATATGGTCATTTAGAACGTTAACAGAAATATGAGTTTCGTTATGAAATCCTAAGGATTTTGGAAAAATGTTGACACATTTCACAAAATAATGGATTTTTCGGTCACTAAGTAACGGAATGGCCCCATTTAACTTTTAAACCCTTTGTAAAAGGCTAAAGAACATTTCACACTAACGTAAATAACTTAATTGCTTTTAATTTGCCGTATGAACCGCATTTTAGTGCAATACCACCACTATTGGTACTACTATACCACCACTATAGGTACATTTACCCTAAGTATACTACATACCAATTCTGCCCAATCGAATGCACGAACAACAATAATTACAAACAAATATATTTGATAATTATTGATGATTTAATTGAATTTGAAATGAAAATTCGATAATCTGCACTTAATTGAGTGTGGATTATCCAATGACATTTTGAAGGGCCTTTTAAAAACATCCAATTTGAACATAATTTTTTTATGTTTATATTTTTTTACTGAAGAACAATTATTTGCCCAGGATTTGTGTTTCCTGTTTAGATGAATTTAATTTAATTTGGAATAAAACGATAAGTTGAATTATATTTTATTAATAAAGCTTTGATAAAACTATCTAAATACTCAATGGTCAATCTCGATTGATCTTTTAAAAAAATGTTACAATGACAATTCACCTTTCGCAATACTTAATTAAAAATTGCATGTTATTTAAGAGATTTGCCATTTGTGGAGATCACAGACAAATCCAATCTGAACAGAAACGCCAAAAAGAAGCTTTATTAGGCCGAAAATACACGAACGGCGACCGCGAATTTCCGCCTGCTGTCAAACCTATGGACTGTCTACTGTAACTTTTCCCAACTGTCACCTGCAGGTTTTAAAGTAAGTGTAATTTCTATCCTGCAAAAATCCGGTTCGTGTATGTTTGGCCTTATGTAAATTTGAACCTTTTTTGTAAATAATAGCTGCTTGTAGAGTAAATAAAGATGCTACCGGAAAGGCTTAAACTTATATGACAAGTAATTTAAAACATGATAGCTAATTGAATGACGTTATGGAATAAAAATATACTTCTATGTATTACATATGTCTCCATCAATTTGAAACTTAACATAAACCGATCAAGATGCAGTATTTCAACGAACTTATGCATCAATTTTTTTAAATGCTTTTGATTCAGAGTGAATACATCAATGTCATCGTTGCGTCTTTTTGGCGCAAAACTACCAGTTACGAAATGTTATTTAAAAAAAGCAACAAAATTTTTACTATTTTGTTCGATTTTTTTTTTGACTTTATGTTGAACTAAAAATTTGAGGAAGTATGTTGGTACTTGATCGAGAAATGAATATCGCTGAATGGAAAATGTGATAAATATCACTATAGAATAAAGTATATTAGATTAACAACCAAGACAGAATTAAGAAAGAATTTAGTAAGCAGAAGATGACATTAGCTCGAATTGCAAATTGAGTAATAATTAGCAACGATTTGTACGAAAAAAACAAAAATGTGTACACATTAAGAAGCTGAATGGTCATTTTTGCATAAGCTTTAGGATAATATACATGTAGAAATACAGTATTTTGCCTTAACCTACAATTCGAATCAGCTATTTAAAAAAAGAAAAACAAAGGCAGTACATCTCATTATTTAGCGTCATCTAAGAGAACAGAGAAAAAATGATAATTACTTTTTGACATGTTATGTGTCTTGTTGCAAAAAGATCTATGAAATGAAAGATTCTACAGATTCATGAAATTTATAGCAATCATAATATAATTGCAAAACAAAAAAGATGATCGACAAATAATCCCCTGCCTTATTTCTAGGTTGATTGTTTTTATTTTATGTTGTTTTGAATAAACCAAATTGTCAATAAATATTTAACATTTTATCCAAACTCTATAACAAGTTTTTTTTCCAAGCGACTCTCGATTTATATATAGTGTTGGGTAAAGTGCTACTGTGCGCAGTGGCGAATCTAACGGTAGGCGGACTAGGCGGTCGCCTGGGGCCCCGCCGATTAAGGGGCCCCGTAGATCGCCATTCTATAGTATGCCGTATGGGCAGAGTAGTAGCGACAAGGGCCCCCGGGAGGATGGACATTGAGGCCCCGAGGCAGGCGAATCAATTGAACCTATCCAGGTATTACCTCTTTAGCTGCCTGCGCCAAAGTGTTCGAGCTCCTCCCACAACATTCTTCTGGCAAAACTTGATAGACTTGTTTTATCACCACCCCTGGTAAAGTGGATAAAATCGTATTTATATGGTCGTTCATATGCAGTTAGAATGGGTTCCCACCAATCTAGATCTATCGGTGCCTCTTCCGGCGTACCCCAGGGCAGCAACCTGGGGCCTTTGTTGTTCCTGCTCTACATAAACGACTTGTGCACGGCACTCCCGGATAATAGTTGCCTACACTACGCAGATGATGCTAAAATCTATCGTGAAATCCGTGAGCCCGAGGACCATCTTAAACTTCAAGCCACTTTGACTGAATTTGTCTCCTGGTGCAAGCGTAGCACTAAGCGTCTGTATCGATAAATGCGCCATAATCTCATTCAGCCGTTCAAGAGCTCCAGCGCTTGATGGTCAGAACCTCGAAAGAGTGAACTGTGTAAAGGATCTAGGAGTCCTCCTAGATGCTAAACTCTCCTTCGAAGAACAGATAGACCAAGTAGTCGCTAGTGGCAATCGGCTACTTGGCTTGGTCATAAACATGACACGCGAGCTTCGCGATCCTATGTGTTTCAAGACACTGTACTGCGCACTTATCAGAGCACTGCTGGAATGTGCTAGCATTGTTTGGTGGCCAGCATCTACTCGGGCACTTGCGCGGCTAGAGTCCATCCAACGGAAGGCAACGCACTTCACCCTTCGTGATTGGCCGCGTCGTCTCGACTACAGAACTAGGTGTTTGCTGCTTGGGATCCCGCCTCTCGCCGAACGTGTTGAGCACGCCAGACTGGCATTTATCACGGGAACCTTAAATGGAACCATCGACTGTCCCAGCTGCTTTCAAGGATTCACCTCTATGTTCCTCCCAGAATACTCCGTCGCCGGCCAGTGCTGGCAGTCGCTGAAACCCGAACAACCTTTGGCTCTCGCAACCCCCTTCTTTGTATGTGCCGTCTACTCAATTTAGCTGACGATATCTATGAGCCTGGAATGACGATAACCGAACTGACTTCACTTTTAAGTGTTTGGAATGCGTCCAACAATAACTATATATAAATATTCTGTTCGTTATCTAATGTATATTGTAAACAAAATTTGGCTCGAGAGGGCTTTATAGTCCATCGATTAATAAACACTAAACTAAACTAAACTAAACTCATGGTGGCAACATCAGCGGCCCTACCAATAAATAATCAGAATCTACGTAGGCGTGACGTGCAAATAGGTGAACGCACGTTTGAAGACGTTCCAGAATTCACCTATCTTGGATCAAAGGTCAGCAACGACAATAGCATGGAAGCTGAGTTGCGCCCAAGGATGCTAGCTGCCAACCGGTCATTCTACAGCCTGAAAAATCAGTTCACCTCAAAGAACCTGTCGCGACGGACGAAGCTGGGACTCTATGGACTCTAAGACATGGACACTGTCCAAATCTGACGAAACCTTCTTGGCTAAGTTAGAGAGGAAGATGCTCTGAAAGATACTTGGCCCGGTATGTGTGGAAGGACAATGGAGAAACCGCTATAATGACGAGCTATACGAGATGTACGGCGACCTCACTGTCATGCAGCGTATCAATCTCGCCAGGCTCCGGTGGGCTGGCCATGTTGTACGCATGGAAACGGACAACCCAGCCCGTAAAATCTTTTTAGCGTTTAGTTCAATTTTCATTATTTTAGCTTTTCCAAATCGGTCTGCTCTCAAAATCAGCGCCAAACAGAATGGTCGTTCACGCCAAGGAATTCTGACAG
The DNA here is from genome assembly GCF_943734685.1 of Anopheles coluzzii. NCBI lineage: Eukaryota > Metazoa > Arthropoda > Insecta > Diptera > Culicidae > Anopheles > Anopheles coluzzii. The sequence goes on from NC_064670.1 coordinate 70,087,300, forward strand.
CTCTCTTGATGACAGCTCGTACTCTGCGTACGAGCCACGCGATCTGCACAGTGGGCTGCTACATCTTTTTAGGCCGTCCGCAAGGACAGAGGAGGCGTGGTAGGCCCAAATTGAGGTGGCAAGATGGCGTCCGCCATTAAGGCCGGGATAACGAAATGGCAGACGAAGGTGGGAGACCGCGAGCGGTTTCGGACACTCCTGAGGCAGGCCAAGACCGCAAAGCGGTTGTAGCGCCGGATAAGTAAGTAAGTAAGAAAGTATTTTGCAAAAATCCACAAAAAATGAAATAGTGATGTTATGGAAGTATAAAACAGCAAAAAATGAATGAAACATGAAGATTATATAAAAACCATAAAATTTCGAGCAGATGATACTACTCACAACCGTTTGACGGGTATGTAAATTTTGTCCGATTTTTTTTTCTATACATGTGCGCGGCTGATATATCAGGTGGGCTTATCCAGTGCAATTCGACGTCTAAAAATGAAAATAGGAAGAAAACCTGGTTTGACAGTTACATCCATAACAAACTGGATGCTTTGATGATTTTTCTATGGACTCACTCCTAACTCTATAAAAAAAATCAAAATTTTACTCGATATTTCAGATCAATCGGTGGTCTGTTGAACAGGACCAAAGGATATATTCATATTCATATTCATATTCATATTTATTTGTCTACCTTTTGGTTACACAAATGCTTAAATAATACTTATTACCTATGTTCCTAACCTAACAAAAATTAACATAAATTATCAAAAATTTGAGAAAAATTTTTTTTTTAGAAAATTAGAATCTAAAATTTAAAAATTAAAAATTAAGGCAGCACGGGATTATGGAGGGTTCTGATGCGGGATCGGAAAGAGGATAAGGGAAGGTTGAAATCAAACGTAGAATATACACAGTTAAATCGACGAATTGCACGAAGAAGGGGGTCATTACGACCCACTGCAGTTCGGCGGGAAGGGATCACTAGGGGAGGGCGGTTTCGAAGAACACGGTTAGGGGCGTAGAAAGGGATAGAAGAAAGAAGGGAAGGAGAATCAATATTACCAAGGAGTAATGTGGCAATAAAGGTGGACTGGGCATGGGAACGGCGGTTTTCCAATAGTTCCAGGCCAAGCTGCCGACACCTGTCCTCGTAAGGAGGTATGGGGGAGGACAATCTACCCAGGATTTTACATATAGCAAACCTGGTGAACGATCGCTGCACCCACTCGATACGTTCCACGTGGGTTCGAGCTGTAGGGGACCAGACTACTGAGCAGTACTCCAAAATCGATCTGACCAGAGAGCAGAACAGAGTCTTCAGGCACATTGGGTCGGAGAAATCGCACGCAATTTTCTTTAGGAGACCCAATGTTTTCCGCGCCTGATTGACAACTGAGTCAATGTGTTGGCTGAAGGTGAGGCCTCTGTCAAGCAAGACACCGAGGTCTTTTACGACACAAACACGATTGACTTGTACAGAATTTAGGACGTACGAGTAAGTGATTGGAGACTGCGAACGACTAAACGAAATGACTGTTGAGGAAATCGTATTCCGTTTAGCATACGTGCGCGCGAGAGAAAGAGAAGGAGAGAGAGAGGGAACTTAATCGTTGTCGCAGTGCGCTGCTCAACGAGAGAGCGCTACGCGCTGACCGAGAGAATTCTTATCAGCTTAATCAGTCGCGTTCTGAACTCTGACCCGATCAGTAGCGTTCTGATCCCCGTACCCAGAAGCCGCGTTCTGAACTCTGACCCGATCAGTAGCGTTCTGATCCCCATACCAAACAGTCGCGTTCTGAACTCTGACCCAATCAGTAGCGTTCTGATCCCCGTACCAACAAGTCGCGTTTTGACCTCAGACCCAAAAAGTCGCGTTCTGACCAATCAGTTATAAAGTGAAATAAACTTGTGAATTAACAACATCTTACAAACATATACAGTGTTCGGACAATTAAAAGTGCATATCACATCTAACCCCAAATCCCCCACATAAAAGTTTGGTCCTTCGATCCGAATGTGTCACATTTCGTGGTTCTTAGATCCGAATGTGACACTTCTTCTTACTCTTACCGCTGACCGCGAACCGCTTACCGCAGTGCGCTTATCGTTGAACGCGAACCGCTTACCGCTAACGGCAGCACACTGACCGCTTACCCAGAACGCATACTCTTACCGCTTACCTCTGACCTCGTACCGCTTACCGCTTACCACATATCGCGAACCGCTAACGGCAGAACGCCTATTCATACCGCTTACTTTTGATCGCGTACCGCTTACCCCTGACCGCTTACCTCTTACCGCTTGAAAAAGTTACACATAAGAAGTGTTGCATCTTACCCATACCAGTGATCGTATCGAACATATTCATACCGCTAACCCAGAAAGTGACGGAAGTGTTTAATCGAACATATTCATACCGCTAACCCAAAACGTGACGGAAGTGTTTTATGAAACGTATTCATACCACTAACCCAGAAGTGTTGTGACAAACATAATCTAACCCCTGATCAAGAAAGTGTGAGTCTTTCTTAAACGTTAATCGAACCCTGACCGTGTGAAAGCGAACTAAAAGGTGTAAAAAAGTGAAGTTTCCAACGAACCCGTAAAAGTGACAAAAAAAGTGAACGTTTAACAAACATTACAAGTGCTTATCTAACCAGTTACAATGTCGCTAATTCGTTCGCCGGCGGCTGTGCCTGGACCGTCAAGGGAGCAGGAGACTTTGCCTGGACCGTCAAGGGCGCCAGACGCGAACGGAGCAAACCAGAACGAGGACAGCGTTTCAGATGTGTTCCCTATCCTCGATGACATCGCAAGGGCTGAACGCCAATTGATCCACCTATTTCGGCAGTTAGATCGCATGGAGGCCAACTACAACCAGAGGAAAACGGACGTTGCGGCACTCAAGCTGATTGCGGTAAGATTAAGCGAACTTTCTTCCGAAGCAGCAGCCGTGTTTTCTGTGTTATTTGAAGAAACTGACGAAACTAAGTACAAGCTGACAGAAGAGCGCTATTCCAGATTCGATGACAGGATTTTCGAGCTGAATGTAAACATAGAACAAAGTATGTTGGCTCTTACTCCTAACATTCAAATAACAAAAAGTGATCCCGATCGAGAAAAGCCATGCGTTAAATCAAACCGTGTAATCAAACTTCCCGAACTAAAATTGCCCAGTTTTGATGGAACCATTCGAGATTGGCCACCTTTTCGTGACGCATTTTGTTCCATGATCGATTCATCTGACCAGTTGTCAGATAGTGACAAACTATCATATTTGCTGACCACCGTAACAAAAGAAGCCAAGCGAACAATAGAAAACATTCCGATCACATCCGCTAACTACGCCGTTGCCTGGAAACTTCTTACCGATCGATACGAAAACAAATATCTTCTTATCAAAGCATATTGCGATGCGCTGTTCGAGATTCCCGCCTCCAAAAAGGAGTGTGCCGAAACGCTCAACAGTATTGTTAACGAATTCGAACGAAATGGAGCTGCGACAGTGGGAGTTAACGCGCAGCAACAAAACCATACCATTGTACAGCAAGCTGGTAGAATTTCTTCGAAATCATTGTCGTACGTTGCAATCCGTAAACAAGCAATCTGTCTCGCTCAAACCAATTGACACCAATCGATCAAAGGAACATGCCAGAGATTTCGGCCGAAAAGTGCAAACCGTTCACGCAGCAACACTCGACTTGAGCAAGTGTGTGTTTTGTTCTCAAACTAAGCATTCGCCATTTCTTTGTCCCGTATTCAGACAAATGCCAGTTTCGAAACGAAAAGAATTGGTAAAAAACAAAGCCTTGTGTTTCAACTGTTTGTCTTCAAATCATCGACTGAACCAATGCAGTTCGAGTTCTTGCCGGGTTTGTGGGTTGAAACATCATACAATGCTGCACGCGGAAAATGTTTCGCAGCCAGCCCCATCTCCTTCTGTTACTGTTCCACGAACACAAGAACCACACACGTCGGTTTCACATTCTGATCGCACACAATTAAACCCTGAACCGTCCACTTCTTATTCTCACGTATCGATGATAACGCAGCCAACCCAAATCATACAGAAACAAGCACAAATATTACTTCAAACAGCGATAGTTTCTGTCTCTAACTCAGTCGGTAAACCCTTACCTGTACGCATATTGCTCGATTCCGGTGCGCAATTGAATATTGTCACTGAACGATTGATACATCGTCTTCGCTTGCAAAAACATCGCGAAATGCATCGCATTGGCGGAATCGGCTAAACTAACCTGGTGTCGCAAAGTTACGCAAATTTAGACATTCAATCACGGCACAAAGATTACAAGGCAATCGTAAAATGTCATATACTTCCGGAAATAACTCGTGAGCTTCCTAGCAGTCCCATAGACATTTCCTCATGGGAATTGCCTTCAAATATCGAACTTGCTGACCCAACATTTTACCAACCTGGACAAATAGATATGCTTATTGGTATCGAAATGTTTTATGACATCATACAAGAAGGCTTAATCAAACTTCCAAACAGCAAAACCGTATTGCAGAATACTTGCCTTGGCTGGGTGGTTGCTGGACACCCACCAATTGATCATACGCCTTACGCACAAACCTCGAATGCTTTTCATGCTTGTAGCATTGAAGAGCAAGTGGCAAGATTTTGGGAGCTCGAATCATGTCAAAGCAAAAAAGGTATGTCGGTAGAAGAAACGACATGCGAAGAACATTTTATCAAAACACACAAACGCGATTCAAATGGCAGATTTGTTGTTCGCTTACCCATAAAACCGAACGTACTTACCCAGTTGGGAAACTCTTACCATACCGCGATGAAGCGACTTGACCAACTGAACAACAAATTTCTTAAACAACCTGAATTGAAAGTAGCATACAGTGCTTTCTTAACAGAATATTTGAACCTTGGTCATATGGAACAAATATTTCAAACCGAAACCGAACCGTCCTATTTCTTACCTCATCATGGTGTACTTCGTCCAGATAGCTTAACAACAAAACTACGTGTAGTTTTTGACGCTTCTTGTCGTTCTGATACAGGTGTATCATTAAACGATGCGTTAATGGTAGGACCGGTAGTGCAGGACGATCTAATCACAATCATTCTGAGATTCCGTATGTCGCAATATGCGTTGGTAGCCGACATAGAAAAAATGTATCGTATTAGTCCACGAATCAGACCGTCCGCTACAGCGCATAGTTTGGAAATCAGCTACAGATAAACCGGTACAAATATTTCAACTAAAAACAGTTACTTATGGTACTTCAGCTGCACCTTATCTAGCGACCCGATGCTTAACCCAACTTGCAAAAGAAAGTGAAAATACACACCCTGTTGCTTCAAAAGTCCTCAACAGAGACTTTTACATGGACGATCTGTTGACAGGAGTAAACGATCTGGAACATGGTAATTTACTCTGCAGTCAACTGATTTCGTTGCTCGATTCAGCTGGCTTTCGTCTACACAAATGGGCGTCTAACGCCTCAGAACTTCTCGCAAATATTCCTAAACAGCTTCAAGACGAAAGATCCATCCTACAGCTTGACGAATCATCAAAACCCATAAAAACTCTCGGTTTAAAATGGGATACTACGAACGACAAATTCATCATCGATGCACCTAAATGGCCTGATCACAACCTTATCACGAAACGTACCGTACTATCAGATACATCACGCTTATTCGACCCATTGGGATTGGTCGGACCTCTAATCTTGCTAGCTAAACTCTTTTTGCAGGATCTGTGGAAGGAACAGATCAGTTGGGACGAACCATTATCTAATGTATTTGAGCAACGATGGTTGTTCATCCGTGACAATCTGGCGCAACTGCATGATCTTACTATTCCTCGATGGGTGATGTCTACATCCAAACCCGTATGCGTAGAGCTTCATGGCTTTTGTGACGCGTCCGAAAAGGCCTATGGAGCATGCGTTTATGTCCGTACAGTACATCAGTCCGGAAACATATCATCTAACCTACTTGTTTCCAAATCACGTGTGGCACCCATAGGAAACTCAAAGAAGGAGCGAAAGTTAAGTTTGCCCAGATTGGAGTTGTGTGCTGCTCATTTGCTCGCTCAACTTTATCAAATGGTACGTACATCCTTACAAGCCGATCTTACAACATATTTCTGGTCAGATTCCACCATCGTCTTACACTGGTTGTCGTCGCCATCATCACGCTGGAAGAACTTCATAGCAAACCGTGTATCTGACATTCAACACCTGACTTCTGATAACTGGCACCATGTTCCTGGCGTACAAAATCCCGCAGATTTTATATCTCGTGGAGCGAATCCTGATCAACTGGCATGCTGTCAATCGTGGTGGCATGGCCCTGACTGGTTGACTAAGTCACCAGAATTTTGGCCGATTCAGCAACATTTACCTGATCATCAAACTAGCAGTGAAGTGCTAGAAGAACGAACCGTACTACTTAACCAGACCATCGAAACGAATCCCATATTTTTGTTTTGCTCATCTTACCCCAAACTGCAGCATGGATACGTCGTTTTTTGTACAACATCAAACCAGCTTACAAAGATAAACGCGAAAAACTTCATCGGAGCTTCTCGAGAAGTGGCACAATTAGCAAAACAATTTCAAACTCAGCAGTTTCAACAGACCGTTATCAAATCATGTGCCAACGAGAGTATCGAATTTAAATTCATACCGCCGCGTTCCCCCAATTTCGGCGGATTGTGGGAAGCCGCTGTAAAGTCATTTAAGACTCATCTCAAACCCACCATCAGAAACGCCATTCTTACTTACGAAGAATTTACTACCTTGCTAACCCAAATCGAAGCTTGTTTGAATTCTAGGCCGCTTACACCGATGTCTTCTGACCCGAACGATTATGAAGCTCTGACCCCAGCACATTTCCTAATACACCGCTCTATCGTGGGACTTGCGGAACCATCTTACGAGTCGAGACCTATCAACCGACTGGACCGTTACGAGCAGGTTCAAGAGTTTCTGCGCCGCTTGTGAAATCGATGGTCATCGGACTACCTATCGGGCCTTCATCCTAAGACCAAGTGGACTAAACAGCGAGATAACATCACCCTGGGCACTATGGTTTTGGTGAAGGAAGATAATCTTCCCCCGCGTAAATGGTGTTTAGGGCGAGTAACGGACATCGTGAAAGGAGCGGATGGAAACGTCCGAGTAGTTTTTGTTAGAACTAAGGATGGTGAATTCAAAAGGACTATCTATAAGCTTTGCGTCCTCCCAATCAGACAGACTACTTCAGAGGAGTGTTGAATCTCTTGGTGATTCAACGGGGGGGAGGATGTTGAGGAAATCGTATTCCGTTTAGCATACGTGCGCGCGAGAGAAAGAGAAGGAGAGAGAGAGGGAACTTAATCGTTGTCGCAGTGCGCTGCTCAACGAGAGAGCGCTACGCGCTGACCGAGAGAATTCTTATCAGCTTAATCAGTCGCGTTCTGAACTCTGACCCGATCAGTAGCGTTCTGATCCCCGTACCCAGAAGTCGCGTTCTGAACTCTGACCCGATCAGTAGCGTTCTGATCCCCATACCAAACAGTCGCGTTCTGAACTCTGACCCGATCAGTAGCGTTCTGATCCCCGTACCAACAAGTCGCGTTTTGACCTCAGACCCAAAAAGTCGCGTTCTGACCAATCAGTTATAAAGTGAAATAAACTTGTGAATTAACAACATCTTACAAACATATACAGTGTTCGGACAATTAAAAGTGCATATCACATCTAACCCCAAATCCCCCACAATGACGTTACACTTATCAGGACATAATGTGAGGGAATCACTAGAACACCAAGATGAAAAACGATCAAGAATATTTTGTAGGGAAATGCAATCTCTAGGAGACAAAACTGGGAGAAAGATTTTGAGGTCGTCTGCGTAGCAGAGGAAACACTCAGGAGGGAGGGTGGTACGGACATCATTAATAAAAATTATGAACAGCAAAGGACTTAGAACACTACCTTGCGGTACGCCTGCACTACATGAAAAGGGAGTCGAAAACATATCATTAAATTTAACACTATAGGAACGATCACATAGAAAAGAACGTAACCAAGATACAAAAAGATTATTGACGTCAAGTTGTGAAATTTTATTTAGAAGTAAGGAATGAGGAATACGATCAAATGCAGATTTGAAGTCAGTATAAATAGTATCAACTTGTTTAACTGACTCTAACTGGGATGATACGAAAGAGGTGAAGGACATAAAGGTCGTGGATTGTGTGCTACATTGATCGTACTCTCTGGTGTAATTTTGATTTTCACTAGCGCACCTGGCGGCGGCTGACCGAAGCATTTTTTCAAACAATTTGGAGCCGCTTCAGAAAATATGTTATTTTTCCATGTTTTTTACCTTAACTGGACTGGAAAAGCTTTGTAATTGATAGATGAATATGTTGTGCAAGTATTTCAACCATTTTCGCATCAAAAAACGGTGAAAAAACAACTATAATTTGAGATCCGGCACGACCATTCCCCCGACGACCAAAAAAAGCTTCCACCAGCCGCCACCAGATGCGCTAGTGAAAATCGAAATTACACCTGCGAGTACGGTCAATGTAGCCCGGCCTTAAGGTTAGTTGTTGTAGAACGGTTAGGAAAAAAGCCATGTTGCTGAGGGATAATAGTAGAAGAGGTGAGTTTAAACACATAGGTATGGATAATATGCTCAAATACCTTGGTTATTGCGCATTGTATTGAGATGCCACGGTAATTGGAAATGACAGACGGGTTACCTTTTTTGTGAATGGGAACTAGCCATGCCCGCTTCCATAATAAAGGGAATGAAGACGAGGACAAAGATAGGTTAAACAATTTTACCAATAGAGGGACGAATAGAAAAGGTGACTTTTTTAAAACCGAGGCTGGTATTCCATCCGGTCCAGGGGAGAAGGATGGCTTAAGTTTTTTAAGAGCTTCAGAGACTGTATTAACATTGACAATACCTTCAGCCCATGCGACGGAGTTTAAACCAGGCCATAAGCGCTCAGACTCTGTCAAAGGTTGACTCTCCGGTCTAGACAGACCATTGGCGAAATGCTCAGCGAATAGGGAACAGGTGTCAGCAGCATTGTCCGTAGTGACCGAACCGAGCGACATGGAAGTAGGAAGGGAAGAGGGATTACGACGCTTCTTGGCATAAGACCAAAAAAGTTTAGGATTACGGTATAACATGCATTGAAGCCTTCCAAGATACAACCTATAACTGGCCCGATTATAAATACGAAAAGCAGAAGCGGCATATTTGAAAACTCTACGATTATACTCAGAAGGAGTTGAACCGAGTTTTTTGAGGGCACGTGTCCTATCCGCCTTTAATGACCGCAATGTAGCATCATACCAAGGAAGGCGAGAGGAGGGTTTAGAACGAGGACAACATAAAGGGAGAGCTGCCTTAACAATATTACTAAATTGCTCCACCGCTACGTCCACAGTGGAGGGAGAATCGGTTCTAATTTCTAAAAAATTCCAATCAGAGTTGGTTATGATTTCCCTAAATTTTTCTAAGTTCATTTTCCGAAAATTCAACTCAGATTTGTTATCTCTTACATTATTACCATTATGCGGTAAAGGAACATTTACTACGAATTCCAGAGGTGGGTGATAATGATCTAATTTAAAGGCCGGGCTACATTGATCGTACTCCTGAGTGTAATTTTTTTGAACGCGTACGCCATCTAGCGGCGGCGGGTCGAAGCTAGAGGCTGGTATAATTTATCTGTCAAAAAGTGTTTTGGGTCCAGGAGGCTATAATTTTACCCAATGATGGAAAGATGTTGGAAGATGGGGAAAAATGTTGCCTAGCGCTTTGTATGAATGACGATTTATCCACCAACAACAATTAACGGCCTATTTTGTTGCAATTTATGGACGTTTATAAACATTTCATACGGCATACAAGTAGCCTGCTCGAAACTTGATGAGACACCAAGTATGAATAATTTTGACACATAAATTATACCGACATCTAGCTTGCGCTGGTCGTCGCCAGATGCGCTAGTGAAAATCAAAATTACACCTGCGAGTACGGTCAATGTAGCCCGACCTTAACAATAGGGTCAATACTACAAGAAACTGGTGAACATGAATATGTCACTAACTCATTAACAAAAACTAAATCTAGTTGCCTCCGAAAAATATTTACGACCCCTGAAAGTTGACGCAGATTGAATTCAGCTAATCCGTCTATAAAGTAGGATGAGGCAGGGTTAACGGCAAGCGGTGCGAAATAATCCTCATTTTGAGACCACGATAGTCCAGGTTGATTGAAATCACCGCATAAGACAAACAAATCCCTATCTTTCATGCGAGATTGTATTAATGTAATTGTATTGAAGAATGAGTCTAACGTGTCAGTATTCGAGCTGAGGTTTGGAGGTAAATACACACCACCAACAAAGAGTGAGTGACCGTTCAGTTTAATTTGAATCCATAAAAGTTCTAACGAGCATTGGGATACTTCAATGTGCAGCGACAAGAGCTTAGCGGAACAGGCAATGAGTACACCACCGCCGCGAGAGCAGGTACTGTTAGCGCTTGAACGATCACAACGATAGACGGTATACTTTCGGGCACAGAAGAGGGATGAAGGAATCGAATCGTCCAGCCATGTCTCAGTTAGTATTATGACATCATAGCTCGCAACTTCGAGAGAGATGCGAAGATCCGAAAGTTTGGTTTTGAGACCGCGAGTGTTTTGATAGTAAAATTTTAACGGAGATTTAGAGTGCGAGTGTGTAAGTAGTGTTGCTATTGCTGCTGTGATGATCGAGGAGGTGACGTCGAGACTGCAGTGTTGTTGGTGGAGGCAGTAATGTTGTTGTTTGTTTCCATATGAATAGATACATCAGTGTTTGTGGTGACAGGTACTTGTGTATTTGTTGGTGCTGTAGTGGTAGTGGTCAGGGGATTTGTCGACAATGTAGAAATAGGAGCATTCCTACGATCCGTGAACTCTTTGAAGACAGTTCCGATCGGCCACGATGAGCATAATAATGCTTTCTCCTTATAATCCGGCGACAAACCGACTTTAAACGAAGAGAAAGTCAGAGTGCGGACATCGCGGTTAAGTGGTACCAGCTTAAAAACGGTGACATCCTCGATGCCGATTTGCTCCTTGACGAAAGTCTCCACTTCTAAGATTGTGGCTGTCGGGCGGCAGCGCGACAGGTACAACCAGAATTTAGGCGTTTCTGGTAGTAGGAGCAATGTGGCATGAGCTGAAGTGGCGATGGGTGCGGTGCCATTTAGAAGAGGAGAGGTGGCGACAACGGACGGCGGAGAACGGTCCATTAAACGACGTTTTGCCGGGTTGCTAAGTTCGGTGGCTGGTGTTGACGAAAGAACTGGTGCTTTGGATGTCGATGTCTTGCGTTGAATGGTGAATGTAGAAGTGTGTGAAGCAGGACGAGTATCTGTGTGTTGATCGAGTGAGGATAGCATCGTGCGTTTTAGCGATTCCGCGGCAGCATCCATTCGTGTTTGGAACTCAGCTGACAGCTGAGATTTGAGATCGGTGAGTGCCGCCGTTAGCTCAGCAATCATCACTGAGTGTCCGTTGCGGCGATTCTCCGAACAATTGTGGCAAAGCCACAGAATTTGAGAATCTTCTTTGATGAGATCCTTGACTGCGGCACTACTCACACCAAGACACGAACGATGAGCCCATCGCTTGCAGAAGCCGTCGCAAGTGTAAGTAAGTTCCTCGGATGACGAAGCACGGGCGCAGGTCAAACAGTGATCAGCCATGACGATTCAACAGGCTCACCGCGCCAAGGAGTATACACTTTATATCACTTATACAGGCTTTGAGCACTTGAGTATATGAACAGTTTATTGAGGCTTGCACAACTGATAATCAAAACACAGTGCAATGATAGAACCAGATCGGAATTTGCGAAAATAAGTGCACAAAACGCAAATAAAACGGAGCGAAATGTAGTACGTGCTATCAGTGTGAGTGTAAGCGAAGGAATCATATATGCGCAGGCACTGTGATAAATTCCTCACTCTCAATATAAAATCATATTTGGTTCGGTTGGTACACTGCTGGCAGAAAGGATTCAACAACAATACGTATCGTATCTAGCAAAGGAAATGTTCTTTTTTGGAATCTATAGCCTTCAAATCTTTGTGTTAATCCAAGAACTGGCTGCCACGTGCCATACCAAAATGACCGCATTGTAGATGTGAAAAGGAAAAAGATGAGCATTATCACAACTAAACAAATGTGTTGTCACGTGAATAACCGGGCAGTTATAAGGCTTAGTGTGTGCCGAGCGCCGAGCAGAGTGTGTTTGCGAGCCGATCGAGCAGGAGCTCTCGGCAGGGGCGCTCGGTGCGGCTGGTGTGCGGCCACCGTACTTGTATCATTTTAAAGTGTATTCTGTATTGTGTGTGCTCGTTCGGCTCGCAAACACACTCTGCCTGTATGGCGCTTGGCACACACTAAGCCTTCCCGCCATGCAATTGACAGCGATTTGCGAGGGCGCGCGAGGGCTCGCACGCCATACAAGTTCACCGTCCCAGAGCCCTCGCATTAAAGAGCTTGCGAGCCTATGCAGTTTTTTCGCCGCTAGTTTTTATCAGTTATAATTATAGCACCCCGAGAGCAGGTATAACATAGCAAATTATAGCTTACTAAACACCTAAATTTTGAGATTTTATTTTGAAAAAATCCACAAAAATGTAAATAGTGGTCTTTTCGACAAATAACACAGCAAAACAAGAATTAATGAATAAAAACTAAATATTTTAAAATATTTTAAATTTTTTTTAAGATTTCGAGCAGATGATACCCCCGCCATGCAATTGACAGGGAGTTGCGAGGGCGCGCGAAGGCTCGCACGCCATACAAGTTCACCGCCCCAGAGCCCTCGCATTAAAGAGCTTGCGAGCCTTGGTAGTTTTTTCACTCCTAGTTTTAGCAGTTATAATTATAGCACCCCAAGTGCAGGTATAACAGTGCAAATTGTAGCATACTAAACACCTGAATTTTGTCATTTTATTTTAAAAAATCCACAAAATTTTAAATAGTGATCTTTTCGACAAATACTACCGCAAAAAAATAATCCATGAATAAAAATCAAAGATTATTTAAAATACCATAAGATTTCGAGCAGATGATATCATTCACAACCCTCGCAATCCCGCTGCGCAAAGCGACGGAAGAAATCATGCCATTCGGAGAATTTTATCATGCCATCTTTTTCCCTCCAACGGCAAATTTGTCAAGCAGCTCGTCGAGCTACCCGTCCCTGGCTCCGCCTCGTACCCCTCGCCTGAGCGCGCTGCCGAAGGTTTGGATGTGTTGGTGCGTCAGACGGCCAATCGCTGTCAGCCGTCGTCCGTGCTTTTTCCCTCATAGCGCTATCTCTTTCTCGCGTGTGGTCAATGCTCGCGAGCTGTTGTGGCGCCTAAAAATGCCGTTAACAAACATTGCGGCGATGAAGTTGCATTTTCACAAATCAAACCAAAAAATGCGCAATAAGTTCAAACACTGCAATGTAAAAATGATTAAGGAATCGCTAGCTCACGCTGGAGGGTTTGCTGTGCAACGCGCTAAACTCTAATTCGCATTGACACGTTCAGCCCGGCGCTGATTTTCATCAGCTTTCCGTTCTGCCGGCATCTAGAACGCAAGGTGATTAAGCATAACTTTGTTACCCTAAGCTTTTGCTTTCGTATGGTGTAGATTACACAGATATGCTGAGCTGTCTGCGCATCGGTGTGAGCCTGCGTGTGTGTGCACAACTGTCGCCAAATGTGTTTTCTTCCGGAATGTTATGATCCATCGGTCAAAGAAAGGAAGGTGTTCATATAAGGCGGAAAGACGAATTGAGGCCCCTGTCAATGGTAACTGATGACCGGGAGGAGGGGGTACTGAGACACAGCTGTTGGGAGATTGAACATTATACTTAAATTGCCGGCGGGGGGGAGGGGGGGTTGGCGATGGAATCCCTACGATCATCGGTCACAGGTCCTAAAATTGTTACCAGCGGGGGGGGGGGGGGGGGAGTGCAGAAGGTTCTCCAGCGACGGGGCCCCAACGACCATCTTTCCGGCGGCCCTTGTCGCTAATACTCTGTCCACTTGTAGACATACGGCATACTACAGCGTATGCATCGGGAAGGAGACAATGTGGCAGTATGCAAGTTACCCGCTGGATAGGAGCGGGTCCGCGGCACCGCCATCATTCCTCACATCTGCATGCCCGTCGTGGGTTCTAACTGCGTATGAACCGTCCGCCGTAGCAAGAACTGACTATCCGGCTACGTGGTACTCAAGTCCTGAAAAGACCGGCATGATCGCGTAGGCCATAATGACAATAATAATAATAATAATAATAATAATAATAATAATAATAATAATAATAATAATAATAATAATAATAATAATGATAATAATAATAATAATAATAATGATAATAATAATAATAATAATAATAATAATAATAATAATAATAATAATAATAATAATAATAATAATAATAATAATAATAATAATAATAATAATAATAATAATAATAATAATAAGAACTTAGCATAACAGTCCACACCCGGGGAAGAGTTTGTCTTGACTTTGTTGCTGCCGGGTGTCCCGCGGTGGTGCGACAAATCAACGGAATGCAATCGACCAAAACATGAACCTACCGATCCGAACTCATTCCAAGGCATTGCAGGCAATCGGCGTCATGATAACGACTACAAACCAACAAGCCACCAGATTCTGGACGGACAGGTGCAGCACCATACGCGCACCGTAATAAACAAATCCAGAATCCTCTTTTGTATGGATTCAATTCAAAATGTTGTTTCCACTTGTGTCCGCTAGCTTAGAATTAGACATAAATGTGCAACATATCACACGCACGTTTGCTTTGATCGTGTGTCTTTTTAATACCCCCAACAGCAGAGCCGATCGCAAAGATGCCGATGCCAATGCCAATGGTTGTGTTGTCTCTCAGGTAGCGAGATCGAAAATGCATGGTATTTTGTAGCCGCAGCGGATGAAAATGTACGCATCAGAATCAAATAGTTTTGGGGTTTCCAAACGCACGCACACACACAAACACACAAACACGCGCGCGCAAACTCGCACACACACACACACACACACTCACACACACACACACAAACGGGCGCGCGCGCGCGCACACATGCATGAACGCGCGCACGCCAGCACGCACGCACGCACACACACACACACGTACGCGCGTCCGCGAGCATGAAAGCGCGCACGCCAGAACGCACCCACGAAAGCGCGAACACAAGCACGCATCCACGACAGCGCGAACGCAAGCACGCACCCCCCACCAGCACCCCCCCACCCCCTCCCCGCACGAGCGAGCACGGCTACCTTATCGGAAGAAAGGCTGGTTCAGCTATCATGTAGCGCATCCTCATCCCTAGCGCCGGGCGGGGTGGGGAATCGCGACATGATAGAGTGAACGATCACTTTCCCCGCGCTGTGTGCGTGTGTGTGTGTGTCGAGACACAAAAACGCGAGACAGATTTCGGCACATTAAAAAAAAAATATTGCCACTATACACTGTGCTACATCCCAGCCAACAATTTCCGAAGGCGCCCCGTGTAAATATTTTTTACTTTAAGCTTTCCTTAAGTTTTTACACTAGCAGCAGCTAAAGTAAAAACTTTCAGCACGGCACAAACCGACGCACACATTCAAATGCTTGGATTGCTGGTCCTGCTCACGCATACATTTGTATTTATCCCTCCCCTTATATTTTCGGATTGCTGGTTGTAGTAGTGACGCTTTTTCTTTTTGCTTTATGCACACTTTCGCATGCTGTTTATTGGTGTTACTCTTTCCACATACGTTTTGGAACACTCACACTCTGTATACGGCAGGATGCTTCACCCCTTCCAAATGCTGCGGTTGCTTTCTGTTACCCTTCCTCTCGTTCTTCCTTCTACCCTTTGCGCTAGGATATCCTCGACTGGTGCTGCACGTGTTCAGCCGGCGCCTGTCTGGAAATGACGTCACGGACTGGTGCTGCGCATGTTTAGCCGTATCCTAGGCGTCCTTGAAGTGCGCTCTTCTACGAAAGAGCTGTGATGAAATCTGTCGATGAAAATTAACCAATAATTAATCCATGTTTTTTTATAAGAAAAAAACAAACTAAACAATATTTTGCACATAAGATTATAGAAACGCTTACCTTTATATTTTAAAACCGGACACCGTTTTCCTTCCGTCGATCGTTTTGCGGGATGTTGGCAACCGTCGATTAACATGCGCGTGCACTGTAACTTTTTAGACAACAGGCGTTAGTTTAATGTACACATTCAAGCACACACAAGAAACTTACCTTAGAAATTTACAAGGATAAATCATTCCATAATTGAAGAAGAAGGAACACGGCACAAAACGTAAACGAGCAAAGTACGGGGCACAAGAAATCACACATCACTCCAACACATCCTTCCACAGTGAAAGTTCTGGACAGACTGAGGATGCCTAACACCCGGATGAGCGCGATAGCAGAAAAATCATGGGAGATCGAGAGAGATGTGTAGTCTCGGTTCAGCGGAATACGCATGCAGATGCATGCGTGTGTGTCACTCGAAGGATATCGGTTTCCCCTTCTCCCGTTTTTCGTTCATAGGCCACACGATCGGCGTTGTGCCGTCCAAAATCTAGAGAAAGAAGACATGCTCTCTCGCTTTGGCACACAGGAAAGTTTTACAATAGCTTCGGTTTTGCTGGTTGGGATGATGCTTAGAAGGTCGTTGAAGCATCAAACATGTTCAAATTAAAAAATATTAGATTAGTGTTAGACGTTCTCCTACACTTGTTTTAAATAGGCTTCTTCACCCTCAACTGGCAGGGGCATCGAATGGTCTCATCAGCAGCGGCACGAAATAAAATAAACCATCAATACACCGATAACACTTTGAATCCCAATCCAGCTTCTCCCACAGCGTCTCAAGGTCACACACAAATTAATAAATGCTAACACCCACCAATAACAATACACAACCGCAATGCACATATGAGTATCAACGCATACACCGCAACAGCCAATCAGCTGGCGGCGGAAGGCACGGGCTGAAGGCGCCGCAAGTACAAGTAAGGCAGGGCAGGGTGAGGGAGGGAGAAGAAGCGGACGAAAAAATGGGCGCCAATATTTTTAAATTTTTTGACCGTTTTTTTTGCTCCGCCGCCATAAATAGTTCGTCCATTTCGCCAGCAGATGGCGCTAAACTTGCTCGACCCAGCGCAGGAATCGCTGAAGTCCAGCGCGGGGATCGGGCCAAAATCTGCGCTGGCCAGCGCAGAATTTGGTACATTTTCTGCGCTGGAAACTGCTCGAATTTGCGCAGCGGGATGTTTGACGGGCCACTTGCAACCCTCGCAATGTTTGACGGGTTGCTCGAAATTGTTTTCCCATATCTGCTCGATTAGTACTCGATACGCTTGAAATTGTCAATATCCGACAAAACGACAAAATCGAGCAGTTTTGTAGTTTAGAAATGAAATATTTCGAATGTTTCAGCGCTGAAATTTTTGGATTTAAATATTTCTTCGATCGGAATCCAAGCGTTTTCCCTGACATTTCTGCTCGCTTTTTCGATCGCTTTTGGCAAAAACAAGTTTCATCTTATCATGACCTATATAGCCTTCTAACTTTCTGAGCAAAATCTATATGAATGGTTGTGTGGTCAGATACGTGGGTATCAACACCAACGACCATTACTCAAATCTCACTTGCTTCAGTGCTGGTGGTTTCCATTGGAGTTTAGTATTTAAACAATCGTATCGCCGTTCTAGTTCTAGCGATGCATAACTTCAATGCGGAACCATACAACAGTACAGAGGAAATGAGAAAGCTCTCCTCCAAGCGATGAAGCTCAACTGGTTGGGGTATCCCACCAACAGAGAGCGCCACCAGCTTTTTTGCTATTTTTAGAATGCATGAGTCTGCTAAACGAAGTCTTTCTATATTCCGTTTAGGTAGAGAACTTGAGTCGTTTAGAAGCCGTTTAGTGGTCGTTTAGTGGATTTGTGGCACTTGGGTAAACATTACCCAAGTAATAGGCGATACGCTTGTTTATATGTGCAAGTACGTCTAGCACTCGACAAGCGGGATGTGTTCGTTTACCGTCTGACGAAATTTGGCGCTGACACCAGTACACTCTCATTTGTCTCATTTAAGGTGGGCATACCAGTCACTCTACGCAGCAAGGCTCTCTCACCTGAGACATGGCCCTCCGCTCTAACGTACCGTGAGTTCCGTGACTACCGGACCAATAATATTAACACTAATGCTCTCGCAGCCGCCGATACAAATTCGATGCTTCAACCTACACTCGATCACCCTGTCACTCTCACTACAGACACTTATCGTAATCCTCTCCCACGGTTTGGATTGAGCACTCCGATACCAACTGCCAATACAGATCCGCCCGCGCAGCCTGTTGCGACTTCATATGACATGACCACCACAGATGCAGCTTTGTTTACAACCGAACCACAACAGGACCTTAATGAGCGAATGCTTGTCACTACCACACCTACCAGGTCGCCTCCGGAATGCTTAGTCGCGCCTAAAATAGACCGAAGCGCGGAAACGCTAAACGGACTGATGAATCTGCTGACGCTGGCCCGTCGGATGAATAGCAATCTTGCACTGCATCCGGCGATGCAACTCGCTCAGCTCATCCCAGTCTCTCTATCTACTACCAAAATGTACGTGGTCTACGAACGAAAACTACAAATCTTCGCCTGGCGCTATCAGAATCAGAATATGATTTTATCATTCTCACCGAGACTTGGCTTACTCAGTCCATACCTTCTTCGCTCCTCACTGACGATCACTATCATATCTACAGGTGCGATAGGAATCTTTCCAACAGTGCCCTATTACGCGGTGGGGGTGTTTTAATTGCATTTTCCTATTCAATACCGACATGTGAAATCACATCACCTAATACCATACTGGAACAACTTTGGATCAAAACATTGCTGCCAGGTGTCTCTGTTTACATCGGCGTTGTTTACATTCCGCCTAGTCATGCGAATGACCCCGCAGTGATGAACGCTTTACATGATAGTGTACGTGAAATTTCAAGCCGCATTAAAGAGAGCGATTTATTATACGTCTTCGGAGATTTCAATAAACCTGATATCAGATGGGAGCTGACTAATACATCAGAAGCCACCGATTGCTCTCCATGTTATTCTGTCATGCATTATGCACCTTTATGCAATTCCGTGGCTAATACCGATTTCGTTGATGGGTTGCATAGTATCGGTTTATTTCAGTTGAGTGGTATTGCAAATCAATCTGGTCGTCAATTGGATCAGGTCTTCGTAAACCTTGCCGCAACCAATATTTTGTGCGACTCAATCACACTTCTGCACTCTGTGAATGGTACTTCGGCTCTAGAAAACTCCTTCCCATACGTAACACACTGTAGTATTCCACTTATCAGTGAGGACTTTCATCATCCTTCATTGGATATGATGATTTATTATCCCGTACAACTATCCCACACCACCAACAGTCACACTCGCAGTACAGTTGTAGAGATGGAAAACTTTAAACACCTTTATAATAGCACACTTTTGTTTATTGGTGACGCTTTAAAAATTGATGCTGCCCACGTTGCTCTTTCCTATCTCAAAAAGATCGTCTCTTTTCCGGAAACTCCTCTCTTCCTTTTTTCACTCGGTCGGGCGAAACAACAGTGCGTTTTCTCTCCTGCGTTGCCCATTTCGCTTAGTGCGTTTCGCTCGATGCGTTTTCTATTTCGCCTGACCGTTACCCAAATAGCAAATCTGTAGCAACATCCCCCCGCCCGTGAACCGCTTGCGTTCACTCCTATTTTAGTGTTGTACGTCTATCAATGCCAGCTTAATTGCAGGCCTTCTCACCAACCCGGTGCTGGTTTTTACCCATGCTTGTCGAACATGATCGTCTTTTCCCTTTATCACCTTTGTTACAAGCCCCCTCCTCCACGTATTTCTATTACCACTTTCTATTACAAATACCACATCGCCTTCTTTGATATCTTTTATATTAGTGAACCATTTATCTTGTCGTGTTATAACGGGCAGATATTCCCTCAACCACCTTCTCCAGAAACTATCCAACAAATGTTGTGCCAGCTTCCAGCTGCTCCTCAATGTGCTTTTGATATCGGTAGGGTGTACTTCTATCTGTTTAATGCCTGATGAGCTCCCCAGCAAAAAGTGATTTGGAGTCAACGCTTCGTGGTCTGCTGACTCAAGAGGAATATAAGTAAGGGGTCTAGTGTTGATCATTGATTCTGCTTCTAGTATTATCGTTTCTAAAGTTTCGTCGTCGGGTTTTCTAGGTGAGTCTATAACTGTGCCTACTGCCGATTTTACGGACCTAACCATTCTTTCCCACACTCCTCCCATGTGAGGTGCACCCGGTGGATTAAAGTTCCAACGCGTGTTTGCGTTGGTGAAAACGGATGATAATTCTTTGTAGCGTTGCCTCTTTTCCAAATACAGCTGTCTACTAGCACCTTGGAAGTTTGTACCATTATCGCTGAAGATTTCAGCTGGTGCTCCCCTTCGCGCCACGAATCTTCGCACTGCCATTACACACGATTCTGTCGATAAACTATGTACTACTTCCATATGAATGGCTCTTATACTTAGACAGGTAAAAAGAGCGATCCAGCGTTTTGCGTTGCTACGACCTACTTTTACATACACCGGACCAAAATAGTCGATTCCTACGTATGTAAAAGGCCGAACAAAAGGTGTAACTCTTTCTATAGGTAATGGTGCCATAGGGGGTGTACACGATTTAGCGTGTTTTATCCTACAAAACATGCATTCGCGAAGTACACGAGCTATCAGCGCCCGCAGTTTTGGCACATAGTATTGTTGTCGTAATTCGTTCACAACTGTCTCTCGATTACCATGCTTGTATCTTCTGTGGTATTTGTCTACCAGTAAAAACGTTATTCGGGACTTTTGTGGAAGGATTATGGGATATTTTGTTCCGTATGGTACGTATGGTGAGGCTCCTATTCTTCCTCGCATTCTCATAACACCTTGTTCGTCCAAAAAGGGACACAATTTATATATCGTACTAGATCTTGGTATCTGCTTCAAACTGAGCATTTGTTTGATCTCCGCCTCGTAGTGTTCTTTTTGTGCCCATATACAAAGTGTTATCTCCGCTTTTACATATTGTTCTTGATTCAGTGCATCTTCACATTTTATATTTCCTTGACATTTATGCTTCAAGTATTTTATAAGCCAATGTATTCGTGCTATACTTCCTACAAGCTTCTCCCACCTTGAGAATCGTTCGATCACTACCATTTGTTGCTGTTCTGCATGGATGTTAACTCCTCTTAGCTCGTTGTTTGTTGTATATGGTTCTATCTTTTGTGCTGGCCTACATTCTTCTGTTTGTTTTAAAAATGACGGTCCTTTGAACCATGGTGAATTTTCATCGAAACTAGGCTCCTTGCTCCATTTGGTCGCTAAATCTGCAACATTTAACTTGGACTCCACCTTTCGCCATTCACTTACATCGGTTGAAGTAAGTATCTCAGCAACTCGAAAGCCTACGAACTGTTGGTATCTTCTATGGTCGGATCTTAACCAGGCTAAAACTATTTCGGAATCGGTCCATAGCACACGTCGTTTGACTTTCAGCCGATGATTCGCTTCTACGTTGTTTAGAAGTCGTACGCCCAGTACCGCGCCTTGAAGCTCCAACCGCGGCACGGACATCAGCTTTAAAGGTGCTACTTTCGCCTTTGCTGTGACAAGTGCAACCATGGGCTCGTCTCCAGTAATCACTCGGAAATATGCTACAGCTGCATATGCGGATTTGCTGGCATCTACAAATATATGAACTTCTAGATTGTTATAGCTTTCGTAGTTACCTCCATTAAAGTAGCACCGTGGAATATTTACTTCGGATAATCGGGGTAACATGTCGATCCAACGCCTCCACTGTTGGTTTTCACTTTCGTGTATCGTTTCATCCCAGTCAATTCCATCAGCCCATATCTCTTGCAGCAGTATTCTTCCATGTATAAGGAAAAAGGATAGCAGTCCAAGAGGATCGAACAAGCTCATTACAATTCTCAATGCCTCTCTCTTTGTGGGGATATGTGTTTTCAGCAGTATTCTTTCCATTTCCGGCCTTATTACAAACGAGTAAGTTAAAACGTCTTTGTCCGGTTTCCACTTCATACCCAGTACAGATTCTACTCCTTTGTCAATCTCTATAGCCTTATCTATGTCCGTTGCCTCTTGACTCACACCTTTCACTATTGCCTGATTGTTCGATAAAAAACGACGTATTTCGAATCCTCCCTCTGCATGGATTCTTTTCACTTCCAGTCCTACATCAATGGCTTCTTCCACAGTCGCAAAACTGTCGAGGTAATCGTCCACATAGTGATAATCTAATATGGCGGTCAGCGCGCGCTTAGAATCGTTACCTACTTCCCATGCATTACGATTTTTAATATATTGCGCTGAAGTTGGAGAACAGGCTGCTCCAAACATAGCCACATCCAGTACGTATACAGAAACGTCTTCTGTTGGGTTTTCTCTCCATAAAAAACGCTGGTATTGCCGATCAGCAGGCCGAATTAGTAATCGATGAAACATCTCTTTTATGTCTCCCGTTAAAGCGTATGCGTATTTTCTAAAGTTGTATAGTACAGATATCAGCGAATTTAAAAGGTCGGGGCCTTTCAAAAGCGCAGCATTCAGAGATACTCCATGTGAGGCAGCTGCTGCATCCCAAATAAGTCTCACTTTGCTCGGTTTTCTCGGATTGATCACTAATCCTAGTGGCAAATACCAACATTCGTCGATTTTCGTATCTTGTAGCTCATTAATTGTAGCTTGGTGCGCATATTCTTTATCTACATATTCCCTTAACAAGCTGCGAACTCTCTCATATAACTGTTGGTCCTTTTGTAATCGTCTCTCCAGTCCAAGCAACCTTTTAAATGCCATATCGTAGCTTGGTGGAAATTTTGGTTCATCGGTTTTCCACAATAGTCCGGTCTCGAACCGCTTTCCTACTCTTTTAGTAGTACTATTTAAAAGTGTTCGAGCTCTTTTATCTTCTTCTCCCTCAATTATTACTGTTGGGGGTGTAATATTCATTTTATCGTGAATAATAAAGTCTCGCACTAGTTGCGTTAAGTCGTCGGAACCTTCTTCACTATGGTACCCTATGACACCTAGTCCTGGTGATGATTGTGTACGACCATATATTCCCCAGCCTAATTTACATTTCGATGCTATTGGTTCGTTCCAAGCCCCCTCTCGAATTTTTAATGGGACTATTAGGCTTAAATTATTTAATCCAATCAGCATTCTTGGCACTATCCTTTTGTAATCTTTAATCGGTAGGCCACTTAAATGGGGGTATTTTGTTTTTAGTTCTTGATAGCACAACGTTTGTTCATGGAGTTTTAGGCTCGATACTGTTCGTACGTCTTTAACTTGGTATTTATTTTTTTGTTGGCCGTAAATTGTTAAACTGTTAATCTTCATGGAATATCGCTCTGTCCTTGCTACTTGTCCCGTCCACATCATTTTTAACTCGTGTTGAGTTTCGCTTATCTGCATTTGTTGAGCTATTTCTTCATCTAGTAACGTCAAGTCTGACCCTTCATCCAACAGCGCATAAATGCTCACTGTATGACCGCTTTTCTCGAGCGTAATGAGTATAATTCTAAATAAGGACAAACTTGTTCTTCCTATATTCGAATGAGTACCACAATATCCGCTATTGCTCGTCGTTTGCCGTGGAGATTCATTATTTTGTTGATCATCTATTAAATTTGTTCGATGTAGTAACGTGTGATGTCGGAGGCGACAGCCCGATATTTCGCATTCAGAAAAGCTTCTACATGGATAGTTACTATGTTTGTTGAGGCACATTCGACACAATGACAAACTATTTACTCGCCTCCACCGTTCGTTATTTGTTAATGATCTAAATGTGGCACAGGTCGATACTCCATGCCCTCCTCCATTACATACCGCACAGGTCCTCTGTGACCATATTTGCGTATTATTGTTATGGACATTGACGTGTCCTCTTCCAGTGACCGTTTTATCATCAACTATTTCGAAAGCTAAATCCAACAGATGATTCATGAAGCATCCGAACATACCGAGGTCTT
Source organism: Anopheles coluzzii (assembly GCF_943734685.1). NCBI lineage: Eukaryota > Metazoa > Arthropoda > Insecta > Diptera > Culicidae > Anopheles > Anopheles coluzzii. The sequence goes on from NC_064670.1 coordinate 70,111,473, forward strand.
CTTCTTTACGTTCCTTTAATTTATATTCTGCCCATTTCAATTGGTACTCTGTAGGAAGCTTGTGCACTACATCGTGCAACAGTGTAGGGTTATTAAGGTAATTTTTCATTCTTGCTGCCTCGATATGCTGTACCAAACCATCGACTACGCTTCCGAACCTAATTAGACTCTGCAGGTCATCTCTTCTTGGAGAAGGTGTCATCCTAACCCTGTCGATCAACGATCGTATCAAACCATTCGGTTGGCCGAACCGTTTTTTTAAGAGGTTAATTACGCAAGGAACATTGTCAGGTATCAGCAAGCGGCCTTGCACTAATTCTAGAGCTTGCCCTTTTAAACACCGTTGCAGCCTAATAAGGTTTTCGTCTAATGAAAAACCGCATGTTTTGGTGGTTCTTTCGTAGCCGGCGTACCATATGGCCCATTCTTTGGGGTCGCCCGAAAACATTGGCAAATCCTTCCCGATTATATGTCGCGCTGCAATCTGTTTGTTTGTTGGTTCACCTTCTTCCTTAACGTCGTTTTTTCTTGGCTTGTTACTTTTTCTAGACGCATCATCTAACCATTCTTCTACTTTACTTTCTGTCGTCATAGATCGCACACTGTCTTTATCCAACCCATATCTTGCATTTCTAGTAGCACGCAATTCATCCAACTCTCTCTCTTGCTTCTCTTTCTCCGCACGTAAACGCTTACTCAATTGCAACCTGAGCAATGCAATCTCATTTATCAGTAATTTCTCTTGCAATTCTTCTTCTTCGTCGTCTCCCATGCGCACTGTCTCATTCGTATACCGTGAGAGTACATCGTCCTCACACCTTCGTTGGCTTGTGCCATCTCGTCTCCGCCTTGCCTCACCCTCATGTATCGTTGAAATGATCCTGCTGTCTCATCACTTCGCTACGCATAGACCGCATGTCGTCACCACGCTTCCGCTCACCCGTTCCACAAACTATCGACCGTCCGCCGATTTCCTCACGCCGATCCGTCTCGCCACTACGTTTCGATTGCGTATCATCCTCACGCCGTCGAACTGCTGCACTACGCACGATCGACCGCCCGTCGATTACCTCCAGCCGCTCCGTTCCATCACTAAGCATCGACCGCGTGTCGTCACCACGCATCCGCTCACCTGTTTCACGCACTATCGACCGTCCGCCGATTTCCTCTCGCCGCTCCGCTACGCCGCTATTCTTCGATAGCGTATCGTCATCACGCCGTCGAACCGCTGCACTACGCACGATCGACCGCCCGTCGATTACCTCCAGCCGCTCCGTTCCATCACTAAGCATCGACCGCGTGTCGTCACCACGCATCCGCTCACCTGTTTCACGCACTATCGACCGTCCGTCGATTTCCTCTCGCCGCTCCGCTACGCCGCTATTCTTCGACAACGTATCCTCATCACGCCGTCGAACCGCTGCACTACACACGATCGACCGCCCGTCGATTACCGTTGGCCGCTCTTCTACACCACTTGTCGATAATAGCTTCTCGTCCTTGTACCGCTTCTTTGTCGCACCAGTACTACTCGTCACAGCGGAGTTAGAAACGCTTTGCTCCTCTTTCAGAGAGCGCTTATCATCGTCGTACGATCGTTCCTTTGCCGACCGCGTGGCGCTCCTACTCTTAAGCTCTCCTTTAACGTTTCCACCGACCTGCTCTGCGTGATTCGTAACTTCCATCGAATCAACTGTGGTCTTCACTCCAGAACTGCACTTTTCACACATCCACCGGTTGTGCTTAATTTCAACGTCGACTCCTGCACACCCATAATGTTGCCACTCTCCACACTTGTCACATGACACCATATCCTCTGCTTCGTCAGGGCGATTGCAAGCAACGCAGTTCATCTTTCCCACTTCTTGATGCTGATCAATTTTTTAAAGAAATTTGTAGAGATGGAAAACTTTAAACACCTTTATAATAGCACACTTTTGTTTATTGGTGACGCTTTAAAAATTGATGCTGCCCACGTTGCTCTTTCCTATCTCAAAAAGATCGTCTCTTTTCCGGAAACTCCTCTCTTCCTTTTTTCACTCGGTCGGGCGAAACAACAGTGCGTTTTCTCTCCTGCGTTGCCCATTTCGCTAAGTGCGTTTCGCTCGATGCGTTTTCTATTTCGCCTGACCGTTACCCAAATAGCAAATCTGTAGCAACAACAGTCAATAGAAATTTCTTCAAAACGAATGTGGAACGTATGAATTCTCTTATTGTGTCGTTTGACCGCAGCGTTTTATGCGCTCTTTAGCGTTTTTATGCGCTCAGCGATTAATTCCTGCGTTCCTGTTGCTCAACGAAAGTCTGACCCTGATTGGTCTAATGCATCTTTACGATGGCTGAAAAAAAATAAAATCAAAAGCCTACGCGGATTACAGTAGAACGAGATCATCGCTGCATAGGTGTTATGAACTGCTTATATTTTATTTAAACACTTCGAACGTACATAATAAATAAAACACACAATACAGAATACACTTTAAAATGATACAAGTACGGTGGCCGCACACCAGCTGCACCGAGCGCCCCTGCCGAGAGCTCCTGCTCGATCGACTCGCAAACACACTCTGCTCGGCGCTCGGCACACACTAATCCTTGCGCGCTTAGTGTGTGCGACAGTGTGCGTGTACACTGTCGTCCTCCTGGACGTTGACCGGTGGCAGCGCAACTGCCACGGCAAGTCCAGGGGTCGGCACGGCTGCCCACAACATCTCCCCTTTTTAATACCGAAGGGCTCGAACCGACGCGGGGGTATTCCACTAAGGCAGGTATGTCAAACTGGCGGCCCGCGGGCCGCATGCGGCCCGCATAGATAATGTATGCGGCCCGCGAGAATATTTTGAGAAGTGCTGAAAGCACTGCAAATCAAAAATCTGTTATTACTATTTGTCGAAGTGTATTCAATTTTCCAGAGAAGAACAATCATTGTGTAGCTATATTTTTCAAAATTAACATTTATGTTCCCATAAAATCTAACAAGCCTATTCTACACGTACGTACAGAACAACAGAGACCCTTAAGAAACATTAAATCGAATCCAAACTCATTCGTTTTATGTGTCGATTAAATTCTGAATATTGGCATAATTTTGTGCAGACTCGATTGCAAATTGTATATGGAAAAACAGATTTGCGTCTGTCTAGAATGACTTGCGAAATAGGAATGAAAATAACAAGATACACACACTTGGAAACTTTGCAACAACTAGTGATGGATTGTCAAACCAACAGTTTCGCTCGTTGCCGTCCGAAGCCTATAGAGCCGTCTAGAGTCATTCGGAACCGTTGGAGTCATCGGTTATCGCACGGAGCGGCTAGTTTGCAGTCAGAAATGGTTCCGGTTGATCCTACCGATCTTAATGCCTCTGACTGCCGAGTAAAGGCTTCAGTCGGCTCCGAATTGCTCGGATCTGCACGGCTGCCACCATAAAAAATCAGTTAATATCCAATATGTACGACTTATCGAAAGCGTTTGTAGCCAAGTTGAATTTATTTGCATCTCACATTCTACAAGACAAATTGTACTTTGCAACCTCCCCAAAAATCAAAACCAAAATGAAATGATTATGCTTAAGATAAAAGGATTTACATTAAGGATTAAAATAAACGAAATGCCGAAGTCCTGCAATACATAGCTAGCTAGCTTTCCCCTACCTCAGTGAAAAAGTGGGGTTGAGCGATATTTTCTAACAGAACTGCCGTGTGAGAACGCGACAAATGAAAAATATCCTATTTTAATAATAAGGATAAAAGAGATTGCATGTGAGTTTAAAAGTATATTAAAGATTTTTTTAATTAAAAAGAGCACAATGAAACATAACATCGAAAATTTTTAAATAAGAAACGATTCTAGATTTGAGGCGAGGAGTACAAAAAGTCAATTTGTTTAACAATAATGATTGGAAACAGCATTTTGTATAAATATTGAGGTATATTTTTTATTCTCAACTTTGCGGCCCGCGAATCACTGAAAATCTGTACTTGCGGCCCTCTGATGAAATGAGTTTGACACAACTGCACTAAGGGAATACCGGCGTGTACCCTTCTGGCCGATGCTGCCAAAATGTGGAGACCCCGATGTTGTTGCGCTGAGTTGCTGCTTCTCTCAGCCCTCACCGCGATGGCGATGGCGTGGCGGTGATGCTGCTGCTGTGCCGGTCCCTGGGACGGCGGCGATGGTGTGACGGCGATGATGACGATGTTGATAACGATGATGATGAAGGTGCCGCGATGATGAAGGTGCCGCGATGATGAAGGTGCCGCGATGATGAAGGTGCCGCGATGATGATAATGCCGCGATGATGATGACGATGATGATGATGATCCTTGCCCCAGGGCAGCAGCGATGTATTTTTTTCGATGACGGGCGGCAGAGATGACAATACTCGGGCAGCATGGTTCCTCGCTCTCCTACGATGCGTTGGCTCATCGCCCTTCTTTTGTGCTGCAGCCGGGACGGCATGCTACCACGTTCCCTCTGGACACTGTGGCTGTAGCCGAGGCGCAATTGGCGACGCCTGTTCAACTACAGCCAGGGCGAAAGCGTTCGCGCCGATGTGGGCTGCTGTATTGCAGCCGGTGCATCTTGTGCGTTGCCGATCCTGTTGTGCTGCTGAGGCGGAATGTTACGTCGCCGTGGTGAGAGGCTCGAGCCGCGGCGGAATTGCTGCCTCGCCGATGATGCGCTGAGCTCGAGCCGGAACGGCATTGATCGTCGCCGATGGAACCTCCTCTATATTCCACCTTGATTACGACTAGTATTGGGCATTGTGCGCACTGCACAGCACACTTTGTACTGTGCGAGCACACTTCGCACAGTGCGCGCACTTCGCACTTTTCGCACAGTGCGAGCACACTCCGCACGGTGCGCGCACTTTTCGCACAGTGCGTGCGCACTCCGCACTTTACGCACACTTCGCACAGTGCGAGCACTTTTCGCACACTCCGCACAGTGCACGCACTTTTCGCACAGTGTGAGTACACTTCATACTGTGCGGGCACACTCCGCACAGTGCGCGCACTTTACGCACAGTGCAAGCACAGTCCGGACTTTTCGCACACTTCGCACAGTGCGAGCACACTCCACACTTTTCGCACACTTCGCACAGTGCAAGCATGTTTCGCAAATTTCGTGCAGTGCTTCACTTTGTACTGTGCGAGCACACTTCGTACCATGTTACAGGAAGTCAGGTGGTGTAGTACTGAGCATATTTTGATAAACCGCCTTTAAGCATTAGCATCAGTTAGCATTAGCGACTCCGATCCGTTGGTGCAACGAGTTCAAGTCGGGGCGAATCAAAGATCCATAAATCGCTTGCACACATTTATACCACACACATGCCCATCGCCCCTCCCCCCCCCCCCCCTCTCGCCCTGTCCCATGTCCCCTTCTCTTCAGTTAATCACAAAATTTTACTAGGGCTCCGAGTGAAAATTGTAATTTTTGCATCAAAACATGCGCTGCTATCGCAAGCCTGCGACGCGAATAACAGTTTTCGCGTGAAACCAGCTGTCTGTTTTATTGCACAATCGCAAAGCGGGGGCTCCGAGTACAAGCACAGACACGTTTCATCTCAGCCAAATTCAAGAAAAACCTCATCCCACTGGAGCGTCGTTTACCTACGACCTTCACAGTTCATAGTTGTTTTAAAGAAACGCGTGCTTGATGTCAGCCGATTTTTCCTGATAATTTCTTCGGCTACGGACCGCTGTGTTGATATTGTGTTTCGGGGCCTTTAAATTTTTGTCTGGGTGTGTTGTAGTGATGGGAAAAGTTGGCAAAAATCCGGAGTCGACTCCGATCCGACTCCGATAAATTCGGAATCGACTCCGGAAGGTAGGTCCGCGCTGCATTATCCGGAGTTGTTCGGAATCGTCCGGAGTCGTACGGAGTCGCCCGGAGTCGCCCGGAGTCGGAGTCATCCAGAGTCATCCGGAGTCGTTCGGAGTCGTTCGGAGTCGTCCGGAGTCGTCCGGAGTCGCCCGGAGTCGGAGTCGTCCGGAGTCGTTCGGAGTCGCTCGGAGTCGTTCGGAGTCGTCGGAGTCGTTCGGAGTCGTCCGGAGTCGCCCGGAGTCGGAGTCATCCAGAGTCATCCGGAGTCGTTCGGAGTCGTTCGGAGTCGTCCGGAGTCGTCCGGAGTCGACGGAGTCGGAGTCGTCCGGAGTCGACGGAGTCGGAGTCGTTCGGAGTCGTTCGGAGTCGTTAGGAGTCATTCGGAGTCGTCCGGAGTCGCCCGGAGTCGCCCGGAGTCGGAGTCGTTCGGAGTCGTTCGGAGTCGTTCGGAGTCGTTCGGAGTCGTCCGGAGTCGTCCGGAGTCGTTCGGAGTCGGAGTCGTTCGGAGTCGTTCGGAGTCGCTCGGAGTCGTCGACTCCGGACGACTCCGGTCAACTCCGGACGACTCCGAACGACTCCGACTCCGGGCGGATCTAGTGGTTCCATTTTGCCGGAGTCGGAACCGAACTAACAATAGTCGGAGTCGGATCGGAGCCGTGGGTGCGCTCCATACAGCACATCACTAGTGTGTTGTATCCTTGTGTTTGTGTCGGCTTTTCGATGGTGGTCAAGCGCAGCGTTCTGTGCATTCGATTCTCGCAGCAAATGTCTCCGCGCGGTTTCGGTGTGCTCGTGCACCGGCCATCCACACTTGCAAAGAATTATGTTGTTTCTCGCTCTACTCTATGCCTTGGGCCAACGATGATTAAATTACAGGGTTTACCTAGCCAATCGGGCGTCGTCAAAACGTTATCGGTCGCCGTAAATACTTTTTCGGGCGACGTAAACCCTCAATTGGGCACTGTCATTTCTATTCGGGCCTTGTGTAGTATGAATCGGGCATAGTACAGAATGAAAGCGTTCTACTCTTGAAGGTGTCAAATCGGTCGCTCCGGTGTGTTTGATCCATGAAGCAGTTTAAAAATACGTATTTTGCATATTGTTTAACTTATTATGTGTCATTTTAAAATGTTTACCTAATTAAATCACCAAAAATATTATATTAGAAAAATATATAAAACCAAATTGCATTGTATGGCGTTGAATTAAAAATTAAAAAAAAAAGGATTTTGAATAATTTTTTATGTAAATAACTTAAAAATAGTGAATTTTATTACATATCAGTTAAACTACTCGCAAAAAAGTATTGTTTTGCAGCTAGAAAGCAACAAAATATAAAGTAGGCCCAATTCATTCTGTACTATGCCCGATTCATACTTCACAAGGCCCGAATAGAAATGACAGTGCCCAATTGAGGGTTTACGTCGCCCGAAAAAGTATTAACGGCGACCGATAACGTTTTGACGACGCCCGATTGGCTAGGTAAACCCTGTAATATGTTTGGTGATTTAATTAGGTAAACATTTTAAAATAATACATAATAAGTTAAACAACATCCAAAATACGTATTTTTAAACAACTTGATGGACCAAACACACCGGAGCGACCGATTAGAGTAGGACGCTTTCATTCTGTACTATGCCCGATTCATACTTCACAAGGCTCGAATAGAAATGACAGTGCCCAATTGAGGGTTGACGTTGCCCGAAAAAGTATTTACGGCGACCGATAACGCTTTGACGATGCCGGATTGGCTAGGTAAACCCTGTATATTGATTTCAGCAGTGCGCGAGTTAACAAACGTAATTGCTAACACAGCACTTTTCTACGTGTTGTCAACCGCCACCGAAATTGCACCGTCAACGGCACCGGCAGCAAATAGCGGACCGCGTCGATCGGTTGACCCAGTTCTGACGAAATGTTGATCAACAAATTCCCGTCCAATTCCCTTCCTACACCCAACATAAAGTTTCAATAAACACTCTATTTCCAACAGTAACCACGACTAGTTGTTTTATTCCGAACCCGAAATCATAACTCGCGCGTGTTTCAGCGTTCTGCGCTTTTGCCATGCGTAAAAGGGTGGAAAAGAAGAGCGAAGGATGAAGTGCAGCGTAGAAGGGGGTTCTTAGATTGAAAAAATATTGTCTATACCCTTTAAAGGAATCGAAACAGGTGTATGTCAAATCGATGGAGTTTCCAATATTTGCATGGATCTACACATGCTTTCTGTTGGGACCAATAATAGCCATCGTGGATGGGCGGGCGGAGTGGGGGGGGGTCAGGTGTCCGCCAAGTTCATCCACTGTTAGACGAACCCGATGGTTGAGTAAATGAACTCTAAGAGAAAAAGCTGACACTGGTCGTGTGGTCGTGGTCTTTGTGTACGTACCACCATGGTACGAAGTGTGCTCGCACAGTACAAAGTGAAGCAAGTGAAGCTTGCACTGTGCGAAGTGTGCGAAAAGTGCAGAGTGTGCTCGCAATGTGCGAAGTGTTCGAAAAGTCCGGACTGTGCTCGCACTGTGCGGAGTGTGCGAAAAGTGCGCGCACCGTGCGAAGTGTGCTCGCACTGTGCGAAAAGTGCGGAGTGCGCGCACAGTGCGTAGTGCGCTCACAGTGCGGAGTGCACGCACAGTGCGTAGAGCGCGCACAGTGTGAAATGTGCACCGCACACTGAGATGTGCGTGCGTGTGCGCACATCACACCTAATTGTGCTCTTTTTCCCAACACTAATTACGACGCACTACGCAGCGTCGTAGTAGAAAAAAAACTATTTCGACCAAGGGTGGATTTAAAACTATCAGGTGGTGGACTCTAGTGCATTTTGACAATTCGTCACTTTACGTTGTTGGAAGTCATGCCGAAGAACCCTGTTCCTATAAACCCTGTTCCTATAAACCCTGTTCCTCTGAACGGTGTTTCCGCGCCATAATATGGCTAAGACATTGAACTGTGTTTTAGCTGTCATCGAGCCGCGCTGACAGCTTCCGTGTGTGGATTATATCATACTAGAATAAAACGTGGATTTGCGCAGCAGAACAAATTGGTTTGTCCTCTTTTGTTTTTACTCAGCGAATGGTTAACATTGACTGCGTTCTAAAGACGTAAGGTCCCCAGGATTCAAACTTTGTTTACATTTATTAAATTTGTTCATATAATTTATCTACCCCATTTTTTCGATTAAACATTCTTTAAAAATATATTTTGCCCTACCCGCAAATTTCCGTTAAATGCCTTCTAATCGCCTTGTAATCGCCGGCGAATTGAAGGCGATCAGCAGTGCATTTAGCAGTAATGCCTTCGAAATATGTCATTGAAAAATTTCGCTTTTAATTTGAAATTTGAAATTGCAACTGTCAAAAGAAAACCTTACAAGCGTCTTCAGCGCTGCGCTGTTGTAGTGTTCCCAGATATGTGCGTGAAATTCGATAGCACGATTTACGTGTTATGTTCTCTTGCGTTAAGCTCTGAGCTATTTCACTTTATTAAATATGGTCTGCATTATTCGGTTGTTAAAGACCAACCCGTTGAAAGGTGTTAATATATCAAACTCATTTCGATAACTCTAATAAAAGGAGAAATGAAATACATATTTCCCCCATCCTGATAATCAAGGGTGAAGATAGAGTAATTATTATGTTTTTTGAAAAGGTATTATTTTCATTTTGCTTCACATAAATTTTGTTTGTATTAATTATAGCAAGAAAATATTAATTTAAAAAGAAATAAACAAAGAAAAAAAACATAAAAATCAGGATTTGAACACACGCTTTCTCAGTTTGGAACCAAAAGCGTTGTCACTGCTCTATTTGGCAGTTACATTGCACAATGGGCATTTGCCGGGATGAAATTCAAAAAATCAACTTTGTAATAGCGCAATTCCAAATAATAGGATTTAAAACTAAGGGTTAAACTAAGAAAAATACCAAATATGACCTCTTTATCTTTTCTGGTTCTCTAGAAAAGACCTCTCAAAGTCGAGACTTCTTAAAAAAACGCAGAAAAAATTTCACTTTTTTGGAAAACTTTGAACCTTTGTAACTTTTTCAAATATGAACCGATTTTGATAAGTTTAGACATTTTAAAAAGGATATTTAGTCAGCTTTATAATATATTAAAGATTTTGAGTTAAGTTAATTTTTTGCAAAAATATACGATAAGAACTGAATAAACTTCCCGAAAATGTTCATCATTTTAATTTTCGACTTGATGCCATTATGGAAGTGGCGTAGAGTGGCGTTGTCTCATATATGTCACATAATAGTGTAATATATATACTATGAATCTGTGAAGAAATATTCTGCGAAAGTTTGCAAACGCGAATTTTATTGAAGTTTTTTCACATCAACTTTTTCTAAAAACAGACATATGCGTAACTAGGCAGCTCCATAGGTACATAGTGTAGCGTATTTAGTGTATTCTACAAAAATATATTCTACGTGCTTTTGATTACCTTTAATTTCCATTACAAAGCTGTGCATCTTTGTTTCAGCTCATGTGCTTATCTAATATGTAAATTTCTATTCTAACCTAACTTTATTATTAAATTTATTATTCAGAAAGAACGGCTTCGGCCGTATTGCTGACTTTATTATTAAATATAATGAAGCAAATCAGAACCAAATACAGGTGTCCCCCGAGATACGACTGTATTTGAGACCGACAAAATGTCCCAAAACAAGGCGTAAGTCGAAAAAGTCGTATGTCGAATATCTATGAATATAAAGTTTATAACCGAAGTTGAAGAGTTCGAAGTTATGATATCGTGTATTTTATTTAAAATAATGTTTGATGATGTAATAATTATATTTTAAAAACCGTACACAATATAGATATTCAAGATAGGGTAGTTGTGGAATCTTTGGAAATGTATGTATAACGGTTATCAGCCCAGATATTCCAAAAAATACATCAATTTCTTGTCAATGACAACTTTTAACTGTCAAAATCAAAATCGTCGTATCTGCGAATCGTCTTAACTCGAGGGGGTCGTAACTCGGGGGACGCCTGTACCTTTTGGTACTGCTCCAGATTATAGACGGATGTAAGGAAAATAATTCTAAAATTATACGCATAACAAGAAAATGTTATGAATACACCAGCATCTATTGCCGAGAAGAAACTCCCAAAAGTCATGACAAACTAAATATAAGGATAGAGGGGAATATGCTACAAAGAATATTTTGCAAGAAAGAAAATGCATCCAGAAGGACATTTTGTATAATGAGCTGTATTACTCTGATTCGTCCCTACCCGCAAATTTCCGTTAAATGCCTTCTAATCGCCTTGTAATCGCCGGCGAATTGAAGGCGATCAGCAGTGCATTTAGCAGTAATTAAATGCCTTTGAAATATGTCAATGAAAAATTTCGCTTTTAATTTGAAATTTGAAATTGCAACTGTCAAAAGAAAACCTTACAAGCGTCTTCAGCACTGCACTGTTGTAGCGTTCCCAGATATGTGCGTGAGATTCGATACCACGATTTACGTGATATGTTCTCTTGCGTTAAGCTCTGAGCTATTTCACTTTATTAAATATGGTCTGCATTATTCGGTTGTTAAAGACCAACCCGTTGAAAGGTATTAATATATCAAACTTATTTCGATAACTCTAGTAAAAGGAGAAATGAGATACATATTTCTCCCATCCTGATTATGAAGGATAAACATAGTCATTATTATGTTTTTAAAAATGTGTTTTTAAAATTTCGCTTCACATAAATTTGGTTTGTTCTAATTATAGCAAGAAAATATTAATTTAAAAAGAAATAAACACATAAAAAAGATAATAAAAATTAGGATTCGAACACACGCTTTCTCGGTTCGGAACCAAAAGCGTTGTCACTGCTCTATTTGGCAGTTACATTAGGGAGGGTGCAAAACCAGTATATAAACAAGCTAAGATGGCGGCAAGTTATCTGTTCTCGTTGAATCAAAAAGTTGAAAGATTTCGAAGAGATCCCGTTTCAGCCGTGAAAGTTTCGGTTGAAATCTTTATTCGCCTTCTAAGGCGACTAAGGCCTTAAATGCCTTCTGAATGCCTTCAAAGCCTTTTAATGCTGGTAGGGGTTAACCAGTTCAATATCAGTAGCTACACATACTAAAACAAAGACAGGGTTTAACTTTACAAATGAAGTAAATACTTTGTTTGTAGCTATAGTTGAATTCTGATTTTCAGATAGTTGTAAAACCAAGAACATCAGATTTTTATTTTTATTATCCCTTCTGAAGGCAGTTCAGGACTTGGAAAAGTATTGGATGAATGTTGTGTGATATCAATGCCCAGGAAAATGTGTAATTCCTATTTTTTTTAAACAACAGATTTAAAATTTGAACCTTCAAAGACAAAAAATATGTGCAGCTTTTCGTTACGAATTTGGGAACTACTTTATTTCAATGTACCTGCTCTATATAATTATTTAAATGCCTTTATTCATGTCTTTAGAAATGTGAACTAGACGTTAGAAGCTTGTAATAGCATCCATCTAGGTTGTGTATGTACATTTTTAATATTTGTACTACCTGTGAATAAAAGTGATGAGAATTAGCTACAATTGTCCTATACAAAGCAGAAAAAATTATCTTATTCAAAATTATTATGTTTTGTTCATATATTATGGAACATCACAGTATATTTTAAAATGGTTTGTACTATTAGAAACAACAAATACAAGAAAAAAAACACACACAATTAAAAAAACAAAGCAAAGATCCCTTAAAACACTATTGTATGTAGCGCCACCTGGTGGTATGGATGCAAACTACATATAAAATGTTATTTACTATCATAACACTTTACTACCAACGATAAAAACTAACAATTTCTGCAAAAATAATTTTATCCCGAAATTTGTTCTAAACTGCCCATTGTGCATTGGTGAGGGTGCCAAACCAGTATATAAACAAGCTAAGATGGCGGCAAGCTATCTGTTCTCGTTGAATCAAAAAGTTGAAAGATTTCGAAGAGAACCCGTTACAGCCGTGAAAGTTTCGGTTGAAATCTTTATTCGCCTTCTAAGGCGACTAAGGCCTTAAATGCCTTCTGAATGCCTTCAAAGCCGTTTAATGCTGGTAGGGTTGGACTTCGCGAGTTCTTATTTAACATTAAAACATGGATTAACGTGTGTTATTTTGTGTTATTCCGTGAATTTATTCTATAATTCATTCCCTACCCGCAAATTTCCGTTAAATTTTCCTCAAATTTTCGTTCCGTTCTCGCGAATTGAAGGCGATCAGCAGTGCATTTAGCAGTAATTAAATGCCTTTGAAATATGTCAATGAAAAATTTCGACTTAAATTTGAAATTTGAAATTGCAACTGTCAAAAGAAAACTTTACAAGCCTCTTTAGCACTGCACTGTTGTAGTGTTCCCAGATATGAGCGTGAGATTCGATAACACGATTTACCCGGCGCTCTAGCACCAATCGAACACGACATCGAACATGAAAATGTATGGGATTTGATATGTTTGTCTTGTTTGTTTGTTTGTGTCAGACAGTGCACCTCCATATGATTATATGGGTTTGTTCGTGTCGGATGTCGTGTTCGATTGCTGCTAGAGCGCCGCCTTATATGTTATGTTCTCTTGCGTTAAGCTCTGAGCTATTTCACTTTATTAGGTAAAAGTAAGGCTCAGCCCTCTACGTTACGCTAGCGTTACGCGTAACGCCTGTTAATCACAAACCCAAGCAACGTTTTATAACGTTTGTTTTAACCGCCGTGGATGAGCAAATTAATAGATAATCATGTCTTATTATTGTTTACTTTTATATGATAATTAGAAAAGCTTTGTTGATAATTAAAAAAGTTGTCACAACTTCAAGAATTATAATTTTAACAATCTTATAAATAAAATATGTAAATAATAAAAAAAAAGATTATTTATTTATTTACCCAGTTATTGATAAAGTAATATAATGAAATACTTACAAGTATTTATTAACTTCATTGACCTCATTTTAAAAAGAGCCCTTGCATCTAAAGTAATTTTTATTTAAAATGGCCAGAAACATAGATTGAAAAGGTAATAGTTATATTTCATATATATAATTTAATTAAAAAATATTTTAATATTTTATATTTTCTAATCATAGAAAATTTTACTCCAATTGAAAGCTTTTGGGGTGTTCATGAGCTTCCTGATTTCAGACTTTTTTTCATTAATCATAATGCAACAATGAAAAATATTAAACCTGTTATTTAATTGTTATTTAAAAATTAAATCTCCTTGAAATCGGTTAATCTTACAGCAATTAACTTTTTTTCATCTCAATTTAAAATATTTTTTATTCAAATAATGTACACTGGTCGGTCGCCTGGATGACAAAACTGTAGTAAAAATGCTGCTTGGGAATATTTTAAGGGATGTAACGCTTCTCCAATGTAACGTAGAGGGCTGAGCCTTACTTTTACCAAAAATAAATTTTATTTTTCAATGTCACTTTCCAACACTTCAATGTATGGTATAAACATGAGCGATAACAGATATGTCACTGTGTAGCCACTCGTAACCCGCATACATCGGGTTACGAGCGGCGACAAGCTGACAGTTCTAGAACAAAGGAAATCGGTAGCTGTCATTTGTAGCCGCATACAAGTATCTATCATCTAGCCGTAGCTTTAAGACATACAGCGACAACATCGCACGCGACGAAAAATAGCTCAAAATTTCACTCTGTGTAGATCAAAGTAGCTCATTTGACTCAGTCAACCAACTTGTTTTATATTTGAAAACACACAAAATTAGGTTAAAATGTGTTAAAATCTATTTTTTTGCGTTTGGCATTAATCTGGCTTGTAAAAAAACTAGATAATTCGATTATTTCGAACGAAGCAAAATTGTCGCGCGCGACGAGTAGCTCTGTTTGCAAAATTGAGCTTCTTGTTGTCGCGCGCGACGTTATTGCTCTATGTCTATTTGGACGGTAAGCCGCCAGTCGGTTAATCCGCCCTCGGATAATCGACGTTCTACTGTTTTTTTTTTTAATCCACCTTGATGTAGACCAAGGATAATGTATTTAGAAGGTTGATTTTTATCGTTTTTGCTGGGCGACATTGTGGGGGACATCTGTCACTCTCTGCATACAAATTTCACTACCCCGCACCAGCCCTCCCCGATTTTTATACCGGAGCCAAGGTGTTATAAATGACAAGGTGAAGTTGTTCAGAGCAAAATGACATTTCTCGACTTGACACATCTCTTCCGTGGGCTCCGATATAAAAATCGGGGAGGGCTGGTGCGGGGTAATGAAATTTGTATGCAGCGAATGACAGAGGTCCCCCACAATGTCGCCCAGCAAAAGCGGTAAAAATCAACCTTCTAAATACATTATCCTTGGACCGGAGCCCCCGGGAAGAGATATGTCAAGTCGAGAAATGTCATTTTGCTCTGAACAACTTCACCAAAGTGGGTTTATTATACAGGTGGGCTTATCCCGAACAAATTGACAGCCGTACTGTAGAAAAATGAAAACGAAATGACAGGAGGGGATTCGATCATTTGTTGATGTATGCGTGTGAACTCCAATGGCTATTTTGGATGATGTGTCGTAGTGTGGGTGAAAAACTACGTATCACAATCGAATCCCCTCCTGTCATTCGTTCGTCCAATATGGCCTTCCCGCCAAACCTATAAGCCCACCTAGTCCCTATACCCACTTTGAACTTCACCTTGCCATTTATAACACCTTGATGTAGACAAAGTTTGAATACTGGGGACTTTACGTCAAATGACGAATTGTCAAAATGCTCTAGCTTCCACCACCTGATCTCATTAATCTACCTTGAAAATCGCTTCCGACGAAGCAATGTCACAGCCCTCAGGGCCGTGTCTGTGCTCCATCGCATGCGATTTTATCGCACGTGCTGTCAAACGCTTTTTCGTATAATATTGCGATTAATTGGATGATTTTAATAATATAACGATTATGAAAAATTAAGTTGACATTGTTCCTACAAAATACCACACATTTAGTTTGACAGATAAAATCGGATGCGGCGTCCGACGAAATAAAAAAAATTTGATTCCGTCGTACGACGAAATCGCACGTCCGACGTTATCTGTTAAATTCCATATAAAATTTTGACAGACCTTGCGATAAAATCGCATCCGATGGAGCACAGACACGGGCCTCACTCCCCACATGTTTTTCGATGTTGTGCGGTTAATTTACAAGCTCTGCCATTATTCAAAAACAAAAAGATACAGAAAACAATTCTTGGATTGTTCCGTTCTTCGATAGTTCAGAATGCCTAAAGAACAGTTCCGTGAAGCGGATGTGATAAAAAAAATGTAAGCATTCTTTGAATGTAATACCTAATCGAACTGTTCCTCATTATTCTCATTATTTTCATTCTTCCAATAGTTCCCACGTATCGTTCAATATCGACAGTCCCCAGCAGATTCAACAGGAGGCACACATTCATGTCGTAGCAAAGAATCTCTACAACCAAAATGCAGACCGAACTCCAGTGGCGTATGGAGTATTAGACAGACGTATGGGAGTGAGCCAAAAAGACGCCACTTGCGAAACATGCAAAAAAGGATTAAATGACTGTGTGGGACACTTTGGGTACATCGATCTGGCGTTACCAGTATTTCACGTTGGACACTTTCGAGCCACAATTACAATCCTCCAATCAATATGTAAAGTATGTTCGCGAGTGATGTTGAAAGAAGAAGAAAAGAAAAATTTCAGCACTCGGTTGGTAAATCCCAACTTGTCATACCTTGCGAAGAAATCTATCCATAGCCAAGTTTTAAAAAAGGCAAAAAAAAATACCAAATGTCCCTATTGCAACAGTCTTAACGGCCCTGTGAAAAAAGGCCCGGGTCTAATGAAAATAGTGCATGAACCGTTTCGGGGAAAGAAACCATCTGATCCACTGGTCACACATGCGCTACATGAGATGCAAGCCGCAGTTGAATCGAATCGTGAGCTTGCCCAAACCGTCGTGGGACCATCTTCGTTGTCCAAGGAACTGAATGCGGTAGAAGTTTTGGATCTTTTCAGAAACATACCAAAGAGCGATGTCCCACTGCTTGGTATGACATCTACGTACTCCAACCCGGCCGATCTAATTGTGACGCGAGTGTTCGTACCGCCGGTGTGCATTAGACCTTCCGTAGTGTCAGAAGTAAAAGCAGGCACTACTGAAGACGATTTAACTATGAAACAGAGCGAGATATTACTCATCAGTGACGTCATTACAAAGCATATGATGACTAATGGTAAAATAGAACTTATTCAAGAAGATTGGGACTACTTGCAACTTCATTGTGCACTGTATTTCAACAGTGAGCTCTCTGGCATTCCACTTTCGCTTATGGTAGGTTAGGAACTAAAGCCCATATACTTCGTACATCCTGCAGAGCATTCATGGTTTAATTCTTTCTAGCCGAAGAAACCTACGCGTGGAATTGTCCAACGGTTGAAAGGTAAACAAGGCCGGTTTCGGGGTAATCTGTCTGGAAAACGAGTTGATTTTTCAGCACGTACCGTTATTTCACCTGATCCTAATTTGATGATCCACCAAGTGGGCGTACCGGACCGTGTGGCAAAAATTCTAACCTTTCCCGAGAAAGTGAATTCGGCCAACATAACGGTATGTATGATACTTATTTAATTTTACTACTTAATACTTAATTTTTTTATGTGTTGTTTTACCAGCGAATGCGACAACTAATCCGCAACGGCACGGAAAAACATCCGGGAGCAAACTATGTTCAACAAAAAGGTAGTGCGTTCAAAAAATACTTAGCGTATGGCAATCGCGACAAAGTGGCACAGGACCTGAAGTGCGGTGATATTGTAGAACGACACCTTATTGACGGCGATGTTGTCCTGTTTAATCGTCAACCGAGCCTGCACAAATTAAGCATTATGTGTCACGTGGCAAAGGTTCAACCGCAACGAACGTTTCGCTTCAATGAATGTGCCTGCACTCCGTATAATGCTGATTTTGATGGTGATGAAATGAATCTGCACCTACCCCAAACTGAAGAGGCTCGCGCTGAAGCGCTTGTACTGATGGGCAACAAATCTAATTTGGTGACTCCACGCAACGGAGAGCTGCTGATCGCGGCAACGCAAGATTTCATCACTGGTGGATATCTACTGACACAGAAAGATCAATTCCTCACGCTTGAACAGGTCATGCAGTTAGCCGCCTGCATGTTATCCGGGCCAGACTCAAACATGGTGATTGATTTGCCAAGACCAGCTATTCTTAAACCACGAAAATTATGGACCGGGAAACAAATATTCAGTCTCATCCTCAAACCAAATAGTCAGTCCTGTGTAAACGCGAACCTGTATACCAAAGGACGCAACTACACTAGAGACAACGATATGTGTGTAAAGGATTCTTGGGTTATAATACGAAACTCGCAATTGTTGTGTGGTGCAATGGACAAAGGTACACTTGGTTCGGGTACAAAAAATTGTATATTCTATGTAATTTTGCGTGATTTTGGCGAAGAATATGCCATTAAATCGATGTGGCGCTTAGCACGGATGGCATCGTACTTTATGATGAACCATGGGTTTTCATTTGGTATCGGCGACGTAACACCGAGTCGGAAGCTGCTTGAGGAAAAACAAAAGCTTTTAGAAAATGGATATCGAAAATGTGATGAATATATTGCAGAAATGAAGAAGGGAACGTTGCAGTGTCAGCCGGGTTGCACGGCAGAGCAAACTCTCGAAGCGGTTATGCTAAAGGAACTGTCTAGTATCCGCGAGCTTGCAGCAAAGGCTTGCTTCAGAGAGCTACATCCGACAAACAGTGCACTCATCATGGCGCAATCGGGCTCGAAGGGATCGAACATAAATATCTCTCAAATGATTGCCTGTGTTGGACAACAAGCCATCAACGGCAAAAGAGTACCGAACGGATTCGAGGACC